>NC_142867.1:133205833-133513750 GCF_051225735.1 Oryctolagus cuniculus
TGCTGAAACTTAACTGAAAAGTGATTGCTGTTAAATATAAGAGTGGGAATAAGAGAGGGAAGAGATGTGCAATTCGGGACATGCTCAAGCTGACTTACCTCAAACGGTAGAGTTAGAAACATACCAGGGGATTTGAATTCAATCCCATAGAGGTGGCATGTACCAATGCCATCTCACTAGTCCCAGTGATCAATTTCTGTTCACAATTGATCGTAATGATAGGACTAAGAGCCCAAGGGATCACAGAAACAAGACTAGTGTCTGCAAATACTAGCTGATAGAATCAAAAAGGGAGAGAATGATCCAACATGGGAAGTGAGATACACAGCAGACCCATAGAATGGCAGATGTCCTAAACAGCACTCTGGCCTCAGAATCAGCCCTTAATGCATGTGGATCTGGCTGAAATGCCCATGAGAGTATTTCAGGCATGGAAAGCCAAGACACTCTGTGGGAAAAAAGAAAAAAAAACTAAATGAAAGATCTCTGCGAGTGAGATCCCAGTGGAAAGAATGGGTCATCAAAGAAGGAGGTACCTTTCTCAGAAGGGAGGAGAGAACTTCCACTTTGACCATGGCCTTGTCTAAATAGGATCAGAGTCAGTGAACTCAGGGGGCTTCCATAGCCTTGGCAGCTCATGACAAGAGCCTAAGAAGATTACTGACGCCATAAACAAGAGTGTCAATTTGTTAAGTCAACAACAGGAATCACTGTGCACTTACTCCTCATGTAGGATCTTTGTCCTTAGTGTGCTCTACATTGAGATTTAATACTATAACTAGAACTCAAACAGTATTTTTCACTTTATGTTTCTGTGTGGGAGCAAACTGTTGAAATCTTTACTTAATGTATGCTAAACTGATCTTCTGGATATAAAGAGAATCGAAAATGAATCTTGATGTGAATGGAAGGGGAGAGGGAGTGGATAAGGGGAGGATTGTGGGTGGGAGGGACGTTATGGGGGGAAGCCATTGTAATCCATAAGCTGTACTTTGTAAATTTATATTCATTAAATAAAAGTTAAAAAAAAAGAAAAAGAAAAAAAATAACATTGTGTTAATCATGTGTTTTTTTATTTAATAAATGTGAATTTACAAAGTGCAACTTTTGTATTGTTTTGGCTTCCCCCCCATCCTCCCTCCCTCCTGTGACCCTTCCCTCTCCCACTCACTCTCCCATCCCGCTCTTCATCGAGTTTCATTTTCAATTACCTTCATATACAGAAATCAACTTAGTATATACTAAGCAAGGATTTCAACAGGCTGCCTTTACACAACCGCACAAGGTATAGGGTATTGTTCAACTAGTAATGTTGTCTTTAAGTTTCATAGTAAAGCACATTAAGGACAGAGATCCTACATGGGGAGTATGTACCCAGTGACTCCCGTTGTTGATTTAACAATTGGCACTCTTATTTATGATGTCAGCAATCACCCGAGGCTCTTGTCATGAGCTGTCTAGGCTATGGGAGCCCCTTGAGTTCACCAACTCTGAACTTGTTTAGTCAATGCCGTATCACAGTGGAGGGTTATAAAGTCAATTGAAAATAAATCTCATTAAGCATAATGTTTGGAATAACACAGGAAGGAGGAATTTTGTAACTGTGAAGCTTTATTGTCCTGCATACTTTCCTACAGATTACATCTAAAGGTACAGTTTAAAATCTTGGTATGGGACCTCAAATCCCATCAAACTGGATAGTAAAAATTTTTAAAGTGAACATATTAAGTGGTAAATTGATAATATAGATAGGATTACATGTTAAATGGATCATATAAATAATATGAAATGTCTGGTCAAAATAAACAGAATTAAAAAGGAGAGAATATTCCAACATGGGAAGCAGTACACAGAGAAGAAACATAGAATGAGAATCACATTAAAAAACACTCTGTCCTCAGAATCAGCCCATAAGGCATTCTGGTCAGGTTAAAGTTGCATGAGAGCAACTCAAGCATCAAAAGCCAAGACAATGTGGTAAAAAAATGTTCTACATAAAGGATCTTTGTGAGAGAGACCCCAGTGGAAATAAGTGGCCATAAAAGAAGGATGTACTTTTGTCTGACAGGTGGAGAGTACTTCAACTTTGCTTGTGGACTTGTCTAGATACTGACACAGATTTTGGATACAAAGGCTACTATAGCCTTTGGAGCTTCTATAACCTAGGCAGCTCATGACAAGAGTTTCGGGTGATCACTGATATCATACATAAGAGTGTTATTTGTTAAATTAACAACAGGAGTCACTGTGCACATACTCTTCATAAAAGACTTCTGTCCGCAATGAATTGTATTATGAGAATTAACTGTAAAACTGGTTCTAGGTTTGTGTGTGTGTTTGTCAGTGTGTGTTTGTTCGTGTGTGTAAATTGTTGAAATCTACTTTGTAAAAGTTGGTCTTCTATGTATAAAGTTAAATAAAATGTATCTTAAAGGATAATGGAACTTGGAATGAGCAAGGGAAGAGGAGTGGGGTGAGAGTGGAGGAGGGAGGGCAGCATAGTGAGAAGAATCACTATATTCCTAAAGTTGTACTGATGAGATTGGTACTCATTAAATAAAATGTTTCTTTGAGATATAAAAAGAAACAAGAGGAATGATTTGTATGTTTCCTGAGTAATCGCTTGACTCACAAGACAAAATGCATGATGCAAAAGAATTCATCTTCAACCACACACTAACGAAGTGGAACTCTAGTGGTTAAATTTTAGGGTTTCAAACTCATATTTGAAAGGCATGTGTTAAAAACAGATGAATTCTTATTTCAGCTCAATTCACAATAGCTAGAACCTGGAATCAACCCAAATGCCCATCAACAGTAGACTGGATAAAGAAATTATGGGGCATGTACTCCATAGAATACTATACGGCAGTAAAAAACAACTAAATCTTGTCATTTGCAACAAAATGGAGGAATCTGGAAAACATCATGCTCAGTGAATTAAGCAAGTCCCAAAGGGACAAATATCACATGTTCTCCCTGATTGGTGACAACTAACCAAGCACCAAAAGGGAAACATGGTGAAGTGAAATGGATACTATAAGAAACAGTGACTTGATCAGCCCTTGTCTTACTGTTGATGTACAATGTAATACTTTATCTATTTTAGTATTTTTTCATTCTACTTAGAACTATTGGTTGAACTCTTTAATTAACACACAACTATTCTTAGGTATTTAAATTCAACTGAAAAGTGATCTCTCTTAAATGTAAGAGTGGGAATAAGAGAGGGAGGAGATGTACAATCTGGGACATGCTCAATCGGACTTGCCCCAAATGGTGGAATTAGAAATGTGCCACAGGATTCCAATTCAATTCCATCAAGGTGGCAAGTACCAATGCCATCTCACTAGTCCAAGTGATCAACTTCAGTTTACAATTGATCATGCTGATAGGCCTACGAGTCAAAGGGATCACAGAAACAAGACTAGTGTCTGCTAATACTAACTGATAGAATCAAAAAGGGAGAGAACGATCCAACGTGGGAGGTAGGATACACAGCAGACTCATAGAATGGCAGATGTCCCAAACAGCACCCTGGCCTCACAATCAGCCCTTAAGGCATTCGGGCCTGGCTGAAGAGCCCATGTGAGGATTTAAGGCATGGAAAGCCAAGACACTCTGGCAAAAAAAAAAAAAAAAAAAAAAAAAAAAAAAAAAAAAACCCAGTCTAAAGGAAAGATCTCTGTGAGTGAGAACCCGGTGGAAAGAAAGGGGCCATCAAAGCATCAAAGAAGGAGGTACATTTCTCTGAAGGGAGGAGAGAACTTCCACTTTGACTCTGTATTGTTGACATAAGATCGAAGTCAGTGAACTCACAATGCTTCCATAGCCTTGGCAACTCATGACTAGAGCCTAGGGTGATTACTGATGCCTTAAACAAGAGTGTCAATTTGTTAACAACAGGAGTCACTGTGTACCTACTCCTCATGTAGATCTCTGTCCTTTATGTGTTGTTCAATGTGAATTAATGCTATAATTAGTACTCAAACGGTATTTTACACTTAATTGGTTTGTGTGGGTGCAAACTGTTGAAATTTTTTTAACATAGACTAAACTGATCTGTACATAAAGATAATTGAAAATGAATCTTGATGTGAATGGAATGGGAGAGGCAGCAGGAGATGGGAGGGTTGTGGGTGGGAGGGAATTTATGGGGGGGAAGCCATTGTAATCCATAAACTGTACTTTAGAAATTTATATTTAGTAAATAAAAGTTAAAAATGGATAAATTCAAATGTGGGAACAGGTTTTATGATGATTATTATTTGCTTTCCCTTTGTTTTCAATTCTGATAATCATACTGTATTTCTAAACACACATCTGCTTGTCACAGATACATGTATAAAATATGGAAAACATCATGCTATTCTACTTTAAGATACTTAAACATGAAGCTACTATTCCTATGGCAACTTATATCTAATCCATCAAGTTATTTGCTGTGACCTAATCAAATAATTAGTGTGTTATTCATGGGTAATATTCAAGAATTCATAAAACTACTACAGTACATTTACTAGACTAAAATAATGAGTCTTACTGTGGGTGCATTTAAATTCATTGCACAAAGCAAAAGTTCCAGTCTCTGGGAATTAATTCAAAACTCTTGAAATCCATTTCTCTATACATTCATCTGATGATCTATCAAATCTTTATTTATAGCTCTGAGAGTCAGATCTTAACTTTCTCTGTTCGCTAGTTTCTTCTATAACTCATGCAAGATATCAACACAAGAATTACATAGAGCCTCTACTGCCACTGTTGTTCTTGTCTAACAGGGAATGGCCATGGCTAATGTGAACTTCAGTGGGAGTAAGACAGTGTACTGGTTTTAGTCCCACAACATCTCCCTGGTTTCCTTTATTGCACAGATATGATTTTCCCTGTTCAAATTCCTGTGTTTTCTCTATACTGCCATTGTCCTAAGTGATATTCTACAAATGTGGGAACCTTAAACTTGAGCTTCCAAGCCTAGGTTCCCTCATCTCAGAGCTCAGAAACTAGTACATGATGAAAAAATAGGTCTCAATTTCATATTGCTTGAGATAAAAATGAAATTTCAGGGATTAATGAGCTAGCTCAGCACCATGGACTTTGTGAGTTTCTATGTCCTTTCCTGGAATTTGCTCTCTTTGTTCATCACACACCTCTGCCAACAGGAGTTGTTCCTTCTGGGAATGGAGATATAGCTTCCAAGGGAAACTCCAATATGAGAAAAAATGTGACCATCATACTCGCCAAAAATTGGCTAATCATAAGCCACTCCTTTAACTCTTCTGAGTTAATAAGGAAGCTATAGTGATTAATTTGTCCTGAATACAGAAGATTATATAGTCCAAGTGGCATAAATAAAGGGAGTGATGAACAAAGAGTGAGTCTAGCTAATTAAAATAACCTCAAGGGTTATTAACTGAATTTAGCCTTTTCTTTTTAAATATTTAATTATTTGAAAGGCAGAGAAATGAAAGACAAAAACAGAGACACAGACACATGAAGCATCTTTTTCTTGGCTCACTTCCCAAGATGCTAAAATACACAGGTTTTGGCGAGGACAGAGCCAGGAGCAAGTAATTTTATTTACATCTGCTATATGGGCACATTCCAAAGCATTTGGGTCATGTTCCATTGCCTTCCCAGGTTCATTAATAGAATATACACAAAGTAACACTACAATATAGGAGGCCAGCATTGCAAGCAGTGGCCAATCCCATTGCAAAATAATGTGTGCCACAAACACTAGTCATTTCAGATCCATCATTAAAAATATTTAGTCATATATCTCTGTTGCCTCATCATGTATTTTTCTATTAATTCAGTTCATAATTTTATTGTTTAAAAAGACAAACAATATACACCTTGAAGTTTTAGACATACCCATTTGATAAGAAGAGGAAATCAAAGGGATACAAATTAAAAAGTGGGAATTCAGATTATTCCTATTTGAAAATGACATGGTTCTCAATATAGGGAAGCCAAAAGAGTCCACTAGTAGATGATTAGAATTCATAAAAAAAACTTTGTTAAAGTAGCAGAATACAATAATAACACACGAAAGTTAATAGCCTTTCTATACACAGACATTGCCATGGCCAAACATCTAAACAGAAAGATTTCCAATCAACAACCTAAGTATCCATCTCAAGAGTCCTAGAAAACAAGAATAAACCAAATACAAGATGAAATTAATAGCATAGGTCATAAATGGAATGTTAACATTAAAGATAAGCAAAATAAAGATTTTGTTTTTAATAGAAGAAACACTCCTTTCACTAGGTTATAAAAACTAGGTTCAAGTAAATAAAATCAAAGAAGGGGAAACTACAATGCATATCACAGATATAATAGGCATCACTAATTTATATTAACAAGGATAAATAAAATTGTAAAAAAATGTTTATTTTTGGATACATATAACCTACCAAAACTGAGCCAAGTAGATATAACATATCTGAGAATCCAGGTCTCCCACGGGGTTGCGGCTTTGGGTGATGATCATTGTGAATGTTGTTCTTTAGCTGCAGCCAACATGCTCTCCATGCAGGATGTTGGTTGGTCATAGAGGAAGCCACCTGCTAGCAGGAGGTAGGAAGTACACAGTGACCTTACTTTCTGCTTGCTGTCACTGCCAATCTACAAATGCCCTTTAGAAGAAGCCTATTGGCAAGCCAGTGGTGGTTACAAGATAGCAGAATAGGGAGGGAGCTTATTTCTCTAGCCCAGGGGAAAATAGTTTTAAATAAGTGGTAGTCTTGGGGAAGAGTTATGAAAAAAAGGCAAAGGAAACTCTACTACATGGAGGGCATGGGCACCCATGGCTCAGGACTCCAATATCCAAGAGCCTATGCACCATTGCTGCAAAGTGAGGTGAGAGAAGATGGCAGGAGCCTGAGACTCTGGTGAAAAAGCAGAAGGAAGACCCTCCAGGAAGTGAGGTTTGAAGCTATGTGAGGGAAAGTGCACCAGCCTAACTAGAGGAGAGAAAAAAAGAGGGTATGAACACATTTCTCTCTGATCACCTTACAAAGCCATACAAGCCAATAGAGCAGGGGCCAATTTGGACATACATAACAGCTGCACCAGCTCATTTCTGTGCCTGGCAATCAGCTGAATGGAGATTCCTGACTCCAGTGGGGAGAAATAACAGAAGGTTAGGAGCTTGTGAATGTGTGAAGCTTCAGAACCAGGACTGTGGGAAAAAAATGAGTGTGTGTGGAAGAACTCATGGTGTGGATGAGACTTTGAGCAGTCTCAGTGGGATACCACAAGCTCCAGAAGTCCTGGACACCTGGTGAGAGACATTGCTGGAAAATCTTAACTTATACTGAGAATTGCACAGATCCTTTGTGCGGTCCTTGGGACAGAGCGGAGGAATATTATATCCACTTTGGCTAGTGCTCAGGCACTGGACTCCATCAAGGAGAAGAGCTCAGCTGAGCAGAAATAATTCCTTTCTGATTAAAAAAAGAGAGTGAAGATTTACCATGTCAAACCGGAGAGTATCAACTTAGGCATGCCCTTAACTCTAGAGAACTGAACAGAGCTCTCTGGCTACATCCACTACAAGCCTCTAGACATTCACTGAAAGCAGACATTCCACTCATCTACAGAGTCATAGTACAATGATAAAAGCTGCCAAAGTGGGGGAAAAAAGAAGAAACCAACGAGTACCTCCACAAATGCTGAACAACAAATGCAACAACCCAAGAGACAAGAATAAGGAAGACAACATCATGCTCCCAAAAGAACAGAACACTTCAATACAAGATTATGAAGATGATGAGATAGAAGAAATGCAAGAAATAGAATTCCAAAAATTGATGATAAGATTATACAGAAGTAATCAAAAGCAAAAGCATGGACTACTAAAATCCATGGAGAACATGAAAGAAAAACTCTCATGAAATTAAAATCCTTTTTTAATTTTTTTATTTAGTAAATATAAATTACCAAAGTACAGATTATGGATTACATAGGCTCCCCCCATAACTTCCTTCCCACTTGCACTCCTCCCATCTCCTGCTCCCTCCCCTATTCCATTCACATGAAAATTCATTTTCAATTCTCTTTATATACAGAAGATCGATTCAGTATATGTTAAGTAAAGATTTCATCATTTTACACCCACACAGAAACACAAAGTGTAAAAATACAGTTTCAGTACTAGTTATAGCATTACTTCACATTGGACAACACACTAAGGACAGAGCCCACATGAGAAGTAAGTACACAGTGATTCCTGTTGTTGACTTAACAATTTGACACTCTTGTTTATGGCGTCAGTAATCTCCCTAGGCTCTAGTCATGAGTTGCCAAGGCTATAGAAGCATTTGGGGTTCCCCGACTTCGATCTTATTCTGACAGGGTCATAGTCAAAGTGGAAGTTCTCTCCTCCCTTCAGAGAAAGGTACCTCCTGCTTTGATGGCCACAATCTTTCCACTGGGATCTCACTCGAGCAGATCTTTCATTTAGGTTTTCTTTTTTTTCCCAAAGTGTCTTGGCTTTCCATGCCTAAAATACTCTCATGGGCTCTTCAGCCAGGTCCGAATGCCTTAAGGGCTGATTTTGAGGCCAGAGTGCTATTTAGGACATCTGCCATTCTATGAGTCTGCTGTGTATTCCTGCTTCCCACGTTGGATCGTTCTCTCCCTTTTTGATTCTGTCAGCTAGTATTTGCAGACACTACTCTTGTTTTGTGATCCCTTTGACTCTTAGACCTATCAGTGTGATCAATTGTGAACTGAAGTTCATCACCTGGACTAGTGAGATAGCATTGGTACTTGCTACGTTGATGGAATTGAATTGGAATCCCGTGGCACGTTTCTAACTCCACCATTTGGGGCAAGTCCGATTGAGCATGTCCCAAATTGCACATCTCCTCCCTCTCTTATTCCCACTCTTACATTTAAGAGAGATCCCTTTTCAGTTAAAATTTAAACACCTAAGAATAGTTGTGTGTTAATTAAAGAGTTCATCCAGTAGTACTAGAACAAAAAAATACTAAAATGGATAAAGTATTACATTGTACATCAACAGTCAGGTCAAGAGCTGATCAAGTCACTGTTTCTCATAGTGTCCACTTCACTTCAACAGGTTTCCCCTTTGGTGCTCAGTTAGTTGTCGCCTATCAGGGAGAACATATGATATTTGTCCCTTTGGGCCTGGCTTAATTCACTCAGCATAATATTTTCCAGATTCCTCCATTTTGTTGCAAATGACCGGATTTCATTGTTTTTGACTGCTGGATAGTATTCTATAGAGTACATGTCCCATAATTTCTTTATCCAGTCTACTGTTGATGGGCATTTGGGTTGGTTCCAGGTCTTAGCTATTGTGAATTGAGCTGCAATAAACATTAATGTGCAGACAGCTTTTTTGTTTGCCTATTTAATTTATAAGGAGGAATAAAAATGAAATGAAAAAACTCAATAGAACATGACATCGAGATATTGAAGAGAAAACAAAATGAAAATGAAGAATTCAACAGAACAAATAAAAAATGCATTTGAGAACCTTAAAATCCAAATCAGGCAGAAGAGAGAATATCAGATTTAGAAGACAGAGCACAGAAAAGTATACAGTCTAGCTAAAGTCTGCAAGAGAAAATTAGAAATCTAAAACATAGTGTTGAGAATCTATAGGATACAATATATAAAAAAACAAGATTTTGGGTTCTTGTAGGTTCTGAAGTTATGGAGAAAGAGAAAGTGTTAGAATGCCTTTTTTAAGCAAAATACTAGCGAACTTCCAACAGACATGACCAGAAAAGATCATCAACAGAACACATTGTAATCAAACTCACCACAGCAAAGCATAGGAAAAAGATTCTAAAATGTGCAAAAGATAAATGCCTGATTACTTTCAAGGGTCTCCAATTAGATTCACATCAGACTTCTAATCAGAAACCCTGCCAGCTGGGAGAGAATGGTGAGATATAGCCCAAGACTTAGAGAAAATACAGTCATCCTATTATATTATACCCTGCAAAGGTCTCATTTGGGAATAAAGATGAAATAAAAGCCTTTCATAACAAACAGAATGAATTTGTCACCACTCATCCATCCCTGCAAAGGATGCTGAAGATGTTTTACAAACAGAAACACAGAAACACAGTCATCAACAGAAAGGTGGTAAAGGAAGAAAACCTTGCAGTAAGGGATCACAGGAAGTTCAAACTATATATTAGAAATATCTTTGGGAACACGGCAGGGCAAAGTCACTTCTTATCAGTAGCTGCACTGAAAGTAAATGGCCTCAACTCTCTAGAGATCCCAGTGGAAAGAACAGGTCATCAGGTACCTTTCTCTGAAGGGAGGAGAGAACTTCCACTTTGACCATGGCCTTGTCTAAATATGATCAGAGTCGGAAAACTGAAAAGGCCTCCATAGCCTTGCCAACTCCTGACAAGAGCCTAGGGTGATTACTAATGCCATGAACAATAATTGCAATTTGTTAAGTCAACAACAGAAGTCACTGTGCACTTACTCGTCATGTAGGATCTCTGTCCTAAATGTGCTGTACATTTTTACTTAATGCTATAACTAGTGCTCAAACAGTATTTTACACATTGTATTTCTGTGTGGGTGTAAACTGTTGAAATCTTTACTTAATATACGCTAAATTGATCTGCATATAAAGATAATTGAAAATGAATCATGATGTGAATGGAAGGGGAGAAGGAGTGGGAGAGAGGAGGGTTGCAGGTGGGAGGAAAGTTATGGGGGGGAACCATTGTAATCCATAAGCTGTACTTCAGAAATTTATATTCATTAAATAAAAGTTTAAAATAAAAGACACAGCCTGGCTGAATGGATTAAAAAACAAAACCCATTTATTTTCTGCTTTCAAGAAACACATCTTTCCAACAAAGATGCATGCAGACTGAAAGTGAAAGGTTGGAAAAAGATATTCCATGCCAAAAGAAACCAAACAAAGAGCTGATGTAGCCACCTTAATATCAGAAAAAATTGACTTTAACACAAAAAATGTTAAGAGAGACAAAGAAAGGCACTATATAATGATTAAGGTATCAATTAACAGGAAGATGTAACTATTATAAATGTATATGCACCTAATTACAGGGCACCAGTTTATTTAAAAGATATGTTAAGGAACTTAAAGGGAGACTTAGACTCCAATACAATAATATTGGGGGGCTTCAATGCTCCACTTTTAGCAATGGACAGATCAACCAGACAGAAATCAACAAGGAAACAGTAGATTTACTTGACACTAGAGAACAAACAGATCCAAGAGATATGTACAGAAATATTCATCCTAATGTTACAGAATACACATTCTTCTCACTAGTGCATGGAACTTTCTCTAGGATAGACCACATATTAGGCCATAAAGCAAGTCTCAGCAAATTTAAAACAAATCAAAATCATACCATACATCTCAGACCACAATGGAATGAAGCTGGAAATCAGCAACTCGGGATTCTCTAGAGCATAAGTAAACACATGGAGAATGTCAGCATGCTCCTGAATGAACACTGGGTCATAGAAGAAATCAAAAGAGAAATCAAAAACTCTCAGGAAACAAATGAAGATAACAACACACCATATCAAAACGTATGGGATACAGCAAAAGCAGTGTTAAGAGGAAAGTTTATAGCAATAGGTGCCTACATCAAGAAATTGGAAAGGCACCAAATAAATGAACTATCAATGCATCTCAAAGATCTAGAAAAACTACAGCAAACCAGACCCAAATCTAGTAGGAGAAGAGAAATAATTATCAGAGAAGAAAATCAACAAAATTGAATCCAAAAAAATACAAAAGAGAAGCAAAATTTTGAAAGGATTTTTTGAAAAAAAAAATAAACAAAATTGACTCACCATTGGCACAACTAACCAAATAAAGGAGAGAGAAGACACAAATCAATAAAATTAGACATGAAAAGGAAATGTAACAACAGACACCACAGAAATAACAAGAGTCATTATGAATTACTACAAGAGTTGTATGCCAGCAATCAGGGAAATCTGTCAGGAATGGATAGATTCCTGGGCATAGGCGACCTACAAAAATTGAAGCAAGAAACATAGAAAACCAAAAAAAGACCCATAAGAAAGTCAGAAACTGAATCAGTAATAAAGGCCCTCCCAACAGAGAAAAGTCCAGGACAAGAGAGATTCGCTTCTGAATTCTATCAGACATTTACTGAAGAAATAACTCCGATTCTTCTCAAGCTATTCAAAACAATTGAAAGAGAGGGAATCCTCACACATTCTTTCTACAAAGCCAGTATCACTTAATTCCTAAACCTGAAAAAGATGTAGCAGAGAAAGAGAATTACACACCAATTTCTCGAAAGACCATACAACAAATACACAACAAAATTCAAGCCAAAATAATCCAACAACAAATTAGAAGGATCATCCAACCTGACCAAGTGGGATTTATCCTTGTATGCAGGGATGGTTCAACATTCACAAATCAATCAATGTGATACACCACATTAACAAACTGCAGAAGGAAAATCATATATTATCTCAATAGATGCAGAGAAAGCATTTGATAAATTACAAAACCATTTCGTGATGAAAACTCTAACCAAATTGTGTATAGAAGGAACATTCCTCAACATAATTAAGGCAATTTATGAAAAAACCCACAGCCAGCAACCTATTGAATGCAGAATAGTTGGAAGCGTTTCCACTGAGACCCAGTTCCAGACAGGGATGCCAAATCTCACCATTGCTATTCAATATAGCACTAGAAGTTCTAGCCAAGCCATTAGTCAAGACAAAGAAATTACAAGGGGTACAAAAAGGGAAGGAAAATGTCAAACTATACATCTTTGCAGACAACGTGACTCTATTTAAGGTATCCAAAGAACTCCACTAAGAGACTATTGGAACTCATAGACGAATTTGACAAAGTTGCAGGATATAAAATCAATACATAAAAATCAACAGCCTTTGTATACAGACACTGCCAGAACTGAGAAATAACTTCTAAGGTCAATCCCATTCACAACAGCTACCAGAAAAAAAAAACAAAACAAATAACTTGGAAAAAACTTAACCAAGGATGTCAAATATTTCTATAATGAGAATTGCAAAATCTTAAAGAACTAGAGGAGGATACCAAAAAATGGAAAAATATTCCATGCTCACTGATTGGAAGAATTAATATCATCAAAATGTCCATTCCTCCAAAAGCAATTTACAGATTCAATGTGATACCAATGAAAATATCAAACATATTCTTATCAGATCTAGAAAAAATGATGCTGATATTCATATAGAAACATATATTGAGGCACAGGAGACCTCAAATAGATAAACGAGTCTTATACAACAAAAACAGAGCTGGAGGCACCAGAATACCAGATTTCAAGACATACTACAGGGCCATTATAATCAAAACAGCATGGTACTGTACAGAAACAGATGGATAGGCAATAGAACAGAATAGGAACACCAGAAATCAATCCAAACATCTACAACCAATTTATATTTGATCAAGGAGCTAAAACCAATTTCTGGAGCAAGGAGAGTCTTTTAAACAAATATTGTTGGGAAAACAGGATTTCCACATGCAGAAGTATGAAGCAAGATACCTATGTTACACCTTACACAAAAATCCACTCAGCATGGATTAAAGATCTAAATCTATGACCCAACACCATAAAATTATTACAGAACATTGGAGAAAGTCTGCAAGATATAGGCACAGGGAAGACTTCTTGGAAAGGATTAATAACCAAAATCTGGCAGGCACCACAGCTCACTTGGCTAATCTTCAGCCTGTGGAGCTGGCACCCTGGGTTATAGTCCTAGTTGGGGTGCCAGGTACTGTCCCAGTTGCTCCTCTTCCAGTCCAGCTCCCTGCTGTGGCCTGGGAAGGCAGTGAAGGATGTCCCAAGTGGTTAGGCCCTGCACCCACATGGGGGACCAGAGGGAGCATCTGGCTGCTTGCTTCGGATCGGTGCAGTGTGCCAGTGTAGCAGCCATTTGGGGGGTGAACCGATGGAAAAGGAAGACTTTTCTCTCTGTCTCTCTCTCTCTCACTGTCTAACTCTGCCTGTAAAAAAATAACCAGAATCTACAAAGAGATCAAGAAACTTCACAACAGCACAACAAACAACCCACTTAAGAGATGGGCCAAGAGCCTAAATAGACATTTTTCAAGAGGAAATCCAAATGGCCATCAGACACATGAAAAAATGTTCAGGATCACTAGCCATCAGGGAAATGCAAAGCAAAACCACAATGAGGTTTCACCTCACTCCAGTTAGTATGGCTTTCATACAGAAATCAACTAACAACAGATGATGGTGAGGTGGTGGGGGCAAAGGCGCAATAACCCACTGTTGGTGGGAATGCAGACTGGTAAAGCCACTATGGAAACAGCTTGGAGATACCTCATAAATCTGAATGTATCCCTACCACATGACCCAGCAATTCCATTCTTTGGAATTTACCCAAGGAGTATTAAATTGGCAAATAAAAGAGCTGTCTACACCTCAATGTTTATTGCAGTGCAATTCAGAATGGCTAAGACATGGAATCAACCTAAATGCCCATCAACAGAAGACTGGATAAAGAAGTTAAGTGATATGTTATGTATTCTACAGAATACTACACAGTGGTAAAAGAAATGAAATCTGGTCATTTGCAACAAAATGGAGGAATCTGGAAAACATCATACTGAGTGAAATAAGCCAGTGAAACTGACACTATGAGAAGCAGTGACTTGATCAGCCCTTGTGATGACTGTCAAGGAACAGCTTACTATTTTATTCATTTTAGTATTTTCTTTTTCTACTTAATACCATTGGTTGAGCTTTTTACTTAACACAGAATTATTCTTAGGTGTTTAAATCAAATTGAAATAAAAAATAAGAGTTGGAATAAGAGATGGAGGGGATATACAGTTTGGCACATGCTCCCAGGTATTTACCCCTAAGGGTAAAGCTTAAAACTTGCCATGGGACTCGAAATACTAAAAATTGGCATGTGCCAATGCCACCTTACTAATTAAAGTGATCAGTTTAAGTCCATGACTGATCGTAAAGAGGATTAAGTGTCAAGGGAGCACACAAATAAGACCAGTGTCTGCTAATAATTGCAGAATTAAAAAGGAGATAACAACCCAGGATGGGAAGCAGGTCACAGAGCAGACTCTTAGAATGACAAATGCCGTAAACAGAACTCTGGCCTCAGAATCACACCTTAAGGCATTTGGATCTGGCTACAAAGCACATGAGAGTAGTTCAGGCATGGAAACACAGGACAAAATGTGGCAAAAATGACCTTAAAGAAAGACCTCTGTGAGTGAGATTCCAGCAGAAAGAAGCAGACATTAAGGAATGAGGTACCTTTCTCTGAAGGGAGGAGAGAACTTCCAGTTTGATTATGACCTTGTATAAATAATGTTGGACTTTGTGAACTCAAGAGGCTTCCATAGCCTTGGCAGCTCATGAAAAGAGCCTCAGAGGATTACTGACATCATAAATGAAAGTCTGAACTGTTAAATCATCAACAGGAGTCACTGTGCACTTGCTCCCTATATTGGGACCTGTGTACTTAATGTTTTTTACTATGAGAATTAACACTATAACTAGTTCTCAAACCATGCATTATACTTTGTCTTTCTGTGTGGGTGCAACCTGTTGAAATCTTTACTTAGTATAGAGTTGATCTTCTGTATATAAAGATATTTAAAATGAACCTTAATGAAGAATGGGATTGAGAGGGAGTAGGAGATGGGATGGTTTGTGGGTGGAAGGGTGGTTATAGAGCAAAGAATCACTATAATCCAAAGGTTGTACTTTTGAAATTTATATTTATTAAATAAAAGTTTTCTATAATTATAACATATCTGAATAGAGCAATACTGAGTAAGAACATTAAATCAGGAAAAATGTGTTCAAATGAAAGATCAGCAACAAATATCTTCATTAATAAAATCTACAAAATTAAAAAAATAACACCAATCTTTTGAAAAGTTAGAGAGGTAACTTTTCCAAACTCATCATATGAGGCCAGCTGGTAAAGCCATTATGGAAGTCTGTCTGGAGATTCCTCAGAAACCTGAATATAACCCTACCATGCAACCCAGCCATCCCATTCCTTGGAATTTACCCAAAGGAAATTAAGTTGGCAAATAAAAGAGCTGTCTATATCTTAATGTGTATTGCAGCTCAATTCACAATAGCTAAGACCTGGAATCAACCTAAATGCCCATCAACAAAAGACTGGATAAAGAAATTATGGGATATGCACTCTATAGAATACTATACAGCAGTAAAGAAATGAAATCTGTTCATTTGCAACAAAATGGAGGAATCTGGAATACATCATGCTGAGTGAAATAAGCCAGTCCCAAAGGGACAAATATCATATGTTCTTGAGCAGTGACAACTGACTGAGCACCTAAGAGGAAACCTGTTGAAGGGAAGTGTACGCTATGAGAAAAAATGACTTGATCAGCCCTTGTCCTGACTGTTGAAGAACAACTTACTATTTTGTTCCTTTTAGTATTTTTGTTCTACTTAATGCCATTGGTTGAACTCGTTAATTAACATGCAATTACTCTTAGGTGTTTAAATTTAACTGAAAAGTGATCTCTGTTAAATATAAGAGTGGAAATAAGAGAGGGGGGAGATGTACAGTATAGCCCATGCTCATCAGACATACCCCTAGTGGTAGAGTTAGAAACATGCCAGGGGATTCCAATTCAATCCCATTAAGGTGGCATGTACCAATGCCAGCTCACTAGTCAAAGTGATCACTTTCAATTCATAATTGATCATAACGACAGGATTGAGAGTCAAAGAGATCGCCTAAACAAGACTAGTATCTGATAATACTGACTGATAGAATTAAAAAGGAGAGAACAACCTAAGATGGGAAGTGACTCATAGAATGGCAGCTGTCCTAAACAGCACTCTGGCCTCAGAATCAGCCCTTAAGGCACTTGGATCTGGCTGAAGAGCCCATGAGAGTATTTTAGGCATGGAAAGCCAAGACACTCTGGCAAAAAAAAAGACCTAAATGAAAGATCTCTGTGAGTGAGATCCCAGTGGAAAGAATGGGGCCATCAAAGAAGGAGGTACCTTTCTCTGAAGGGAGGAGAGAACTTCCACTTTCACTATGGCCTTGTCTAAATAAGATCAGAGGTGGTGAACTCAAGAGGCTTCCACAGCCTTGACAGCTCATGACAAGAGCCTCTGGTGATTACTGACGTCATAAATTAGATTGTCAATTGTTAAGTCAACAACAGGAGTCACTGTGCGCTTACTCCCCATGTAGGCTCTCTGTCCTTAATGTGTTGTACTATGTGAATTAATGGTAAAACTACTACTAAAACAGTACTCTATACTTTGTGTTTCTGTGTATGTGCAAACTGTTGAAATCTTTCCTTAGCATATACTAAATTGATCTCCTGTATATAAAAATAATTGAAAAAATGAATCTTGGTGTGAATGGTATGGGAGAGGGAGTGGGAGATGGGATGGTTGTGGGTCGGAGGGGGGTTATGCGGGGGGAAGCCAGTATAATCCAAAAGTTGTACTTTGGACATTTATATTTATGAAATAAAAGTTAAAATATAAATAAATAAACCTAAGTTTAATTAAGGGAATTATAAAAAGTTTTCTATAATAATAACATCTCTGAATAGAGCAATACTGAGAACATTAAATGAGGAATAATGTGTTCAAACGAAAGATCAACAACAATTGTCATCATTGCTAAAATCTACAAAATTAAAAAAACACCAATTTTTTGAAAAGCATTATACAAATTGTTAGGGAGGTAACATTTCCAAACTCATTATATAAGGCTAGTTTTTCGTAAAGTGACCTGATAGATGCAAGATCTCTGTTTATCTCTGATTCTCTTTTTTCAAATAAAAACTTACACAGCAGTGTCCCTGCTGAATATAATGCAACACTGTCATCCTAATAGAATTTATATTAGAATATAGGTGGAAAATTTGATAGTAATTGAATCCAGTTTGGAATCCAAAAAATAAAATAAAATAAAATAAAATGGTCAGATATCATAATCAAGTCAGATGTAATATAGGAACAGGGAAAATATGAATGTAATTCATAACTCCAATAATTCACATCAATCAAAAATAAACATCAGTATAATAAACTAGATGCAGAAAACATTTTGTATAAAATTATACATTCACTTATGAGAAGTAAATTGAGCAGAACACTTACAGATTGCATATAATTCAATTACAAAACCCTTGCATTTGAGGAACCTGAGCCAGATTCTATTGAATGCTAACAAAATGAAAGCATTTACCCTATAATTGGAACCATAAAATGATGCACATTTTTTACTTTTATATTCAATACTGCAATGTAAGGTCTAGGCAAAACAAAAAGAAAAGGGAAGGAAATAAAAGACATAGATATAGAAAAGAAGAAATTGAAATTGAAATTATTTATTTTTCCAGATGATTTTATGGAAATGCAATGAGTTCAACAACAGGCCACCTGAACTGGTAAATGACTGGTAGATTTGTAGGATACAAAGTAAGCACAAAAAATCAGAATAAGTTTTATATACCTATACTATTGTGAACCCACTGAAAAAATAAATTAAAGAAGAAATTAAATTCACAATAAGAAATAAAATACCCTGGATAAATTTGACTTGTGATGTAAAATGCCTCTACAGCAACAATTCTAAAGCCATGATAAGGAATCTGAGATCAAAAAGACCGCTCATATTCACAGATTGAAATACTTTCTAATATTTCCATATTATCCAAGTTAATTTGCAGATACAATATGCTTTCCATCAAAATCAATGGAATTCATCATGTATCTAGAAAAATAAACCTAAACCTCATATCTTCACATATATTAAACAAAGTTCCACATAGAAAAGTAACTCTTGAGAAACAGAACACGTCTGGGGTCACAACAAATGAGTTCAATACATACCATAGATGTATGGTAAACCCTGGCATAAAAACTGATGAATAGACCAGTGTAAGAGGATAGAGGCTCCCAAAAAGAAACACCGATACATACAGACAATGGATCTTTTACAAAGCAAACAAAAATACACCGGAAAAGGTATAGTCTATTCAGTAAATTGTCCAGAGGCAACGGGATATCCATATGGACATGACTAAACCCAGATGACCACCCCTCTTTTCCTAAACAAAGTCAACTGAAAGTGAGTCATGGATGTAAATGTAAGAACTGAAACTTACAAAATATAGAGAAAACTATAAGACATTGACATAAGCAATGGCTTCTTGATAAGATACCCTAAGAACAGGCAATAAAAAACTAATAGAGAAACCTTATATCAAACTAACAAGATAATTCGCAACAAAGAAGACAATCATCAGAGTGAAGATAAAACCCCCCTTAACTCCTTTAAAACCAGCATCACTTTAATTCTAAAACCAGGTATATGTACAAAGCAAACTAAGACCAATATATTTGATAAATACAGATGCAAACAATCCTCAAAATACTTGCTAATCAAACATAACAACACATTAGAAATATAATTCACCCAGACCAAGTGGGAATGCACTAGATAAAATATGTCCTTGATAAAAACCTTGAACTGGGAATAGAAGGAATATTCATGAACACATTCAAGGTAGTTTATGACAAACACAGAGCCACCATCAAATTGTGTGGGTAAATTGGAAGCATTTCCACTAAGATCTACAAGGATGCTCACCCCCATAATTGCTATTCAATATAGTTCTCGAAGGCTTACTGAGAGCCACCAGCAAGCAAAATCCAAGCAAAGGGATACAAATTGGAAAGGTTGAAGTCAAATTATTACTGTTGATAGAAGATATGATTTTATATATAGGGAAGCCAAAAGACTCCACCAAGAGACTATTGGAACTCAAGAGAGGTTGGTAAATTTGCAAGATAAAATCAATACACAAAATTCAATAGCATTTGCATAAAAAGACAATGCTATGGCTGAGAAGGACATGCAAGATCAGTTCAATTCACAATAGCCAAACAAATTGGAATAAATTTAAATAAAGAGGTCAAATATCTCTACAATGATAATTACAAAACATTTTTAAAATAAATAGGAGAACATAAAAAGGGAAATATCTGTCATGCTCATGGATTAGAAGAATTAATAGAATCAAAATGTCCATACTACTGAAAGCAATTTACATGTTCAATATGATCCCAATCAAAATAGTAACGACATTCTTCTGAAAAAGAAAGATAGAAAAATTGATGCTAAAATTCATATGGAAGCCCAAGAGATCCTGAATAGCTAGAGCAAACTTAAAGAATAAAACAAAACCAGAGTCATCGCAATATCAGATTTCATGACAACTACAGGTCAGTTAGAATCAAAAAAGCCTAATACTGGCACAAAAATAGACATGTAGACCAATGGACTGGAGTAGAAATTCCAGAACTTAATACACTCGTGTACACCCAACCGATCTTTGACAAAGGAGCCAAAATCAATGCCTGAAAAAAAGGTACTCTTCAACAAATGTTACTGGAAAACTTGGATTCTGCATGTAGAAGTATGAAACAAGACCACCACCTTACAATTTATACAGAAATGAACTATAGATGGATCAATGATATAAAACAATAACCTGATAACATCAAATTACTAGATGAAAATATTGGGAAACTCAGCAAGACATTGGCATACACACGGAATTCTTGTTAAATACCCCAGAATGATAGGCAATCAAAGCAAAAATAAACAAATAGGATTGCATTAAGCTAAGATGCTTATGCACTGCAAAGGAATTGCTCAACATATTGTAGAGGCATCCAAGAGAACAAGAGAAAATATTTGCAAATCTTGCAATGGTTAAAGGTCTGATATCCAGAATCTACAAAGAGTTCAAGTAATCCAGAACAGCAAAAACAACAAAAATCCTGTCAAGCAATGGGCAAAGGACAAAACAGACATTTTTGAAGGATGACATTCAAATGTGTCGCTCCCCCTCTTCGTGGAGGAACGACACAGGACCCTGCGCTGTTCTTTCGTCTGCTCGGCCCTCCCCGGGTTTGCTGCTGGTTCTTCCCGGGTTGGCTACTGTCCCTTCCACCTCCGTGGAAGGGCGGTTCCCCCTGGCCACTTTCCCCACTTCCGCAGGGGAGCGGCACACCGCCGGCCGGCTCTCTCGGGGGCTGCACAGGTGTTCCCCTTAGGTGTTCCCCTTAGATGTTCCTGGTGCATGCCGTCTCTCTCCTCCTTTATAGTCCTCCTCTGCCAATCCCAACTCGGCTGCCCACATGCCGAGCACGCCGCTCTCCTCCAATCAGGAGCAGCTCCTGCAGCTTGTCAAGTTGGTGAGAGGCAGCTGGGTAGAAGCTGTTTACTCCTCTCCCAGCGCCATATTGTGGGAGAGCAGATGCATAGAATAAGTCTTAATTCCAGTAACAGTCTAGTCCGAGTTGCTCCCCACAAAATGGTCAACAGAAACATTTAAAAATGCTCAGGATCATTAGCCATCAGGAAATGCAAACCAAAAGGATGATGAGAGTGAAACCTCGCCCCAATTAGAGTGGCTATCTTTCAAAAATTATAAAACAATAAATGCTAGCAAATATATGGGTGATAAAATACTACAATCCACTGCTGGTTAAATTGTAAAAGAGTACAACCATTATGGAACACAGTCTGGTAATTTTTCAGTAATCTGAAAATTGTTCTACTGTATACACAGCCATTCCACTCCTAAAAATTTACCCAAATGGAATGAAATCAGCATAAGGAAGACTTGTCTGCACCTTATGTTTATTGCAGATCAATAGCTAAGATCTGACATCAACCAAGAGATTCATCAACTGAATAATGGTTAAAGAAAATGTGGTATATATACACTATGCAAAACTACTCAGCTATATAAATTAATAAGATCTTGTCTTTTACAACAAAGTATATGCATATGGAAGCCATTATTCTCAGTCAAATAAACCAGCACAAAATAAACAAATAAACAAAGCACAAAGAAACAAAGCACAAAAATGCAATGTTGAGTTTTGGTTATTGCTTACAATCCTTGTCTGTACTCTTGATAAGCAGTGATTTTTCTACTTGTTCCATTCAACTCTTTATTTGGTGCAGAGTTCAGCTTGTGATTATAAAATAAATTGAAATTATGCAATTATAGATATAAAAAGAAAAAATAAGAGAGGAAGGAGGACAGAGGGTCGGCGCATGGGCAAGAGGGAGGTTAGGGTGGGAAATATTATGCTCTTAAGTCTGTGTATATGAAATACATGAAATTTGTTCACCTTATATGAATAAAATTATTTTAATACCCCAGTAGACTGGGATAACGTATTTGCCAATTCTGCATTTCATGAAGAACTGAAATTCAGAATACATATGAAACTGCTGAAATTATGCACAAATATATCTAAGAATTGGGAAAGGATCTGAACAGGCATTTCTGTAAAGAAGAAATACCCATGGTCAACAAAAATGGGAAAAATGCAATATAATTATTATATAGGAAAATGCAAATCAAAACACACTAGGTGTCACCTCACTAACAAATGCTAGCGGGGTATGAAGAAAAGAAAACTTTAATATGTTATTGGAGCCTGCACTGTTGTGTAGCAATTAAAGCCACCACCTGCAGTGCCAAAATCCCATATGGGGACTTGAGTCCCAGCTGCTCCACTTCTGATCCAGCTCTCTTCTGTGGCCTGGGAAATCAGTGGAAGGTGGCCCAAGTCTTTAGGCCTCTGCTCCCACATGGGAGACCCAGGAGGAAGCTTCTGGTTCCTGGCTTTGTTTTGGCCCAGCTCTAGCCATTGCAGCCATTTGGGGAGTGAACCAGTGGAGGGAAGATCTCTCGCTTTCTATCTGTAACTATGACTTTCAAATAAATAAATATTTTAAAATATAAGATATTGATGAGAATGCAAGTTAGCCTGAGCATTATGAAGACTTAGTATGGCCATCCCTCAAAAAATGAGAAGGGATAAACCTCTCCAACCATTGTGTATGTATCAGAAGGAAATTCAATCTGCATGCAAAAGAGATTTCCGCTTTCTGTTTTGACTACAGCAGTATTCATAGTAGTAAATATTTGGAACCAACCTAGGAATCTATCAGTGTGTTACAGGTTTTCCAGTCCTAATTCAGTGATTAAAAAGGATTGAAATATTATTTGCTTCAAAATGGGTGGAACTGGAGATCCTTAAGTGAAGTAAGACTGGCATAGGAAGAAGTAAATTTCACATGTTCTCTGATATATGGGTTTCTAAAAAATGGTGGATATAAATATAAATGTTTTTAATTAGGATGGGAAGATTCATTACTGAAGATACTGGGTGGTACGATAACGGATATAGAAACAGAGTTAGAAAGAACGAACCACTGGCAGTGTTCCATAATACAGTGTTGTGACTTTAGTTCATGATAAGATACACTGTATAAGAAATTGGAATGGAGGAGCTTGTAGGCCTTAAACACAAAATAAGCAAGGAAAATCCTCATTTTCTAGATTGATTAAATTATGTTGTGTACGTACTCAAATGTTGCACTGTATCCTGTGATAATATAAAAGTAGTGTTAATCAAAGACTGAGCAAAATTTTAAAAATCAGAAATGTCTCTATATTCTCTCAATGAACTGTCTGCAATATGTGATTAACCAAACTGCATCATTTACAAAGCATAAGAAAGTAATAAGGCAATAATCTCCAGTCCTGCTAAGGATTATTTAAATAATCTTAAAATCTAAACATCAAGGTTGCCTTTCCCATTGAACTTTCTGCTCATCCCTTGCATGCCTTTCTGATATTCTATGAATGCCATTGTTGCAAAGCTAAACTTGAACCTAAATGGAAGAATAGTTGTAAGGTTTTAATATGTATTTATTTACTTGAAAGGAGGAGGGACAGTAGTGGATAGATCTTCCATCCACTAGTTCACTTGTCAATGTTTGCAAAACCTGGGACTGGTTCCAGTTTAATCTAGGAGCCAGGAACACTTTTTGTATCTCCAATGTAGGCAGAAGGTACATGGGTACTTAAGACATCATCAAATGCCCCTCAGATACATTGTAGCAAGAATCTGGAATGGAAGTGGGGAATGGCCAGGACCTGAATGAGGAAGATAAATATGAGAAGAGGGCATCCCAAGTCGTGGCTTAACTCACTGCTCATGACCCCATCCCTTTATACTGTTTCATTCATTCTTAATACTGTTGTCAACTTACAGGCATGATGTTCAAACTTGGATCCATGTATTTCAGTTTAAAAAAAGGCTTAGGGTAACTGTTAAGTTTAATAAAACTGTATTCCACAATTGAGGACCCGGGTGCATTTTCTGATTCTGATCCTAACTCCAGCTTCCAATTAAAGCAGACCCTGGGAAGTCATGATGATGTCTCAAGACATGTGGTTTGTGCCACCCACATGGAAAACCTGAAGTGAGTTACCTGCTCTCAGGTTTAGATCTGATCCCTCCCTGGAAGATGTGAGCATTTGCAAAGTGAACTTGTGAATAGGAGCTCTTTCTCTCATTCATTGTCTCTTGTTTTCTATCAAGTAAATTAGAAAATAATTCATCAGACATAAAGAGCAACATAGTCTTGGAAGTCATCCAAGTAAAGAAAAGGCTGAAAGCAAATGGAGGTATAGGAAAATATTTGTATTCTTTATTCCAATGTAACCTAACAGATAATATTATCATTTTAATAAAAGCTTAACAATGAACAGTGTTGTTACAGTTTCTGATCATTAAAAATAATGACAGAAATTGTATAAACAATAGGAGTAAAGAGTTGAGAACATTCTTTTATGAGATATCTGAGCTTCCAAAGAAATAGTGTTCCAAACCAATTTTATGTGCTAAATACATTACATTTTTGTGAACTTAAGATACATATGTACAGATTTCAAAAGTAAAATAGAATGAAGATATAAAAATGATGAAATAGAAAATATGCAGAAACATGGTCCATTATAACACCATTACATTGAAGCCTGGAAAAGCAATATGCACTTCAGGTTAATCAGGATTTGTGTCAGAAAATTTAAAAGGGTTACACAGTGAGATGAGCAGATCATTTTCTATGAGGATAGTACAGTGTTTCATATCAGTGTTCATAGATAGAGCATCAGAATATTTAAGAAAAATGCTTACAAAACTGCAAGGATTGCCCAGTGTTTATCAGAACAAATAAATGCAATGGTATAAATACCCAACCAGGGGTAATTAATAGTTATCCATATGTCATTGTGCAGATACATCAGCTAACACTAGATGGAGAAAATAAATAAATAAATAAATAAGGTCACTTCAAGTGTTGAAAAAGCACAAAAATCAGTATATATGGAAGAAAAGATAGACAATCCATTTTAACTATCAATATTTCCTACAGAAGCACAGTCTATACACAATCTATAACATGACAGCATTTTGCCATGATGTAATAAAAAAGGCCAAGAATTAGCAGATGAGCAACAAAAATCAAGAAGGATATTGTCACAAATACCCAACAAAGCTAGCAAAACTCATGGTTTAGAGAAACAGAAAGTAAGCAAACAAAACCATCAAAGAACCAGGACTTTCCTCTTGGGGGCAGAAGTAGAAGAGATTGGGAAAATACCTGAACTGACCAAGGCCCCTATATTTTCCTGAATATTAGTTCTATGGATGTTAACATTCTTATTCAACTTTAGCAGAAAACAAAGATGTCAACAATTGTCTTCTTTTCAGGTTTTATTACTGTATATTAGGGATCTATGCAAGAGTATATATGCCTAACATGAAATCATGGCACATAATTTCTAAACTGGTGTACTAAGTGCAATTGAAAGGAAGCAACCTATTTATCCCACAGTATCAAGGGACACCAAACTCAGGTTCCCAGACTTTGGGGATCACTCTCAGGAGATGCAGACTAAGGGGATTCACTCTCAGGAACTAAGACAAACCTCGGCAGCCAGAACATTTAATTCTGAGAGTTCCACACTTTTTACTTTTCCCTCCCAACAGTTTGCATTGGCTCCCTCCTCCAAGGTCTTAATTCTCACCAGAAATCAAACACTTAAAATCAGTTTAAGTCTGTGACCTGTGCAGTCATTTTCATGATCACTAACACCAAATGTGTGTTGTTTGCTTAATATCAAACAACACATCTATAACACCTGTGACTCACCAACAGTTCAATTCTGCCATTATATAGAGTTAGTAGACATAATGGATTAAGATTTTAGCGTCAACACATCCCAGGCATATACCAATGAAAAGCATGTATTTGATTTTCTGGCTCCAGTCAAAATTATGAAGTTATCCAGAGATCCCCTCTAAAGCTATCTTATTTGCATGAGCTTAGCTATGGCCTGAAATTTGTGTATTAGACAGAATCATAGCCACTCATATTGCCCATGAAATATCTGAGTCTTAAAATCAAAGGTACAGGAATTCAGGAGAAAAGAATTTTTTTTTCTTTTACCAGTCACAAATGAACTCTCAAATTTATAAACCATTTTATAGCCAGCAGAATCTGATATTCTGAGATATTCTCAAATGCTACAAGCTATCATTTGACTAAACCAAATTTGCATGCATAATGAAACTACTGTGTGTTCAACAGTTTATTTGATTTTCAGTTCCCACACCAGTTAGCTTGGGGTTGGGGAGTGAAGAATGATTGGCCTTTACAAAGATTTTACTCTCCACACAAGGGTGTGAAGGCAGTTAATACCTATTAGGAGAGATTAATCATTGGGAACAGGTGGGACCCTAATGAAGCGATTAGGCTAAATCAATTCATGTGATTATTGAGTGACTGCTTATTCCCAGCTGTGTGCTATAGAAACTACTTCATATTTGAACCTCCTGCAATTTCATTATTTGGTCATATGGTCTCTGTGCCACCCAAACCTCTGCCAACAAGATGACCATCAACAGATACTGCCCTCCGACCTTGGACCCAAACCATGAGACAAATACCATTTCTTTCTAAATTACTGAGTCTGTACTATTCTGTTATTAGCATCAAACAAAACCTGACTCAGAACCTAGGAAGAGCTGTGCTGGCAGGACTGAATTGTAAACTAGTGACCTCGTTTCTCAACCAAAGGATATCAGATCACATGTGGAAGTTCATTTCTCCATGTGGATTCTGTAATCACCATCAATTTGGAAAGCTGTGCAGCCCCAGGGTTCACACAAACCCTTTTCCTTTAGACACAGGACAGGACACCAGGGTCCTGGCTACTGGCCCAGCTCACCTCCTGTGACCATAGAATACTGGTTTCTGACACTCACCACTTTCCAGCTTCCAATGAGTCCCAGAATCCTCCTGAGGGCTCCTGAGTGTGGTGAGGGAAGTTCACAGAGCAGCAATGGGTGAAACACCTGAGACCTCTCTCAGGAACAAACCCAGAAAGCCTAACATTGGAATGCCAGAAAAGAAGATGCTGTGCGGTTCAGCAGTGTTGCCTTTGAACACCTGATTGTAAAGTCTGCCCTAACAATGAGCATGCATAACATCAGAGAACACACAGCCAATCCAAACGCTCCTAGCATGAGGGCCGTAGCTTGGGGTTGTGTCAGGTGGGGGCAGAGAGGAACTCTGCTTGGTCTCAGGTCTGAAACTGCCTCATCTTTGCAGCTTGATCCTCCCAACAGCAGGGGCCGCTCTCACCTCCCTGATGATCATGACATCAGAGCACTGTCCCTCCCTCCTTTTTCCAGGACCCTATCAAAATCTTGTGACCCTTGGACTTTCAATAATGGTCTCATGTGTAACAGAATGCTGAATCTTTCCGGTATTCTGGGTCTTTATCAGGGTCTTTATATTATTTATATTCTTGGCTCTTTTTTAAGGTCATTTGACTTTAAAAAAAAATTGACTCCAGGACTATTTTAAGATACTAAAAAATACATTACATAGATTGACCTCTCTTTCTCGTGTTTCTATTACAGATATTCACTTGTAGTTCTGTATTCTGTAATTTAATATTGTTGTCTGTTTCGTTCTTACTGGCATGTCCTAACACATTGGGTTTATGTATTGATCTTATACACAGTAATCCTGCATAATTCTCTGGTCAGTTTTTATTTGTTTTGAATTTTATGGGATTATCTCCGTATATAATAGTTTAATTAACCTTTATTGATGGTTTTGCTGCTTAAAAGCATATCCTTATACATAAAGTTTTCTGTTTTTTAAATTTCCTAACTGCACATCTAGGACATTGTTGAAGACAGAAAATGAAAGGATAGCGGCTTGTACAGCTGTGTTCTGAGGGAAATAGCTTTCAGTGTTCTATGACAATTATGCTCTATATTACAGGTGCATTGCAGCCCATCTTAGTTATAATAAATAATAACTATTTTTACTGCTTTACTCACAGTTTATTTTTGTGATTAGATGCTTAATTTTATTCAAAACTTTTCATCTTTTAATTGCAGTTACCATGTGATGTTTTTGTGTTTCTCTTCCACATGAATTATTTACATGATTTATTTTGAACTGTTAAACACCTTGGCATCTTTGACTCTATCTTGCTTTTCTATTGATCTCTTGTGATTTCATATTTTGCTCTATATTAACATTTTGCTTAAAATATTTGTACCTTTTTTTAATAAAGATATGTTCTTTAAGTTCCTTTTTAGTTCATGTCTTGATCTGACTGTGGCATCAATGTAATACGGTGTTCAGAAAAGAAATTAAATCATATTCCATATTTATTACCACTTTTTATGAATCTGGGAAATTGAGGAGTGTTTTACTGCCTTGAATATGAGGGAAATTCTACAAATCTAGGCCAGAAATTTTGCTTTTGAATTTGTTCATTGGTTATTTTGATTTTTCAAATACTGAGTCAATTATTTTGTTTCTATAGCAGATTCCTATGTTATTGAAGATTTTTGATAAATTTATTTCATAACGTGGTGGCTCTGGGTTTAAGTTTTTTAAAAATACTTATTTCTATGCATTTCAGAATATTCTTTAACTGTGTTGCTAAACTTTATTAATTTGGTCAAGAACAATGCTGTTTGGATTTCTGTCACTGGTTATCTGTGTTGCATATTTTTACTTTTTTTAAGATTATACTAGTCTTTATTAATTCTACTCATTTTATAAAAAATATTAATTTATTAGAAAGGAAGAGTTACAGAGAAGCAGAGGCAGAGAGAGAGATGTATTCCATCCAAGATTTACTCCCCAAATGGCTGAAATGACCAGAGCTGGGCAAACCTGAAACCAGGAGTCAGCAGACTCTTCTGGCACTCACATGTGGGTGCAGGGGCCCAAGGATGTGGGCCATCTTCTACTGCTTTTCCAGGCCATAGAAGAGAGCTGTATTGGAAGTGGAGCAGTTGGGACTTGAACTGGCACGTATATTGGATGCCAACGCTGCAGACGGCAGTTTTACCTGATACACCACAGTGCCAACCATCTGCTCATATGTTTTCAAAACACTTTTCCTTTATTATTTGTTTCTGTGGTACAGTCTTACTAAAGGCATTATATTGATGGTATTCTCCATTTTCACTATCCTATATTGCTGTATAGTTCATCTTAGATCTTAAGAAGGATGTCACGATGATTAGGTCTCTGTCTTCTCACATAATATCTTGAGCCTATAAATTTATCTGTGCACTGATTTATATGACATCTCCTCTATTTCTTTCTGTGTTTGCCAATCCTCCATCACTGCCAACTATTTGCCTCGTGATGTCTCAAGCCCTATGTGCCTTCCAGCTATGCCAGACTTTATGTATCTCTGATCTTGCTCCTGAAACCATATATTATCAGCAATTTTACCATTTTCTGTGGCTGGGTCTGATGTTCATCCTTGTAATCTTGCATTTAAAAAATCTTTGACATCCAAGCCTGCTCTTAGTAGCCTATCCTTGTGCCTGCAGCAAGGGCTGGCTTCAGGGTCTGCATCCCTTTTGTTTACACCACGTCTTTCCTCAAGTGGCTACTACTGTGCTTGTATCTTATGCCAATCCTCATGAGTCTCCAGCTCCTCTACATGTAGCCATTATCTTCCCCTCACATGCTGACCTCCCTGATTCATACAGCCCATGTCAGGACACCTGTGTCTCCATTCCTTTATACACATTGACTTCACTCCTAATTCCTGGTTATTGCTGCATTCCTCTAAAGAAGGCTAAAATTCCCAATTGGTTTGCAATATTTGTCTCACTGTTGCAAATATATTGAGAATTACTGCCTGGCCTGAAAGTCGGTTGGTGGACAATCAGTTGAGAAATCACACAGATATTCGCTATCAGTACAGCTGCAGTGTCCTTTCAGATTTTTCAAAACAAAATGCTAATGTTACACATAAATGGCATAACCACAAACAATGCCTGCCCTGCAACAAGGAAACAGAAACCACTTATTATTGAATGATACAACTGTGCAGAATAGATATTCAAAATATAACCTATTTAAATACTGGATTTTGAATATAAGTATATATTTGACCCTCAGGTCAAACCAAATCTCCTGGCTCTGATGTCTAACAGCCCCTGAAATTAGGCTCTCACTATCAAAGTGCCCTGGAAAATCCCCAAACACAAGCATCCAAGAAGCGTGCACAGCAGCAGCTTCCTGCCACACTACTGAGTGTACCACCATGTGATGTCCTCCCTGACTTCCCTTTATCCATTATCCACCAGCTGGTACCCAATCTGACCATCCACAACAAAAGCAGAATACTCTCTACTTGATGCTGTCCTGAAGGGGGTCCTAAGTTGATGGATTTCAGGGAAATCTCATAGGTTCCTCTGGACCTTCCTCAACACTGATGAGGCTCATCCACCCATATAGTCACCAGATAGTCACCAGTGATAGGCCCACTGGCATACTGGGTCTGAAACCCCACAGGCACTCCTCTGGATGACAGTCACCTTTTACTGGCTCATGACATAGATAATTGTGGCCTGATTGGAGACTGAATTATAGGAGATGCTCTCTTCAATTCATATTGCAGTGCATCAGCCCTGCTGGGTCACTGACAGACTTAGGATAATTTCATGGTCAACATTATTAATGCAGGACCCATGTTTTCTCATGAAATCTGGCATTGTTCCTCCCCACCTCTCATTTTCCATTTCTGATCCTTGGCATGCATTGAATTTGTGATAGTCTAATATCAATCTCCAGTATCTGTCTGATTTTAACTATCTAAACTGTTGAATTAAATCTGGATATGTTGGAGTTCACAATCTCTGATTCTTGCCTCATTTATTTTTAAATTTAAAACATAAATCCAGTATCAGTATGCCAACTTTCAAAATTGATAATTTAGTATTATCGAATATCCATTGTTTCTGAAATGTAACATAGATTCTGACTTAGGTATAGTTGGAAGGATGATTAGAGGGTTTCATTTGTATCTGCTCTTACATTGTAGGTCACGGATCCAATGTTTTGTCCTTCCCATTACCAAGTATTTTCCCTCCATTTTACAATTTGAGAGCAGAGAAGTTAACCATGTTGGGCTAGGGGAACCAATAGACTCTTTGAAAACTTACCTTGGACTAGAGCACTGTTTTCTACCATAGTCGCTATTATTTTGGAATCTTAACATTCAAGTTACTATCTGAGTTCCCAGTGTTTATGACATTCCCTACCATGAGGAATGACCCACAGAAAAGATCCACCTCTGTGATTCTCAGCAGTAACAGTGCCCTTCACACCAACACCAATTTTATTGCTTTTGTAAATTGAATGTCTTTGGGCCTCTTGTAGAACATAGTCATTTTATAACTTTTTCAGCTGCATCAGTTTAGCAACTGTAGCATAATTCCTGTGAGATTTTGATTGTTTCTTTCTCTATCACAGAAATTCAGCTATTTCTACCTCCCTTAGCATGGACTGTTTTTGGTTTAAGTTTTCAAACATCATCGTAGTATTACCATCATCCTTTGGGATCTTTGACAATGGGTTAAAACCTTTGTTGTTGATGAGTGTTCTCACATTGAGAAACCCTCCCTTTTCTAATTTTTTTCTATTGGTTCCCCTAGCCCAACATGGTTAACTTCTCTGCTCTCAAATTGTAAAATGGAGGGAAAATACTTGGTAATGGGAAGGACAAAACATTGGATCCGTGACCTACAATGTAAGAGCAGATACAAATGAAACCCTCTAATCATCCTTCCAACTATACCTAAGTCAGAATCTATGTTACATTTCAGAAACAATGGATATTCGATAATACTAAATTATCAATTTTGAAAGTTGGCATACTGATACTGGATTTATGTTTTAAATTTAAAAATAAATGAGGCAAGAATCAGAGATTGTGAACTCCAACATATCCAGATTTAATTCAACAGTTTAGATAGTTAAAATCAGACAGATACTGGAGATTGATATTAGACTATCACAAATTCAATGCATGCCAAGGATCAGAAATGGAAAATGAGAGGTGGGGAGGAACAATGCCAGATTTCATGAGAAAACATGGGTCCTGCATTAATAATGTTGACCATGAAATTATCCTAAGTCTGTCAGTGACCCAGCAGGGCTGATGCACTGCAATATGAATTGAAGAGAGCATCTCCTATAATTCAGTCTCCAATCAGGCCACAATTATCTATGTCATGAGCCAGTAAAAGGTGACTGTCATCCAGAGGAGTGCCTGTGGGGTTTCAGACCCAGTATGCCAGTGGGCCTATCACTGGTGACTATCTGGTGACTATATGGGTGGATGAGCCTCATCAGTGTTGAGGAAGGTCCAGAGGAACCTATGAGATTTCCCTGAAATCCATCAACTTAGGACCCCCTTCAGGACAGCATCAAGTAGAGAGTATTCTGCTTTTGTTGTGGATGGTCAGATTGGGTACCAGCTGGTGGATAATGGATAAAGGGAAGTCAGGGAGGACATCACATGGTGGTACACTCAGTAGTGTGGCAGGAAGCTGCTGCTGTGCACGCTTCTTGGATGCTTGTGTTTGGGGATTTTCCAGGGCACTTTGATAGTGAGAGCCTAATTTCAGGGGCTGTTAGACATCAGAGCCAGGAGATTTGGTTTGACCTGAGGGTCAAATATATACTTATATTCAAAATCCAGTATTTAAATAGGTTATATTTTGAATATCTATTCTGCACAGTTGTATCATTCAATAATAAGTGGTTTCTGTTTCCTTGTTGCAGGGCAGGCATTGTTTGTGGTTATGCCATTTATGTGTAACATTAGCATTTTGTTTTGAAAAATCTGAAAGGACACTGCAGCTGTACTGATAGCGAATATCTGTGTGATTTCTCAACTGATTGTCCACCAACCGACTTTCAGGCCAGGCAGTAATTCTCAATATATTTGCAACAGTGAGACAAATATTGCAAACCAATTGGGAATTTTAGCCTTCTTTAGAGGAATGCAGCAATAACCAGGAATTAGGAGTGAAGTCAATGTGTATAAAGGAATGGAGACACAGGTGTCCTGACATGGGCTGTATGAATCAGGGAGGTCAGCATGTGAGGGGAAGATAATGGCTACATGTAGAGGAGCTGGAGACTCATGAGGATTGGCATAAGATACAAGCACAGTAGTAGCCACTTGAGGAAAGACGTGGTGTAAACAAAAGGGATGCAGACCCTGAAGCCAGCCCTTGCTGCAGGCACAAGGATAGGCTACTAAGAGCAGGCTTGGATGTCAAAGATTTTTTAAATGCAAGATTACAAGGATGAACATCAGACCCAGCCACAGAAAATGGTAAAATTGCTGATAATACATGGTTTCAGGAGCAAGATCAGAGATACATAAAGTCTGGCATAGCTGGAAGGCACATAGGGCTTGAGACATCACGAGGCAAATAGTTGGCAGTGATGGAGGATTGGCAAACACAGAAAGAAATAGAGGAGATGTCATATAAATCAGTGCACAGATAAATTTATAGGCTCAAGATATTATGTGAGAAGACAGAGACCTAATCATCGTGACATCCTTCTTAAGATCTAAGATGAACTATACAGCAATATAGGATAGTGAAAATGGAGAATACCATCAATATAATGCCTTTAGTAAGACTGTACCACAGAAACAAATAATAAAGGAAAAGTGTTTTGAAAACATATGAGCAGATGGTTGGCACTGTGGTGTATCAGGTAAAACTGCCGTCTGCAGCGTTGGCATCCAATATACGTGCCAGTTCAAGTCCCAACTGCTCCACTTCCAATACAGCTCTCTTCTATGGCCTGGAAAAGCAGTAGAAGATGGCCCACATCCTTGGGCCCCTGCACCCACATGTGAGTGCCAGAAGAGTCTGCTGACTCCTGGTTTCAGGTTTGCCCAGCTCTGGTCATTTCAGCCATTTGGGGAGTAAATCTTGGATGGAATACATCTCTCTCTCTGCCTCTGCTTCTCTGTAACTCTTCCTTTCTAATAAATTAATATTTTTTATAAAATGAGTAGAATTAATAAAGACTAGTATAATCTTAAAAAAAGTAAAAATATGCAACACAGATAACCAGTGACAGAAATCCAAACAGCATTGTTCTTGACCAAATTAATAAAGTTTAGCAACACAGTTAAAGAATATTCTGAAATGCATAGAAATAAGTATTTTTAAAAAACTTAAACCCAGAGCCACCACGTTATGAAATAAATTTATCAAAAATCTTCAATAACATAGGAATCTGCTATAGAAACAAAATAATTGACTCAGTATTTGAAAAATCAAAATAACCAATGAACAAATTCAAAAGCAAAATTTCTGGCCTAGATTTGTAGAATTTCCCTCATATTCAAGGCAGTAAAACACTCCTCAATTTCCCAGATTCATAAAAAGTGGTAATAAATATGGAATATGATTTAATTTCTTTTCTGAACACCGTATTACATTGATGCCACAGTCAGATCAAGACATGAACTAAAAAGGAACTTAAAGAACATATCTTTATTAAAAAAAGGTACAAATATTTTAAGCAAAATGTTAATATAGAGCAAAATATGAAATCACAAGAGATCAATAGAAAAGCAAGATAGAGTCAAAGATGCCAAGGTGTTTAACAGTTCAAAATAAATCATGTAAATAATTCATGTGGAAGAGAAACACAAAAACATCACATGGTAACTGCAATTAAAAGATGAAAAGTTTTGAATAAAATTAAGCATCTAATCACAAAAATAAACTGTGAGTAAAGCAGTAAAAATAGTTATTATTTATTATAACTAAGATGGGCTGCAATGCACCTGTAATATAGAGCATAATTGTCATAGAACACTGAAAGCTATTTCCCTCAGAACACAGCTGTACAAGCCGCTATCCTTTCATTTTCTGTCTTCAACAATGTCCTAGATGTGCAGTTAGGAAATTTAAAAAACAGAAAACTTTATGTATAAGGATATGCTTTTAAGCAGCAAAACCATCAATAAAGGTTAATTAAACTATTATATACGGAGATAATCCCATAAAATTCAAAACAAATAAAAACTGACCAGAGAATTATGCAGGATTACTGTGTATAAGATCAATACATAAACCCAATGTGTTAGGACATGCCAGTAAGAACGAAACAGACAACAATATTAAATTACAGAATACAGAACTACAAGTGAATATCTGTAATAGAAACACGAGAAAGAGAGGTCAATCTATGTAATGTATTTTTTAGTATCTTAAAATAGTCCTGGAGTCAATTTTTTTTTAAAGTCAAATGACCTTAAAAAAGAGCCAAGAATATAAATAATATAAAGACCCTGATAAAGACCCAGAATACCGGAAAGATTCAGCATTCTGTTACACATGAGACCATTATTGAAAGTCCAAGGGTCACAAGATTTTGATAGGGTCCTGGAAAAAGGAGGGAGGGACAGTGCTCTGATGTCATGATCATCAGGGAGGTGAGAGCGGCCCCTGCTGTTGGGAGGATCAAGCTGCAAAGATGAGGCAGTTTCAGACCTGAGACCAAGCAGAGTTCCTCTCTGCCCCCACCTGACACAACCCCAAGCTACGGCCCTCATGCTAGGAGCGTTTGGATTGGCTGTGTGTTCTCTGATGTTATGCATGCTCATTGTTAGGGCAGACTTTACAATCAGGTGTTCAAAGGCAACACTGCTGAACCGCACAGCATCTTCTTTTCTGGCATTCCAATGTTAGGCTTTCTGGGTTTGTTCCTGAGAGAGGTCTCAGGTGTTTCACCCATTGCTGCTCTGTGAACTTCCCTCACCACACTCAGGAGCCCTCAGGAGGATTCTGGGACTCATTGGAAGCTGGAAAGTGGTGAGTGTCAGAAACCAGTATTCTATGGTCACAGGAGGTGAGCTGGGCCAGTAGCCAGGACCCTGGTGTCCTGTCCTGTGTCTAAAGGAAAAGGGTTTGTGTGAACCCTGGGGCTGCACAGCTTTCCAAATTGATGGTGATTACAGAATCCACATGGAGAAATGAACTTCCACATGTGATCTGATATCCTTTGGTTGAGAAACGAGGTCACTAGTTTACAATTCAGTCCTGCCAGCACAGCTCTTCCTAGGTTCTGAGTCAGGTTTTGTTTGATGCTAATAACAGAATAGTACAGACTCAGTAATTTAGAAAGAAATGGTATTTGTCTCATGGTTTGGGTCCAAGGTCGGAGGGCAGTATCTGTTGATGGTCATCTTGTTGGCAGAGGTTTGGGTGGCACAGAGACCATATGACCAAATAATGAAATTGCAGGAGGTTCAAATATGAAGTAGTTTCTATAGCACACAGCTGGGAATAAGCAGTCACTCAATAATCACATGAATTGATTTAGCCTAATCGCTTCATTAGGGTCCCACCTGTTCCCAATGATTAATCTCTCCTAATAGGTATTAACTGCCTTCACACCCTTGTGTGGAGAGTAAAATCTTTGTAAAGGCCAATCATTCTTCACTCCCCAACCCCAAGCTAACTGGTGTGGGAACTGAAAATCAAATAAACTGTTGAACACACAGTAGTTTCATTATGCATGCAAATTTGGTTTAGTCAAATGATAGCTTGTAGCATTTGAGAATATCTCAGAATATCAGATTCTGCTGGCTATAAAATGGTTTATAAATTTGAGAGTTCATTTGTGACTGGTAAAAGAAAAAAAAATTCTTTTCTCCTGAATTCCTGTACCTTTGATTTTAAGACTCAGATATTTCATGGGCAATATGAGTGGCTATGATTCTGTCTAATACACAAATTTCAGGCCATAGCTAAGCTCATGCAAATAAGATAGCTTTAGAGGGGATCTCTGGATAACTTCATAATTTTGACTGGAGCCAGAAAATCAAATACATGCTTTTCATTGGTATATGCCTGGGATGTGTTGACGCTAAAATCTTAATCCATTATGTCTACTAACTCTATATAATGGCAGAATTGAACTGTTGGTGAGTCACAGGTGTTATAGATGTGTTGTTTGATATTAAGCAAACAACACACATTTGGTGTTAGTGATCATGAAAATGACTGCACAGGTCACAGACTTAAACTGATTTTAAGTGTTTGATTTCTGGTGAGAATTAAGACCTTGGAGGAGGGAGCCAATGCAAACTGTTGGGAGGGAAAAGTAAAAAGTGTGGAACTCTCAGAATTAAATGTTCTGGCTGCCGAGGTTTGTCTTAGTTCCTGAGAGTGAATCCCCTTAGTCTGCATCTCCTGAGAGTGATCCCCAAAGTCTGGGAACCTGAGTTTGGTGTCCCTTGATACTGTGGGATAAATAGGTTGCTTCCTTTCAATTGCACTTAGTACACCAGTTTAGAAATTATGTGCCATGATTTCATGTTAGGCATATATACTCTTGCATAGATCCCTAATATACAGTAATAAAACCTGAAAAGAAGACAATTGTTGACATCTTTGTTTTCTGCTAAAGTTGAATAAGAATGTTAACATCCATAGAACTAATATTCAGGAAAATATAGGGGCCTTGGTCAGTTCAGGTATTTTCCCAATCTCTTCTACTTCTGCCCCCAAGAGGAAAGTCCTGGTTCTTTGATGGTTTTGTTTGCTTACTTTCTGTTTCTCTAAACCATGAGTTTTGCTAGCTTTGTTGGGTATTTGTGACAATATCCTTCTTGATTTTTGTTGCTCATCTGCTAATTCTTGGCCTTTTTTATTACATCATGGCAAAATGCTGTCATGTTATAGATTGTGTATAGACTGTGCTTCTGTAGGAAATATTGATAGTTAAAATGGATTGTCTATCTTTTCTTCCATATATACTGATTTTTGTGCTTTTTCAACACTTGAAGTGACCTTATTTATTTATTTATTTATTTTCTCCATCTAGTGTTAGCTGATGTATCTGCACAATGACATATGGATAACTATTAATTACCCCTGGTTGGGTATTTATACCATTGCATTTATTTGTTCTGATAAACACTGGGCAATCCTTGCAGTTTTGTAAGCATTTTTCTTAAATATTCTGATGCTCTATCTATGAACACTGATATGAAACACTGTACTATCCTCATAGAAAATGATCTGCTCATCTCACTGTGTAACCCTTTTAAATTTTCTGACACAAATCCTGATTAACCTGAAGTGCATATTGCTTTTCCAGGCTTCAATGTAATGGTGTTATAATGGACCATGTTTCTGCATATTTTCTATTTCATCATTTTTATATCTTCATTCTATTTTACTTTTGAAATCTGTACATATGTATCTTAAGTTCACAAAAATGTAATGTATTTAGCACATAAAATTGGTTTGGAACACTATTTCTTTGGAAGCTCAGATATCTCATAAAAGAATGTTCTCAACTCTTTACTCCTATTGTTTATACAATTTCTGTCATTATTTTTAATGATCAGAAACTGTAACAACACTGTTCATTGTTAAGCTTTTATTAAAATGATAATATTATCTGTTAGGTTACATTGGAATAAAGAATACAAATATTTTCCTATACCTCCATTTGCTTTCAGCCTTTTCTTTACTTGGATGACTTCCAAGACTATGTTGCTCTTTATGTCTGATGAATTATTTTCTAATTTACTTGATAGAAAACAAGAGACAATGAATGAGAGAAAGAGCTCCTATTCACAAGTTCACTTTGCAAATGCTCACATCTTCCAGGGAGGGATCAGATCTAAACCTGAGAGCAGGTAACTCACTTCAGGTTTTCCATGTGGGTGGCACAAACCACATGTCTTGAGACATCATCATGACTTCCCAGGGTCTGCTTTAATTGGAAGCTGGAGTTAGGATCAGAATCAGAAAATGCACCCGGGTCCTCAATTGTGGAATACAGTTTTATTAAACTTAACAGTTACCCTAAGCCTTTTTTTAAACTGAAATACATGGATCCAAGTTTGAACATCATGCCTGTAAGTTGACAACAGTATTAAGAATGAATGAAACAGTATAAAGGGATGGGGTCATGAGCAGTGAGTTAAGCCACGACTTGGGATGCCCTCTTCTCATATTTATCTTCCTCATTCAGGTCCTGGCCATTCCCCACTTCCATTCCAGATTCTTGCTACAATGTATCTGAGGGGCATTTGATGATGTCTTAAGTACCCATGTACCTTCTGCCTACATTGGAGATACAAAAAGTGTTCCTGGCTCCTAGATTAAACTGGAACCAGTCCCAGGTTTTGCAAACATTGACAAGTGAACTAGTGGATGGAAGATCTATCCACTACTGTCCCTCCTCCTTTCAAGTAAATAAATACATATTAAAACCTTACAACTATTCTTCCATTTAGGTTCAAGTTTAGCTTTGCAACAATGGCATTCATAGAATATCAGAAAGGCATGCAAGGGATGAGCAGAAAGTTCAATGGGAAAGGCAACCTTGATGTTTAGATTTTAAGATTATTTAAATAATCCTTAGCAGGACTGGAGATTATTGCCTTATTACTTTCTTATGCTTTGTAAATGATGCAGTTTGGTTAATCACATATTGCAGACAGTTCATTGAGAGAATATAGAGACATTTCTGATTTTTAAAATTTTGCTCAGTCTTTGATTAACACTACTTTTATATTATCACAGGATACAGTGCAACATTTGAGTACGTACACAACATAATTTAATCAATCTAGAAAATGAGGATTTTCCTTGCTTATTTTGTGTTTAAGGCCTACAAGCTCCTCCATTCCAATTTCTTATACAGTGTATCTTATCATGAACTAAAGTCACAACACTGTATTATGGAACACTGCCAGTGGTTCGTTCTTTCTAACTCTGTTTCTATATCCGTTATCGTACCACCCAGTATCTTCAGTAATGAATCTTCCCATCCTAATTAAAAACATTTATATTTATATCCACCATTTTTTAGAAACCCATATATCAGAGAACATGTGAAATTTACTTCTTCCTATGCCAGTCTTACTTCACTTAAGGATCTCCAGTTCCACCCATTTTGAAGCAAATAATATTTCAATCCTTTTTAATCACTGAATTAGGACTGGAAAACCTGTAACACACTGATAGATTCCTAGGTTGGTTCCAAATATTTACTACTATGAATACTGCTGTAGTCAAAACAGAAAGCGGAAATCTCTTTTGCATGCAGATTGAATTTCCTTCTGATACATACACAATGGTTGGAGAGGTTTATCCCTTCTCATTTTTTGAGGGATGGCCATACTAAGTCTTCATAATGCTCAGGCTAACTTGCATTCTCATCAATATCTTATATTTTAAAATATTTATTTATTTGAAAGTCATAGTTACAGATAGAAAGCGAGAGATCTTCCCTCCACTGGTTCACTCCCCAAATGGCTGCAATGGCTAGAGCTGGGCCAAAACAAAGCCAGGAACCAGAAGCTTCCTCCTGGGTCTCCCATGTGGGAGCAGAGGCCTAAAGACTTGGGCCACCTTCCACTGATTTCCCAGGCCACAGAAGAGAGCTGGATCAGAAGTGGAGCAGCTGGGACTCAAGTCCCCATATGGGATTTTGGCACTGCAGGTGGTGGCTTTAATTGCTACACAACAGTGCAGGCTCCAATAACATATTAAAGTTTTCTTTTCTTCATACCCCGCTAGCATTTGTTAGTGAGGTGACACCTAGTGTGTTTTGATTTGCATTTTCCTATATAATAATTATATTGCATTTTTCCCATTTTTGTTGACCATGGGTATTTCTTCTTTACAGAAATGCCTGTTCAGATCCTTTCCCAATTCTTAGATATATTTGTGCATAATTTCAGCAGTTTCATATGTATTCTGAATTTCAGTTCTTCATGAAATGCAGAATTGGCAAATACGTTATCCCAGTCTACTGGGGTATTAAAATAATTTTATTCATATAAGGTGAACAAATTTCATGTATTTCATATACACAGACTTAAGAGCATAATATTTCCCACCCTAACCTCCCTCTTGCCCATGCGCCGACCCTCTGTCCTCCTTCCTCTCTTATTTTTTCTTTTTATATCTATAATTGCATAATTTCAATTTATTTTATAATCACAAGCTGAACTCTGCACCAAATAAAGAGTTGAATGGAACAAGTAGAAAAATCACTGCTTATCAAGAGTACAGACAAGGATTGTAAGCAATAACCAAAACTCAACATTGCATTTTTGTGCTTTGTTTCTTTGTGCTTTGTTTATTTGTTTATTTTGTGCTGGTTTATTTGACTGAGAATAATGGCTTCCATATGCATATACTTTGTTGTAAAAGACAAGATCTTATTAATTTATATAGCTGAGTAGTTTTGCATAGTGTATATATACCACATTTTCTTTAACCATTATTCAGTTGATGAATCTCTTGGTTGATGTCAGATCTTAGCTATTGATCTGCAATAAACATAAGGTGCAGACAAGTCTTCCTTATGCTGATTTCATTCCATTTGGGTAAATTTTTAGGAGTGGAATGGCTGTGTATACAGTAGAACAATTTTCAGATTACTGAAAAATTACCAGACTGTGTTCCATAATGGTTGTACTCTTTTACAATTTAACCAGCAGTGGATTGTAGTATTTTATCACCCATATATTTGCTAGCATTTATTGTTTTATAATTTTTGAAAGATAGCCACTCTAATTGGGGCGAGGTTTCACTCTCATCATCCTTTTGGTTTGCATTTCCTGATGGCTAATGATCCTGAGCATTTTTAAATGTTTCTGTTGACCATTTTGTGGGGAGCAACTCGGACTAGACTGTTACTGGAATTAAGACTTATTCTATGCATCTGCTCTCCCACAATATGGCGCTGGGAGAGGAGTAAACAGCTTCTACCCAGCTGCCTCTCACCAACTTGACAAGCTGCAGGAGCTGCTCCTGATTGGAGGAGAGCGGCGTGCTCGGCATGTGGGCAGCCGAGTTGGGATTGGCAGAGGAGGACTATAAAGGAGGAGAGAGACGGCATGCACCAGGAACATCTAAGGGGAACACCTAAGGGGAACACCTGTGCAGCCCCCGAGAGAGCCGGCCGGCGGTGTGCCGCTCCCCTGCGGAAGTGGGGAAAGTGGCCAGGGGGAACCGCCCTTCCACGGAGGTGGAAGGGACAGTAGCCAACCCGGGAAGAACCAGCAGCAAACCCGGGGAGGGCCGAGCAGACGAAAGAACAGCGCAGGGTCCTGTGTCGTTCCTCCACGAAGAGGGGGAGCGACACATTTGAATGTCATCCTTCAAAAATGTCTGTTTTGTCCTTTGCCCATTGCTTGACAGGATTTTTGTTGTTTTTGCTGTTCTGGATTACTTGAACTCTTTGTAGATTCTGGATATCAGACCTTTAACCATTGCAAGATTTGCAAATATTTTCTCTTGTTCTCTTGGATGCCTCTACAATATGTTGAGCAATTCCTTTGCAGTGCATAAGCATCTTAGCTTAATGCAATCCTATTTGTTTATTTTTGCTTTGATTGCCTATCATTCTGGGGTATTTAACAAGAATTCCGTGTGTATGCCAATGTCTTGCTGAGTTTCCCAATATTTTCATCTAGTAATTTGATGTTATCAGGTTATTGTTTTATATCATTGATCCATCTATAGTTCATTTCTGTATAAATTGTAAGGTGGTGGTCTTGTTTCATACTTCTACATGCAGAATCCAAGTTTTCCAGTAACATTTGTTGAAGAGTACCTTTTTTTCAGGCATTGATTTTGGCTCCTTTGTCAAAGATCGGTTGGGTGTACACGAGTGTATTAAGTTCTGGAATTTCTACTCCAGTCCATTGGTCTACATGTCTATTTTTGTGCCAGTATTAGGCTTTTTTGATTCTAACTGACCTGTAGTTGTCATGAAATCTGATATTGCGATGACTCTGGTTTTGTTTTATTCTTTAAGTTTGCTCTAGCTATTCAGGATCTCTTGGGCTTCCATATGAATTTTAGCATCAATTTTTCTATCTTTCTTTTTCAGAAGAATGTCGTTACTATTTTGATTGGGATCATATTGAACATGTAAATTGCTTTCAGTAGTATGGACATTTTGATTCTATTAATTCTTCTAATCCATGAGCATGACAGATATTTCCCTTTTTATGTTCTCCTATTTATTTTAAAAATGTTTTGTAATTATCATTGTAGAGATATTTGACCTCTTTATTTAAATTTATTCCAATTTGTTTGGCTATTGTGAATTGAACTGATCTTGCATGTCCTTCTCAGCCATAGCATTGTCTTTTTATGCAAATGCTATTGAATTTTGTGTATTGATTTTATCTTGCAAATTTACCAACCTCTCTTGAGTTCCAATAGTCTCTTGGTGGAGTCTTTTGGCTTCCCTATATATAAAATCATATCTTCTATCAACAGTAATAATTTGACTTCAACCTTTCCAATTTGTATCCCTTTGCTTGGATTTTGCTTGCTGGTGGCTCTCAGTAAGCCTTCGAGAACTATATTGAATAGCAATTATGGGGGTGAGCATCCTTGTAGATCTTAGTGGAAATGCTTCCAATTTACCCACACAATTTGATGGTGGCTCTGTGTTTGTCATAAACTACCTTGAATGTGTTCATGAATATTCCTTCTATTCCCAGTTCAAGGTTTTTATCAAGGACATATTTTATCTAGTGCATTCCCACTTGGTCTGGGTGAATTATATTTCTAATGTGTTGTTATGTTTGATTAGCAAGTATTTTGAGGATTGTTTGCATCTGTATTTATCAAATATATTGGTCTTAGTTTGCTTTGTACATATACCTGGTTTTAGAATTAAAGTGATGCTGGTTTTAAAGGAGTTAAGGGGGGTTTTATCTTCACTCTGATGATTGTCTTCTTTGTTGCGAATTATCTTGTTAGTTTGATATAAGGTTTCTCTATTAGTTTTTTATTGCCTGTTCTTAGGGTATCTTATCAAGAAGCCATTGCTTATGTCAATGTCTTATAGTTTTCTCTATATTTTGTAAGTTTCAGTTCTTACATTTACATCCATGACTCACTTTCAGTTGACTTTGTTTAGGAAAAGAGGGGTGGTCATCTGGGTTTAGTCATGTCCATATGGATATCCCGTTGCCTCTGGACAATTTACTGAATAGACTATACCTTTTCCGGTGTATTTTTGTTTGCTTTGTAAAAGATCCATTGTCTGTATGTATCGGTGTTTCTTTTTGGGAGCCTCTATCCTCTTACACTGGTCTATTCATCAGTTTTTATGCCAGGGTTTACCATACATCTATGGTATGTATTGAACTCATTTGTTGTGACCCCAGACGTGTTCTGTTTCTCAAGAGTTACTTTTCTATGTGGAACTTTGTTTAATATATGTGAAGATATGAGGTTTAGGTTTATTTTTCTAGATACATGATGAATTCCATTGATTTTGATGGAAAGCATATTGTATCTGCAAATTAACTTGGATAATATGGAAATATTAGAAAGTATTTCAATCTGTGAATATGAGCGGTCTTTTTGATCTCAGATTCCTTATCATGGCTTTAGAATTGTTGCTGTAGAGGCATTTTACATCACAAGTCAAATTTATCCAGGGTATTTTATTTCTTATTGTGAATTTAATTTCTTCTTTAATTTATTTTTTCAGTGGGTTCACAATAGTATAGGTATATAAAACTTATTCTGATTTTTTGTGCTTACTTTGTATCCTACAAATCTACCAGTCATTTACCAGTTCAGGTGGCCTGTTGTTGAACTCATTGCATTTCCATAAAATCATCTGGAAAAATAAATAATTTCAATTTCAATTTCTTCTTTTCTATATCTATGTCTTTTATTTCCTTCCCTTTTCTTTTTGTTTTGCCTAGACCTTACATTGCAGTATTGAATATAAAAGTAAAAAATGTGCATCATTTTATGGTTCCAATTATAGGGTAAATGCTTTCATTTTGTTAGCATTCAATAGAATCTGGCTCAGGTTCCTCAAATGCAAGGGTTTTGTAATTGAATTATATGCAATCTGTAAGTGTTCTGCTCAATTTACTTCTCATAAGTGAATGTATAATTTTATACAAAATGTTTTCTGCATCTAGTTTATTATACTGATGTTTATTTTTGATTGATGTGAATTATTGGAGTTATGAATTACATTCATATTTTCCCTGTTCCTATATTACATCTGACTTGATTATGATATCTGACCATTTTATTTTATTTTATTTTATTTTTTGGATTCCAAACTGGATTCAATTACTATCAAATTTTCCACCTATATTCTAATATAAATTCTATTAGGATGACAGTGTTGCATTATATTCAGCAGGGACACTGCTGTGTAAGTTTTTATTTGAAAAAAGAGAATCAGAGATAAACAGAGATCTTGCATCTATCAGGTCACTTTACGAAAAACTAGCCTTATATAATGAGTTTGGAAATGTTACCTCCCTAACAATTTGTATAATGCTTTTCAAAAAATTGGTGTTTTTTTAATTTTGTAGATTTTAGCAATGATGACAATTGTTGTTGATCTTTCGTTTGAACACATTATTCCTCATTTAATGTTCTCAGTATTGCTCTATTCAGAGATGTTATTATTATAGAAAACTTTTTATAATTCCCTTAATTAAACTTAGGTTTATTTATTTATATTTTAACTTTTATTTCATAAATATAAATGTCCAAAGTACAACTTTTGGATTATACTGGCTTCCCCCCGCATAACCCCCCTCCGACCCACAACCATCCCATCTCCCACTCCCTCTCCCATACCATTCACACCAAGATTCATTTTTTCAATTATTTTTATATACAGGAGATCAATTTAGTATATGCTAAGGAAAGATTTCAACAGTTTGCACATACACAGAAACACAAAGTATAGAGTACTGTTTTAGTAGTAGTTTTACCATTAATTCACATAGTACAACACATTAAGGACAGAGAGCCTACATGGGGAGTAAGCGCACAGTGACTCCTGTTGTTGACTTAACAATTGACAATCTAATTTATGACGTCAGTAATCACCAGAGGCTCTTGTCATGAGCTGTCAAGGCTGTGGAAGCCTCTTGAGTTCACCACCTCTGATCTTATTTAGACAAGGCCATAGTGAAAGTGGAAGTTCTCTCCTCCCTTCAGAGAAAGGTACCTCCTTCTTTGATGGCCCCATTCTTTCCACTGGGATCTCACTCACAGAGATCTTTCATTTAGGTCTTTTTTTTTGCCAGAGTGTCTTGGCTTTCCATGCCTAAAATACTCTCATGGGCTCTTCAGCCAGATCCAAGTGCCTTAAGGGCTGATTCTGAGGCCAGAGTGCTGTTTAGGACAGCTGCCATTCTATGAGTCACTTCCCATCTTAGGTTGTTCTCTCCTTTTTAATTCTATCAGTCAGTATTATCAGATACTAGTCTTGTTTAGGCGATCTCTTTGACTCTCAATCCTGTCGTTATGATCAATTATGAATTGAAAGTGATCACTTTGACTAGTGAGCTGGCATTGGTACATGCCACCTTAATGGGATTGAATTGGAATCCCCTGGCATGTTTCTAACTCTACCACTAGGGGTATGTCTGATGAGCATGGGCTATACTGTACATCTCCCCCCTCTCTTATTTCCACTCTTATATTTAACAGAGATCACTTTTCAGTTAAATTTAAACACCTAAGAGTAATTGCATGTTAATTAACGAGTTCAACCAATGGCATTAAGTAGAACAAAAATACTAAAAGGAACAAAATAGTAAGTTGTTCTTCAACAGTCAGGACAAGGGCTGATCAAGTCATTTTTTCTCATAGCGTACACTTCCCTTCAACAGGTTTCCTCTTAGGTGCTCAGTCAGTTGTCACTGCTCAAGAACATATGATATTTGTCCCTTTGGGACTGGCTTATTTCACTCAGCATGATGTATTCCAGATTCCTCCATTTTGTTGCAAATGAACAGATTTCATTTCTTTACTGCTGTATAGTATTCTATAGAGTGCATATCCCATAATTTCTTTATCCAGTCTTTTGTTGATGGGCATTTAGGTTGATTCCAGGTCTTAGCTATTGTGAATTGAGCTGCAATACACATTAAGATATAGACAGCTCTTTTATTTGCCAACTTAATTTCCTTTGGGTAAATTCCAAGGAATGGGATGGCTGGGTTGCATGGTAGGGTTATATTCAGGTTTCTGAGGAATCTCCAGACAGACTTCCATAATGGCTTTACCAGCTGGCCTCATATGATGAGTTTGGAAAAGTTACCTCTCTAACTTTTCAAAAGATTGGTGTTATTTTTTTAATTTTGTAGATTTTATTAATGAAGATATTTGTTGCTGATCTTTCATTTGAACACATTTTTCCTGATTTAATGTTCTTACTCAGTATTGCTCTATTCAGATATGTTATAATTATAGAAAACTTTTATTTAATAAATATAAATTTCAAAAGTACAACCTTTGGATTATAGTGATTCTTTGCTCTATAACCACCCTTCCACCCACAAACCATCCCATCTCCTACTCCCTCTCAATCCCATTCTTCATTAAGGTTCATTTTAAATATCTTTATATACAGAAGATCAACTCTATACTAAGTAAAGATTTCAACAGGTTGCACCCACACAGAAAGACAAAGTATAATGCATGGTTTGAGAACTAGTTATAGTGTTAATTCTCATAGTAAAAAACATTAAGTACACAGGTCCCAATATAGGGAGCAAGTGCACAGTGACTCCTGTTGATGATTTAACAGTTCAGACTTTCATTTATGATGTCAGTAATCCTCTGAGGCTCTTTTCATGAGCTGCCAAGGCTATGGAAGCCTCTTGAGTTCACAAAGTCCAACATTATTTATACAAGGTCATAATCAAACTGGAAGTTCTCTCCTCCCTTCAGAGAAAGGTACCTCATTCCTTAATGTCTGCTTCTTTCTGCTGGAATCTCACTCACAGAGGTCTTTCTTTAAGGTCATTTTTGCCACATTTTGTCCTGTGTTTCCATGCCTGAACTACTCTCATGTGCTTTGTAGCCAGATCCAAATGCCTTAAGGTGTGATTCTGAGGCCAGAGTTCTGTTTACGGCATTTGTCATTCTAAGAGTCTGCTCTGTGACCTGCTTCCCATCCTGGGTTGTTATCTCCTTTTTAATTCTGCAATTATTAGCAGACACTGGTCTTATTTGTGTGCTCCCTTGACACTTAATCCTCTTTACGATCAGTCATGGACTTAAACTGATCACTTTAATTAGTAAGGTGGCATTGGCACATGCCAATTTTTAGTATTTCGAGTCCCATGGCAAGTTTTAAGCTTTACCCTTAGGGGTAAATACCTGGGAGCATGTGCCAAACTGTATATCCCCTCCATCTCTTATTCCAACTCTTATTTTTTATTTCAATTTGATTTAAACACCTAAGAATAATTCTGTGTTAAGTAAAAAGCTCAACCAATGGTATTAAGTAGAAAAAGAAAATACTAAAATGAATAAAATAGTAAGCTGTTCCTTGACAGTCATCACAAGGGCTGATCAAGTCACTGCTTCTCATAGTGTCAGTTTCACTGGCTTATTTCACTCAGTATGATGTTTTCCAGATTCCTCCATTTTGTTGCAAATGACCAGATTTCATTTCTTTTACCACTGTGTAGTATTCTGTAGAATACATAACATATCACTTAACTTCTTTATCCAGTCTTCTGTTGATGGGCATTTAGGTTGATTCCATGTCTTAGCCATTCTGAATTGCACTGCAATAAACATTGAGGTGTAGACAGCTCTTTTATTTGCCAATTTAATACTCCTTGGGTAAATTCCAAAGAATGGAATTGCTGGGTCATGTGGTAGGGATACATTCAGATTTATGAGGTATCTCCAAGCTGTTTCCATAGTGGCTTTACCAGTCTGCATTCCCACCAACAGTGGGTTATTGCGCCTTTGCCCCCACCACCTCACCATCATCTGTTGTTAGTTGATTTCTGTATGAAAGCCATACTAACTGGAGTGAGGTGAAACCTCATTGTGGTTTTGCTTTGCATTTCCCTGATGGCTAGTGATCCTGAACATTTTTTCATGTGTCTGATGGCCATTTGGATTTCCTCTTGAAAAATGTCTATTTAGGCTCTTGGCCCATCTCTTAAGTGGGTTGTTTGTTGTGCTGTTGTGAAGTTTCTTGATCTCTTTGTAGATTCTGGTTATTTTTTTACAGGCAGAGTTAGACAGTGAGAGAGAGAGAGACAGAGAGAAAAGTCTTCCTTTTCCATCGGTTCACCCCCCAAATGGCTGCTACACTGGCACACTGCACCGATCCGAAGCAAGCAGCCAGATGCTCCCTCTGGTCCCCCATGTGGGTGCAGGGCCTAACCACTTGGGACATCCTTCACTGCCTTCCCAGGCCACAGCAGGGAGCTGGACTGGAAGAGGAGCAACTGGGACAGTACCTGGCACCCCAACTAGGACTATAACCCAGGGTGCCAGCTCCACAGGCTGAAGATTAGCCAAGTGAGCTGTGGTGCCTGCCAGATTTTGGTTATTAATCCTTTCCAAGAAGTCTTCCCTGTGCCTATATCTTGCAGACTTTCTCCAATGTTCTGTAATAATTTTATGGTGTTGGGTCATAGATTTAGATCTTTAATCCATGCTGAGTGGATTTTTGTGTAAGGTGTAACATAGGTATCTTGCTTCATACTTCTGCATGTGGAAATCCTGTTTTCCCAACAATATTTGTTTAAAAGACTCTCCTTGCTCCAGAAATTGGTTTTAGCTCCTTGATCAAATATAAATTGGTTGTAGATGTTTGGATTGATTTCTGGTGTTCCTATTCTGTTCTATTGCCTATCCATCTGTTTCTGTACAGTACCATGCTGTTTTGATTATAATGGCCCTGTAGTATGTCTTGAAATCTGGTATTCTGGTGCCTCCAGCTCTGTTTTTGTTGTATAAGACTCGTTTATCTATTTGAGGTCTCCTGTGCCTCAATATATGTTTCTATATGAATATCAGCATCATTTTTTCTAGATCTGATAAGAATATGTTTGATATTTTCATTGGTATCACATTGAATCTGTAAATTGCTTTTGGAGGAATGGACATTTTGATGATATTAATTCTTCCAATCAGTGAGCATGGAATATTTTTCCATTTTTTGGTATCCTCCTCTAGTTCTTTAAGATTTTGCAATTCTCATTATAGAAATATTTGACATCCTTGGTTAAGTTTTTTCCAAGTTATTTGTTTTGTTTTTTTTTTCTGGTAGCTGTTGTGAATGGGATTGACCTTAGAAGTTATTTCTCAGTTCTGGCAGTGTCTGTATACAAAGGCTGTTGATTTTTATGTATTGATTTTATATCCTGCAACTTTGTCAAATTCGTCTATGAGTTCCAATAGTCTCTTAGTGGAGTTCTTTGGATACCTTAAATAGAGTCACGTTGTCTGCAAAGATGTATAGTTTGACATTTTCCTTCCCTTTTTGTACCCCTTGTAATTTCTTTGTCTTGACTAATGGCTTGGCTAGAACTTCTAGTGCTATATTGAATAGCAATGGTGAGATTTGGCATCCCTGTCTGGAACTGGGTCTCAGTGGAAACGCTTCCAACTATTCTGCATTCAATAGGTTGCTGGCTGTGGGTTTTTTCATAAATTGCCTTAATTATGTTGAGGAATGTTCCTTCTATACACAATTTGGTTAGAGTTTTCATCACGAAATGGTTTTGTAATTTATCAAATGCTTTCTCTGCATCTATTGAGATAATATATGATTTTCCTTCTGCAGTTTGTTAATGTGGTGTATCACATTGATTGATTTGTGAATGTTGAACCATCCCTGCATACAAGGATAAATCCCACTTGGTCAGGTTGGATGATCCTTCTAATTTGTTGTTGGATTATTTTGGCTTGAATTTTGTTGTGTATTTGTTGTATGGTCTTTCGAGAAATTGGTGTGTAATTCTCTTTCTCTGCTACATCTTTTTCAGGTTTAGGAATTAAGTGATACTGGCTTTGTAGAAAGAATGTGTGAGGATTCCCTCTCTTTCAATTGTTTTGAATAGCTTGAGAAGAATCGGAGTTATTTCTTCAGTAAATGTCTGATAGAATTCAGAAGCGAATCTCTCTTGTCCTGGACTTTTCTCTGTTGGGAGGGCCTTTATTACTGATTCAGTTTCTGACTTTCTTATGGGTCTTTTTTTGGTTTTCTATGTTTCTTGCTTCAATTTTTGTAGGTCGCCTATGCCCAGGAATCTATCCATTCCTGACAGATTTCCCTGATTGCTGGCATACAACTCTTGTAGTAATTCATAATGACTCTTGTTATTTCTGTGGTGTCTGTTGTTACATTTCCTTTTCATGTCTAATTTTATTGATTTGTGTCTTCTCTCTCCTTTATTTGGTTAGTTGTGCCAATGGTGAGTCAATTTTGTTTATTTTTTTTTTCAAAAAATCCTTTCAAAATTTTGCTTCTCTTTTGTATTTTTTTGGATTCAATTTTGTTGATTTTCTTCTCTGATAATTATTTCTCTTCTCCTACTAGATTTGGGTCTGGTTTGCTGTAGTTTTTCTAGATCTTTGAGATGCATTGATAGTTCATTTATTTGGTGCCTTTCCAATTTCTTGATGTAGGCACCTATTGCTATAAACTTTCCTCTTAACACTGCTTTTGCTGTATCCCATACGTTTTGATATGGTGTGTTGTTATCTTCATTTGTTTCCTGAGAGTTTTTGATTTCTCTTTTGATTTCTTCTATGACCCAGTGTTCATTCAGGAGCATGCTGACATTCTCCATGTGTTTACTTATGCTCTAGAGAATCCCGAGTTGCTGATTTCCAGCTTCATTCCATTGTGGTCTGAGATGTATGGTATGATTTTGATTTGTTTTAAATTTGCTGAGACTTGCTTTATGGCCTAATATGTGGTCTATCCTAGAGAAAGTTCCATGCACTAGTGAGAAGAATGTGTATTCTGTAACATTAGGATGAATATTTCTGTACATATCTCTTGGATCTGTTTGTTCTCTAGTGTCAAGTAAATCTACTGTTTCCTTGTTGATTTCTGTCTGGTTGATCTGTCCATTGCTAAAAGTGGAGCATTGAAGCCCCCCAATATTATTGTATTGGAGTCTAAGTCTCCCTTTAAGTTCCTTAACATATCTTTTAAATAAACTGGTGCCCTGTAATTAGGTGCATATACATTTATAATAGTTACATCTTCCTGTTAATTGATACCTTAATCATTATATAGTGCCTTTCTTTGTCTCTCTTAACATTTTTTGTGTTAAAGTCAATTTTTTCTGATATTAAGGTGGCTACATCAGCTCTTTGTTTGGTTTCTTTTGGCATGGAATATCTTTTTCCAACCTTTCACTTTCAGTCTGCATGCATCTTTGTTGGAAAGATGTGTTTCTTGAAAGCAGAAAATAAATGGGTTTTGTTTTTTAATCCATTCAGCCAGGCTGTGTCTTTTATTTTAAACTTTTATTTAATGAATATAAATTTCTGAAGTACAGCTTATGGATTACAATGGTTCCCCCCCATAACTTTCCTCCCACCTGCAACCCTCCTCTCTCCCACTCCTTCTCCCCTTCCATTCACATCATGATTCATTTTCAATTATCTTTATATGCAGATCAATTTAGCGTATATTAAGTAAAGATTTCAACAGTTTACACCCACACAGAAATACAATGTGTAAAATACTGTTTGAGCACTAGTTATAGCATTAAGTAAAAATGTACAGCACATTTAGGACAGAGATCCTACATGACGAGTAAGTGCACAGTGACTTCTGTTGTTGACTTAACAAATTGCAATTATTGTTCATGGCATTAGTAATCACCCTAGGCTCTTGTCAGGAGTTGGCAAGGCTATGGAGGCCTTTTCAGTTTTCCGACTCTGATCATATTTAGACAAGGCCATGGTCAAAGTGGAAGTTCTCTCCTCCCTTCAGAGAAAGGTACCTGATGACCTGTTCTTTCCACTGGGATCTCTAGAGAGTTGAGGCCATTTACTTTCAGTGCAGCTACTGATAAGAAGTGACTTTGCCCTGCCGTGTTCCCAAAGATATTTCTAATATATAGTTTGAACTTCCTGTGATCCCTTACTGCAAGGTTTTCTTCCTTTACCACCTTTCTGTTGATGACTGTGTTTCTGTGTTTCTGTTTGTAAAACATCTTCAGCATCCTTTGCAGGGATGGATGAGTGGTGACAAATTCATTCTGTTTGTTATGAAAGGCTTTTATTTCATCTTTATTCCCAAATGAGACCTTTGCAGGGTATAATATAATAGGATGACTGTATTTTCTCTAAGTCTTGGGCTATATCTCACCATTCTCTCCCAGCTGGCAGGGTTTCTGATTAGAAGTCTGATGTGAATCTAATTGGAGACCCTTGAAAGTAATCAGGCATTTATCTTTTGCACATTTTAGAATCTTTTTCCTATGCTTTGCTGTGGTGAGTTTGATTACAATGTGTTCTGTTGATGATCTTTTCTGGTCATGTCTGTTGGAAGTTCGCTAGTATTTTGCTTAAAAAAGGCATTCTAACACTTTCTCTTTCTCCATAACTTCAGAACCTACAAGAACCCAAAATCTTGTTTTTTTATATATTGTATCCTATAGATTCTCAACACTATGTTTTAGATTTCTAATTTTCTCTTGCAGACTTTAGCTAGACTGTATACTTTTCTGTGCTCTGTCTTCTAAATCTGATATTCTCTCTTCTGCCTGATTTGGATTTTAAGGTTCTCAAATGCATTTTTTATTTGTTCTGTTGAATTCTTCATTTTCATTTTGTTTTCTCTTCAATATCTCGATGTCATGTTCTATTGAGTTTTTTCATTTCATTTTTATTCCTCCTTATAAATTAAATAGGCAAACAAAAAAGCTGTCTGCACATTAATGTTTATTGCAGCTCAATTCACAATAGCTAAGACCTGGAACCAACCCAAATGCCCATCAACAGTAGACTGGATAAAGAAATTATGGGACATGTACTCTATAGAATACTATCCAGCAGTCAAAAACAATGAAATCCGGTCATTTGCAACAAAATGGAGGAATCTGGAAAATATTATGCTGAGTGAATTAAGCCAGGCCCAAAGGGACAAATATCATATGTTCTCCCTGATAGGCGACAACTAACTGAGCACCAAAGGGGAAACCTGTTGAAGTGAAGTGGACACTATGAGAAACAGTGACTTGATCAGCTCTTGACCTGACTGTTGATGTACAATGTAATACTTTATCCATTTTAGTATTTTTTTGTTCTAGTACTACTGGATGAACTCTTTAATTAACACACAACTATTCTTAGGTGTTTAAATTTTAACTGAAAAGGGATCTCTCTTAAATGTAAGAGTGGGAATAAGAGAGGGAGGAGATGTGCAATTTGGGACATGCTCAATCGGACTTGCCCCAAATGGTGGAGTTAGAAACGTGCCACGGGATTCCAATTCAATTCCATCAACGTAGCAAGTACCAATGCTATCTCACTAGTCCAGGTGATGAACTTCAGTTCACAATTGATCACACTGATAGGTCTAAGAGTCAAAGGGATCACAAAACAAGAGTAGTGTCTGCAAATACTAGCTGACAGAATCAAAAAGGGAGAGAACGATCCAACGTGGGAAGCAGGAATACACAGCAGACTCATAGAATGGCAGATGTCCTAAATAGCACTCTGGCCTCAAAATCAGCCCTTAAGGCATTCGGACCTGGCTGAAGAGCCCATGAGAGTATTTTAGGCATGGAAAGCCAAGACACTTTGGGAAAAAAAAGAAAACCTAAATGAAAGATCTGCTCGAGTGAGATCCCAGTGGAAAGATTGTGGCCATCAAAGCAGGAGGTACCTTTCTCTGAAGGGAGGAGAGAACTTCCACTTTGACTATGACCCTGTCAGAATAAGATCGAAGTCGGGGAACCCCAAATGCTTCTATAGCCTTGGCAACTCATGACTAGAGCCTAGGGAGATTACTGACGCCATAAACAAGAGTGTCAAATTGTTAAGTCAACAACAGGAATCACTGTGTACTTACTTCTCATGTGGGCTCTGTCCTTAGTGTGTTGTCCAATGTGAAGTAATGCTATAACTAGTACTGAAACTGTATTTTTACACTTTGTGTTTCTGTGTGGGTGTAAAATGATGAAATCTTTACTTAACATATACTGAATCGATCTTCTGTATATAAAGAGAATTGAAAATGAATTTTCATGTGAATGGAATAGGGGAGGGAGCAGGAGATGGGAGGAGTGCAAGTGGGAAGGAAGTTATGGGGGGAGCCTATGTAATCCATAATCTGTACTTTGGTAATTTATATTTACTAAATAAAAAAATTAAAAAAGGATTTTAATTTCATGAGAGTTTTTCTTTCATGTTCTCCATGGATTTTAGTAGTCCATGCTTTTGCTTTTGATTACTTCTGTATAATCTTATCATCAATTTTTGGAATTCTATTTCTTGCATTTCTTCTATCTCATCATCTTCATAATCTTGTATTGAAGTGTTCTGTTCTTTTGGGAGCATGATGTTGTCTTCCTTATTCTTGTCTCTTGGGTTGTTGCATTTGTTGTTCAGCATTTGTGGAGGTACTCGTTGGTTTCTTCTTTTTTCCCCCACTTTGGCAGCTTTTATCATTGTACTATGACTCTGTAGATGAGTGGAATGTCTGCTTTCAGTGAATGTCTAGAGGCTTGTAGTGGATGTAGCCAGAGAGCTCTGTTCAGTTCTCTAGAGTTAAGGGCATGCCTAAGTTGATACTCTCCGGTTTGACATGGTAAATCTTCACTCTCTTTTTTTAATCAGAAAGGAATTATTTCTGCTCAGCTGAGCTCTTCTCCTTGATGGAGTCCAGTGCCTGAGCACTAGCCAAAGTGGATATAATATTCCTCCGCTCTGTCCCAAGGACCGCACAAAGGATCTGTGCAATTCTCAGTATAAGTTAAGATTTTCCAGCAATGTCTCTCACCAGGTGTCCAGGACTTCTGGAGCTTGTGGTATCCCACTGAGACTGCTCAAAGTCTCATCCACACCATGAGTTCTTCCACACACACTCATTTTTTTCCCACAGTCCTGGTTCTGAAGCTTCACACATTCACAAGCTCCTAACCTTCTGTTATTTCTCCCCACTGGAGTCAGGAATCTCCATTCAGCTGATTGCCAGGCACAGAAATGAGCTGGTGCAGCTGTTATGTATGTCCAAATTGGCCCCTGCTCTATTGGCTTGTATGGCTTTGTAAGGTGATCAGAGAGAAATGTGTTCATACCCTCTTTTTTTCTCTCCTCTAGTTAGGCTGGTGCACTTTCCCTCACATAGCTTCAAACCTCACTTCCTGTAGGGTCTTCCTTCTGCTTTTTCACCAGAGTCTCAGGCTCCTGCCATCTTCTCTCACCTCACTTTGCAGCAATGGTGCATAGGCTCTTGGATATTGGAGTCCTGAGCCATGGGTGCCCATGCCCTCCATGTAGTAGAGTTTCCTTTGCCTTTTTTTCATAACTCTTCCCCAAGACTACCACTTATTTAAAACTATTTTCCCCTGGGCTAGAGAAATAAGCTCCCTCCCTATTCTGCTATCTTGTAACCACCACTGGCTTGCCAATAGGCTTCTTCTAAAGGGCATTTGTAGATTGGCAGTGACAGCAAGCAGAAAGTAAGGTCACTGTGTACTTCCTACCTCCTGCTAGCAGGTGGCTTCCTCTATGACCAACCAACATCCTGCATGGAGAGCATGTTGGCTGCAGCTAAAGAACAACATTCACAATGATCATCACCCAAAGCCGCAACCCCGTGGGAGACCTGGATTCTCAGATATGTTATATCTACTTGGCTCAGTTTTGGTAGGTTATATGTATCCAAAAATAAACATTTTTTTACAATTTTATTTATCCTTGTTAATATAAATTAGTGATGCCTATTATATCTGTGATATGCATTGTAGTTTCCCCTTCTTTGATTTTATTTACTTGAACCTAGTTTTTATAACCTAGTGAAAGGAGTGTTTCTTCTATTAAAAACAAAATCTTTATTTTGCTTATCTTTAATGTTAACATTCCATTTATGACCTATGCTATTAATTTCATCTTGTATTTGGTTTATTCTTGTTTTCTAGGACTCTTGAGATGGATACTTAGGTTGTTGATTGGAAATCTTTCTGTTTAGATGTTTGGCCATGGCAATGTCTGTGTATAGAAAGGCTATTAACTTTCGTGTGTTATTATTGTATTCTGCTACTTTAACAAAGTTTTTTTTATGAATTCTAATCATCTACTAGTGGACTCTTTTGGCTTCCCTATATTGAGAACCATGTCATTTTCAAATAGGAATAATCTGAATTCCCACTTTTTAATTTGTATCCCTTTGATTTCCTCTTCTTATCAAATGGGTATGTCTAAAACTTCAAGGTGTATATTGTTTGTCTTTTTAAACAATAAAATTATGAACTGAATTAATAGAAAAATACATGATGAGGCAACAGAGATATATGACTAAATATTTTTAATGATGGATCTGAAATGACTAGTGTTTGTGGCACACATTATTTTGCAATGGGATTGGCCACTGCTTGCAATGCTGGCCTCCTATATTGTAGTGTTACTTTGTGTATATTCTATTAATGAACCTGGGAAGGCAATGGAACATGACCCAAATGCTTTGGAATGTGCCCATATAGCAGATGTAAATAAAATTACTTGCTCCTGGCTCTGTCCTCGCCAAAACCTGTGTATTTTAGCATCTTGGGAAGTGAGCCAAGAAAAAGATGCTTCATGTGTCTGTGTCTCTGTTTTTGTCTTTCATTTCTCTGCCTTTCAAATAATTAAATATTTAAAAAGAAAAGGCTAAATTCAGTTAATAACCCTTGAGGTTATTTTAATTAGCTAGACTCACTCTTTGTTCATCACTCCCTTTATTTATGCCACTTGGACTATATAATCTTCTGTATTCAGGACAAATTAATCACTATAGCTTCCTTATTAACTCAGAAGAGTTAAAGGAGTGGCTTATGATTAGCCAATTTTTGGCGAGTATGATGGTCACATTTTTTCTCATATTGGAGTTTCCCTTGGAAGCTATATCTCCATTCCCAGAAGGAACAACTCCTGTTGGCAGAGGTGTGTGATGAACAAAGAGAGCAAATTCCAGGAAAGGACATAGAAACTCACAAAGTCCATGGTGCTGAGCTAGCTCATTAATCCCTGAAATTTCATTTTTATCTCAAGCAATATGAAATTGAGACCTATTTTTTCATCATGTACTAGTTTCTGAGCTCTGAGATGAGGGAACCTAGGCTTGGAAGCTCAAGTTTAAGGTTCCCACATTTGTAGAATATCACTTAGGACAATGGCAGTATAGAGAAAACACAGGAATTTGAACAGGGAAAATCATATCTGTGCAATAAAGGAAACCAGGGAGATGTTGTGGGACTAAAACCAGTACACTGTCTTACTCCCACTGAAGTTCACATTAGCCATGGCCATTCCCTGTTAGACAAGAACAACAGTGGCAGTAGAGGCTCTATGTAATTCTTGTGTTGATATCTTGCATGAGTTATAGAAGAAACTAGCGAACAGAGAAAGTTAAGATCTGACTCTCAGAGCTATAAATAAAGATTTGATAGATCATCAGATGAATGTATAGAGAAATGGATTTCAAGAGTTTTGAATTAATTCCCAGAGACTGGAACTTTTGCTTTGTGCAATGAATTTAAATGCACCCACAGTAAGACTCATTATTTTAGTCTAGTAAATGTACTGTAGTAGTTTTATGAATTCTTGAATATTACCCATGAATAACACACTAATTATTTGATTAGGTCACAGCAAATAACTTGATGGATTAGATATAAGTTGCCATAGGAATAGTAGCTTCATGTTTAAGTATCTTAAAGTAGAATAGCATGATGTTTTCCATATTTTATACATGTATCTGTGACAAGCAGATGTGTGTTTAGAAATACAGTATGATTATCAGAATTGAAAACAAAGGGAAAGCAAATAATAATCATCATAAAACCTGTTCCCACATTTGAATTTATCCATTTTTAACTTTTATTTACTAAATATAAATTTCTAAAGTACAGTTTATGGATTACAATGGCTTCCCCCCCATAAATTCCCTCCCACCCACAACCCTCCCATCTCCTGCTGCCTCTCCCATTCCATTCACATCAAGATTCATTTTCAATTATCTTTATGTACAGATCAGTTTAGTCTATGTTAAAAAAATTTCAACAGTTTGCACCCACACAAACCAATTAAGTGTAAAATACCGTTTGAGTACTAATTATAGCATTAATTCACATTGAACAACACATAAAGGACAGAGATCTACATGAGGAGTAGGTACACAGTGACTCCTGTTGTTAACAAATTGACACTCTTGTTTAAGGCATCAGTAATCACCCTAGGCTCTAGTCATGAGTTGCCAAGGCTATGGAAGCATTGTGAGTTCACTGACTTCGATCTTATGTCAACAATACAGAGTCAAAGTGGAAGTTCTCTCCTCCCTTCAGAGAAATGTACCTCCTTCTTTGATGCTTTGATGGCCCCTTTCTTTCCACCGGGTTCTCACTCACAGAGATCTTTCCTTTAGACTGGGTTTTTTTTTTTTTTTTTTTTTTTTTTTTTTTGCCAGAGTGTCTTGGCTTTCCATGCCTTAAATCCTCACATGGGCTCTTCAGCCAGGCCCGAATGCCTTAAGGGCTGATTGTGAGGCCAGGGTGCTGTTTGGGACATCTGCCATTCTATGAGTCTGCTGTGTATCCTACCTCCCACGTTGGATCGTTCTCTCCCTTTTTGATTCTATCAGTTAGTATTAGCAGACACTAGTCTTGTTTCTGTGATCCCTTTGACTCGTAGGCCTATCAGCATGATCAATTGTAAACTGAAGTTGATCACTTGGACTAGTGAGATGGCATTGGTACTTGCCACCTTGATGGAATTGAATTGGAATCCTGTGGCACATTTCTAATTCCACCATTTGGGGCAAGTCCGATTGAGCATGTCCCAGATTGTACATCTCCTCCCTCTCTTATTCCCACTCTTACATTTAAGAGAGATCACTTTTCAGTTGAATTTAAATACCTAAGAATAGTTGTGTGTTAATTAAAGAGTTCAACCAATAGTTCTAAGTAGAATGAAAAAATACTAAAATGGATAAAGTATTACATTGTACATCAACAGTAAGACAAGGGCTGATCAAGTCACTGTTTCTTATAGTATCCATTTCACTTCACCATGTTTCCCTTTTGGTGCTTGGTTAGTTGTCACCAATCAGGGAGAACATGTGATATTTGTCCCTTTGGGACTTGCTTAATTCACTGAGCATGATGTTTTCCAGATTCCTCCATTTTGTTGCAAATGACAAGATTTAGTTGTTTTTTACTGCCGTATAGTATTCTATGGAGTACATGCCCCATAATTTCTTTATCCAGTCTACTGTTGATGGGCATTTGGGTTGATTCCAGGTTCTAGCTATTGTGAATTGAGCTGAAATAAGAATTCATCTGTTTTTAACACATGCCTTTCAAATATGAGTTTGAAACCCTAAAATTTAACCACTAGAGTTCCACTTCGTTAGTGTGTGGTTGAAGATGAATTCTTTTGCATCATGCATTTTGTCTTGTGAGTCAAGCGATTACTCAGGAAACATACAAATCATTCCTCTTGTTTCTTTTTATATCTCAAAGAAACATTTTATTTAATGAGTACCAATCTCATCAGTACAACTTTAGGAATATAGTGATTCTTCTCACTATGCTGCCCTCCCTCCTCCACTCTCACCCCACTCCTCTTCCCTTGCTCATTCCAAGTTCCATTATCCTTTAAGATACATTTTATTTAACTTTATACATAGAAGACCAACTTTTACAAAGTAGATTTCAACAATTTACACACACGAACAAACACACACTGACAAACACACACACAAACCTAGAACCAGTTTTACAGTTAATTCTCATAATACAATTCATTGCGGACAGAAGTCTTTTATGAAGAGTATGTGCACAGTGACTCCTGTTGTTAATTTAACAAATAACACTCTTATGTATGATATCAGTGATCACCCGAAACTCTTGTCATGAGCTGCCTAGGTTATAGAAGCTCCAAAGGCTATAGTAGCCTTTGTATCCAAAATCTGTGTCAGTATCTAGACAAGTCCACAAGCAAAGTTGAAGTACTCTCCACCTGTCAGACAAAAGTACATCCTTCTTTTATGGCCACTTATTTCCACTGGGGTCTCTCTCACAAAGATCCTTTATGTAGAACATTTTTTTACCACATTGTCTTGGCTTTTGATGCTTGAGTTGCTCTCATGCAACTTTAACCTGACCAGAATGCCTTATGGGCTGATTCTGAGGACAGAGTGTTTTTTAATGTGATTCTCATTCTATGTTTCTTCTCTGTGTACTGCTTCCCATGTTGGAATATTCTCTCCTTTTTAATTCTGTTTATTTTGACCAGACATTTCATATTATTTATATGATCCATTTAACATGTAATCCTATCTATATTATCAATTTACCACTTAATATGTTCACTTTAAAAATTTTTACTATCCAGTTTGATGGGATTTGAGGTCCCATACCAAGATTTTAAACTGTACCTTTAGATGTAATCTGTAGGAAAGTATGCAGGACAATAAAGCTTCACAGTTACAAAATTCCTCCTTCCTGTGTTATTCCAAACATTATGCTTAATGAGATTTATTTTCAATTGACTTTATAACCCTCCACTGTGATACGGCATTGACTAAACAAGTTCAGAGTTGGTGAACTCAAGGGGCTCCCATAGCCTAGACAGCTCATGACAAGAGCCTCGGGTGATTGCTGACATCATAAATAAGAGTGCCAATTGTTAAATCAACAACGGGAGTCACTGGGTACATACTCCCCATGTAGGATCTCTGTCCTTAATGTGCTTTACTATGAAACTTAAAGACAACATTACTAGTTGAACAATACCCTATACCTTGTGCGGTTGTGTAAAGGCAGCCTGTTGAAATCCTTGCTTAGTATATACTAAGTTGATTTCTGTATATGAAGGTAATTGAAAATGAAACTCGATGAAGAGCGGGATGGGAGAGCGAGTGGGAGAGGGAAGGGTCACAGGAGGGAGGGAGGATGGGGGGGAAGCCAAAACAATACAAAAGTTGCACTTTGTAAATTCACATTTATTAAATAAAAAAACACATGATTAACACAATGTTATTTTTTTTTCTTTTTCTTTTTTTTTAACTTTTATTTAATGAATATAAATTTACAAAGTACAGCTTATGGATTACAATGGCTTCCCCCCATAACGTCCCTCCCACCCACAATCCTCCCCTTATCCACTCCCTCTCCCCTTCCATTCACATCAAGATTCATTTTCGATTCTCTTTATATCCAGAAGATCAGTTTAGCATACATTAAGTAAAGATTTCAACAGTTTGCTCCCACACAGAAACATAAAGTGAAAAATACTGTTTGAGTTCTAGTTATAGTATTAAATCTCAATGTAGAGCACACTAAGGACAAAGATCCTACATGAGGAGTAAGTGCACAGTGACTCCTGTTGTTGACTTAACAAATTGACACTCTTGTTTATGGCCTCAGTAATCACCTTAGGCTCTTGTCATGAGCTGCCAAGGCTATGGAAGCCCCCTGAGTTCACTGACTCTGATCCTATTTAGACAAGGCCATGGTCAAAGTGGAAGTTCTCTCCTCCCTTCTGAGAAAGGTACCTCTTCTTTGATGACCCATTCTTTCCACTGGGATCTCACTCGCAGAGATCTTTCATTTAGTTTTTTTTTCTTTTTTCCCACAGAATGTCTTGGCTTTCCATGCCTGAAATACTCTCATGGGCATTTCAGCCAGATCCACATGCATTAAGGGCTGATTCTGAGGCCAGAGTGCTGTTTAGGACATCTGCCATTCTATGGGTCTGCTGTGTATCTCACTTCCCATGTTGGATCATTCTCTCCCTTTTTGATTCTATCAGCTAGTATTTGCAGACACTAGTCTTGTTTCTGTGATCCCTTGGGCTCTTAGTCCTATCATTACGATCAATTGTGAACAGAAATTGATCACTGGGACTAGTGAGATGGCATTGGTACATGCCACCTCTATGGGATTGAATTCAAATCCCCTGGTATGTTTCTAACTCTACCGTTTGAGGTAAGTCAGCTTGAGCATGTCCCGAATTGCACATCTCTTCCCTCTCTTATTCCCACTCTTATATTTAACAGCAATCACTTTTCAGTTAAGTTTCAGCACTTAAGAAGAATTGTGTATTGATTACAGTATTCAACCAAAAGTATTAAGTAGAATAAACAAAAAAATACTAAGATGGATAACATATTAAGCTGCTCATCAACAGTCAGGGTGAGGGCTGATCAAGTCACCATTTTTCATAGTGTTCATTTCACTTTAACAGGTTTCCTTTTTGGTGCTCAGTTAGTTGTCACCTATCAAGGAGAACAAGTGGTATTTGTCCCTTTGGGATTGGCTTATTTCACTCAACATCATGTTTTCCAAATTCCTAAGAGGGATCACTTTTCAGTTAAAATTTAAACACCTAAGAATAGGTGGTCTTCCCAGGCCAAAGAAAATGAACACACCACCAGTAAGTTGTTTATTTTTGTTTGCATTATATTGTGATATAGCAGATTTATGAGTGTATTTTATTAAAATTGTGAAATAAATATTTGACAACATAAAATTATGATTATAAAGCATTAGAAATATCAAGCCGGAAATCAAATTTGTTTGTAGTCTCTGTGCTGCTATAACAGTAACATGTTTATCATGTTATTCAAATTGTAACATAGAATCTCCTAAATTTTTGTAAAACATAAAGTCTGATTTTGTATTTATTGGTCTTATCGATGATATAGTAGAGGTGGTTCAGTACCAACATAGTTATATACACTGAACTAGTAAAAAGTTGAGGCCAGCACTGTGGCACAGTGGGTTAATGCCCTGGCCTGAAGTGCTGGCATCTCAAATGGGTGCCGGTTTGAGACCTGGCTGTTCCACTTCTTTTTGTTTTTTTTTTTTTGTTTGTTTGTTTAAACTTTTATTTAGTAAAACAGTACAGCTTATGGATTACAATGGCTTCCCCCCCCATAACTTCCCTCCCACATGCAACTCTCCCATTTCCCGCTCCCTCCATTCCATTCACATCAAGATTCATTTTCAATTCTCTTTATATAGGAGATCAATTTGGCATATATTAAGTAAAGATTTCAACAGTTTGCACCCACATAGAAACACAAAGTGAAAACTACTGTTTGAGTACTAGTTATAGCATTAAATCACAATGTACAGCACATTAAGGACAGAAATCCTACATGAGTAGTAAGTGCACAGTGATTCCTGTTGTTGACTTAACAAATTGACACTCTTGTTTATGGCGTCAGTAATCTTCTTAGGCTCTTGTCATGAGCTGCCAAGGCTATGGAAGCCTCTTGAGTTCTTCAACTCCGATCTTATTTAGACAAGGTCATAGTCAAAGTGGAAGTTCACTCCTACCTTAAGAGAAAGGTACCTCTTCTTTGATGGCCTGTTCTTTCTACTAGGATCTCACTAGAGGAGATCTTTCATTTAGGTCCTTTTTTTTTTTTTTGCTAGAGTGTCTTAACTTTCCATGCCTAAAAAACTCTCATGGGCTCTTCAGCCAGATCCAAATGCCTTATGGGCTGATTTTGAGGCCAGAGTGCTGTTTAGGACATCTGCCATTCTATGAGTCTGTTGTGTATCCCACTTCCCATATTGCATCATTCTCTCCCTCTTTTATTCTATCAGTTAGTATTAGCAGACATTAGTCTTTTTTTTAACTTTTATTAAATATATATAAAATCCAAAGTTCAGCTTATGGAGTACAATGACTTCCCCCTCAATGACTTCCCTCCCACGCACAATCCTCCCCTTTCCTGCTCCCTCTCCCCTTCCATTCACATTAAGATTCATTTTCAATTCTCTTTATATACAGAAGGTCAGTTTAGCATATATTAAGTAAAGGTTTCAACAGTTTGCACCCACACAGAAACACAAAGTGAAAAATACTGTTTGAGTACTAGTTATAGCATTAAACCACACTGTACTTCACTGTACACACTGTGTGTCTCGCTCCCATGTTGGATTGTTCTCTCCCTTTTTGATTCTATCAGCTAGTATTTGCAGACACTAGTCTTGTTTCTGTGATCCCTTGGGCTCTTAGTCCTATCATTATGATCAATTGTGAACTGAAGTTGATCACTGGGACTAGTGAGATGGCATTGGTACATGCCACCTTGATGGGATTGAATTGGAATAACCTGGTATGTTTCTAACTCTACCGTTTGGGGCAATTCAGCTTGAGCATGTCCTGAATTGCACATCTCTTCTCTCTCTTATTCCCACTCTTATATTTAACAGCAATCACTTTTCAGTTAAGTTTCAACACTTAAGAATAACTGTATTGATTACAGTATTCAACCAAAAGTATTAAGTAGAACAAACAAAAAATTACTAAGAAGGATAACGTATTAAGTTGTTCATCAACACTAAGGGTAAGCGCTGATCAAGTCACCGTTTCTAATAGTGTTCATTTCACTTTAACAGGTTTCCTTTTTGGTGCTCAGTTAGTTGTCACCGATCAGGGAGAACATATGATATTTGTCCCTTTGGGACTGGCTTATTTCACTCCGCATAATGTTTTCCAAATTCTTAACAGGGATCACTATTCAGTTGAAATTCAAACACCTAAGAATAATTGTGTGTTAATTACAGAGTTCAACCAATTGTACTAGAACAGAAAAATACTAACATGGATAAAGTATTACATTGTACATCAAAAGACAGGACAACAGCTGATCAAGTCACTGTTTCTCATCGTGTCCATTTTACTTCAACAGGTTTCCCCTTTGGTGTTCAGTTAGTTGTCACCAATCAGGGAGACCATATAATATTTGTCCCTTTGGGCCTGGCTTAGTTCACTCAGCATAAGGTTTTCCAGACTCCTCCATCTTGTTGCAAATGACTGGGTTTCATTGTTTTTGACTGCTGGATAGTATTCTATAGAGTATATGTCCCATAATTTCTTTATCCATTCTACTTTTGATGGGCATTTGGGTTGGTTCCAGGTCTTAGCTATTGTGAATTGATTGAGCTGCAATAAACATTAATGTGCAGACAGCTTGTTTGTTTGCCAATCTCATTTCCTTTGGGTAAATTCCAAGGAGTGGGATGGCTGGGTTGAACAGTAGGGTTATATTCAGGTTTCTGAGGAATCTCCAGACTGACTTCCATAGTGGCTTCACCAGTTTGCATTGCCACCAACAGTGGGTTAGTGTCCCTTTTTACTCACATCCTCTCCAGAATCTTTTGTTGGTAGATTTCCGAATGTGAACCATGCTAACCGGGGTAAGGTGAAACCTCATTGTGGTTTTGATTTGCATTTCCCTGATTGCTAGTGATCTTGAACATTTTTTCATGTGCCTGTTGGCCATTTGGATTTCTCTTTGAAAAATGTCTATTGAGGTCCTGGGCCCATCTCTTAAGTTGGTTGTTTGTTTTGATGTTGTGGCGTTTCTTGATCTCATTGTTGATTCTGTTTATCAACCCTTTATGTGTTGCATAGTTTGCAAATATTTTTCCCATTCTGTCGGTTGCCTGTTCACTCTCCTGAATGTTTCTTTTGCAGTTCAGAAACTTCTCAATTTGATACAATCCCAAATGTTAATTTTGGCTTTGACTACCTGTGCTTCTGGGGTATTTTCCAAGAAGTATTTGCCAGTACCTATATCTTGCAGGGTTTCTCCAATGCTTTCTAATAATTTGATGGTGTCAGGTCATAGATTTAAGTCTTTAATCCATGTTGAGTGGATTTTTGTGTAAGGTGAAAGGTAGGGGTCTTGCTTCATGCTTCTATCTGTGGAAATCCAATTTTCACAGCACCATTTATTGAATAGACTGTCCTTACTCCAGGGATTGGTTTTGGATCCTTGATCAAATATAAGTTGGCTGTGGATGTTGATTGATTTCTGGTGTTTCTATTCTGTTCCATTGGTCTATCCATCTGTTTCTGTATCAGTACCATGCTCTTTTGATAACAACTGCCCTGTGGTATGTCCTGACATCTGGCATTGTGATGCCTCCAGCTTTGTTTTTGTTGTACAAGATTGCTTTAGCTATTCGAGGTCTCCTGTGTCTCCATATGCATTTCAGCATCATTTTTTCCAGATCTGAGAAGAATGTCTTTGGTATCTTGATTGGTATTGCATTGAATGTATAAATTGCTTTTGGGAGAATGGACATTTTGATGATGTTGATTCTTCTAATCCATGAGCATGGAAGATTTTTCCATTTCTTGGTATCCTCTTCTATTTCTTTCTTTAAGGTTTTGTAATTTTCATCGTAGAGATCTTTAACGTCCTTGGTTAAATTTATTCCAAGGTATTTGTTTTTGTAGGTATTGTGAATGGGATTGATCTTAGAAGTTCATTCTCAGACGTGTCATTGCCTGTGTATATATAGGCTGTTGATTTTTGTGCATTGATTTTATATCCTGCTACTTTGCCAAACTCTTCTATGAGTTCCAATAGTCTCTTAGTAGAGTTCCTTGGGTCCCCTAAATAAAGAATCATATCATCTGCAAAGAGGGATAGTTTGAGTTCTTCCTTCCCAATTTGTATCCCTTTAATTTCTTTTTCTTGCCTAATAGCTCTGGCTAGAACCTCCAGAACTATATTGAATAGCAGTGGTGAGAGTGGGCATCCCTGTCTGGTACCAGATCTCAGTGAAAATGCTTCCAACTTTTCCGCATTCAATAGGATGTTGGCCGTGGGTTTTTCATAGATTGCTTTGATTGTATTGAGGAATGTTCCTTCCAAACCCAGTTTGCTTAGAGTTTTCATCATGAAAGTGTGTTGTATTTTATCATATGCCTTCTTGGCATCTATTGAAATAGTCACATTGTTTTTCTTCTGCAGTCTGTTAATGTGGTGTATCACATTGATTGTTTTACGCACATTAAACCATCCCTGCATGCCAGGGATAAATCCCACATATTCTGGGTGGATGATCTTTCTGATGTGTTGTTGCATTCTATTGGAGAGAATTTTATTGAGGATTTTTGCATCTATGTTCATCAGGGATATTGGTCTGTAATTCTCTTTCAATGCTGCATCTTTTCCCAGCTTAGGAATTAAGGTGATGCTGGCTTCATAGAAAGAATTTGAGAGGACTCCCTCTTTTTCGATTGTTCTGAATTGTTTGAGAAGAATTAGAGTCAGTTCTTCTTTAAATGTCTGGTAGAATTCAGCGGTGAATCCATCTGGTCCTGGGCTTTTCTTTGTTGGGAAGGCCTTTATTACTGTTTCAATTTCTGTCTCAGTTATGGGTCTGTTTAGGTTTTTGATGTCTTCCTGGTTCAATTTAGGTAGGTTGCATGTGTCCAGGAATCTATCCATTTCTGAAAGGTTTCCCTGTTTGCTGGCATACAAGTCCTTGTAGTAATTTCTGATGATTCTTTTTATTTCTGTGGGGTCTGTTGTTACATTTCCTTTTTCATCTCTGATTTCATTGATTTGGGTCTTTTCTCTTCTTTTTTTAGTTAGTTGGGCCAATGGGGTGTCAATTTTGTTTATTTTTTCAAAAAACCAGCTCCTCGTTTGGCTGATTTTTTGGAATGTTTTTCTTGATTCAGTCCTGTTGATTTCTTCTCTGATTTTAATTATTTCTCTTCTCCTACTAGATTTGGGTCTGCTTTGCTGCAGATTTTCTAGATCCATGAGATGCATTGAATGCTCATCTATTTGGTGCCTTTCCAATTTCTTGATGTAGGCACCTATTGATATAAACTTTCCTCTTAACCCTGCTTTTGCTGCATCCCATAAGTTTTGGTATGTTGTGCTGTCATCCTCATTTACTTCCAGAAAATTTTTGATTTCTCTTTTAATTTCTTCTATGACCCATTGTTCATTCAGGAGCATGTTGTTCAATCTCCCTGTGTTTGCATACGCTCTAGGGATTCCTGAGTTGCTAATTTCCAAACTTCATTCCTTTATGGTCTGAGAAACTGCATGGTATGATTCTAATTCTTTTAAATTTGCTGAGACTTGCTTTATGGCCTAGTATGTGGTCAATCCTAGAGAAGGTTCCATGTACTGCTGAGAAGAATATAAATGCTTTCTGTGTAGGATGAAAAGTTCTGTAGATATCTGTTAGATCCATTTGGGCTATAGTGTCGTTTAAACCTACTGTCTCCTTTTTGATCTTCTGTCCTATTGATCTGTCTATTTCTGAGAGTGGAGTATTGAAGTCCCCCAGTACTATTGTAATGGGGTCTAAATCTCCCTTTAAGTCTCTTAACAAATCTTTAAAATAAACCTGTGCCCAGTAATTAGTTGCATATATGTTGATAATCATTGTATCTTCCTGTTGAATTGATCCCTTGATCATTATATAGTGCCCCTCTTTGTCTCTCTTAACAGTTTTTGTGGTAAAGTTTACGTTCTCTGATATTAAGATGGCTACATCCACTCTTTTTTCATTTCTGTTGGCACGGTATATCTTTTTCCAGCCTTTCACTTTCAGTCTGTATGCATCTTTGCTGGAAAGATGTGTTTCTTGTAAGCAGCAAATAGATGGGTTTTGTTCCTTTACCCAGTCAGCCAATCGGTGTCTTTTAACTGGACAGTTCAGGCTATTAACGTTCAATGTGACTATTGCTAAGTAGTAACATTGCCCTGCCATTTGCCAAAGATATTTTCTAATATATGTTTTGAACTTCCTGTGATCTTTTGCTGTGAGGTTTCCTTCCTTTACCTTCTTTCATATTGATGACCGTGTTTGTGTGTTTCTGTGTGTAACACATCTTTAAGCATCTTTTGCAGGGCTGGACGAGTGGCAACAAATTCTTTCAATTTCTGTTTGCTATGAAAGGTCTTTATTTCACCTTCATTCACAAATGATAGCTTATCAGGATATAATATTCTGGGCTGGCAGTTTTTCTCTCTTAGTACCTGGGCTATATCTCGCCATTCCCTCCTAGCTTGTAGGGTTTCTGATGAGAAGTCAGCTGTGAGTCTGATTGGAGATCCTCGGAGAGTAATCTGACATTTCTCTCTTGCACATTTTCGGATCTTTTCTTTATGTTTCACTGTGGTGAGTTCTATTAGCTTCCTGTACTAGGATGTCTCTGTCCTTCTCCAAACCTGGGAAATTTTCTGCTAGTATCTCACTAAAAAGGCCTTCTAATCCTTTCTCCCTCTCCATGTCTTTAGGAACTCCTAGAACTCAAATTTTTGTTTTTTTAATAGTATCTTGAAGATTCCCAACAATATTTTTTTATATTTCTAATTTCCTCTTCTTTTCTTTGGTCTGACTGTATATTTTCCTGTGCTCTGTCTTCTAAGTCCAATATTCTCTCTTCGCTTCACCCATTCGGTTTTTAAGGCTCTCTAATGTGTTTGGCATTTGATCAATTGAATTCTTCATTTCATTATGATTTCTCATCACTTTTGCAGTTTCATGTTCTACTAGTTGTTTCATTTCATTTTGATTCCTCCTTAATATTTCATTTTTGCGAGAGAGATTTTCTATCTTGTCCATTAAGGATTTCTGTAGTTCAAGAGTTTGTTTTTGAAAACTTCTTAATGTTGTTATCAATTTTTTGAGATTCGCTTCTTGCATTTCTTCTATCTCATCATCTTCATAATCTTGAATTGGGGTGTCTATTTCATTTGGGGGTGTCATAGTGTCTTCCTTGTTCTTGTTACCTCAGTTTTTGCGTTTGTTGTTTGGCATATTGGAGATGTTTGGTTTCTTCTCGTTATCCTGTGACTCTAGATTAAATGGACTGTCTGCTTTTGATGGATCCTTAGAGGCTGTGATGGGTGTGGCCAGAGAGTTCTGTTTGGTTCTTTGGGGATAAGGGTGTGCCAAAGGTGACTCACCCAGATTGTTCTCTCACTTGCTCACTCTCTCTCACTCTCTCTCTTTTTTTTTTTTCTGACTCAGTTGGGAAGTAATTCCACACAGCTGAGTGGAATTGGGGGTAGTTGATGTATGAAATCTGGCACCTGTGGGTAATTGTCTGGTTACCCCTGGGACCACACAAAGAGTTTATGCATCCCTCAGTGTGGTCTCAAATTTCTCAATAGTCTCTCCCCAGTTTGCCCAAGTTACCGAGTTTGTGTGCTTGGTGAGTTCTCTCGCCCTCCCCTCAGATTTTCAGTCTTAGTTCGTTAGCTCCTCACTTTCACTAACTAGGTCTTAACCTCCTGTTATTTCTCCCCACCAGAGTCAGGTTTTTCTGCTTGGCTAAGGGCCAGCACCTCTTTCCATATGTAAAATGGTGCCAGCTCTTTGTCTTGCTCAGCTTTGTAAGATGAGTGGAGAGAGAAGTTAATGTCCATGCCGGTTCCCCTTATTTGCTTGTTTTTTCTCTCCTCCAATCTGCCTGGTGACCTTCCCCAGTGGGGCTTTCGTTCCCTGTAGGCTTTTTCTGCCTTTCCCCGAAATGTCTTGGGTTACTGAGGTTTTTATCTCACCTCATCTTCCAGCACTAGCGTGCAGACTCTGCGGTGTGGCTTCTGCAGCGGCGCGGCTTCTTGGTCTCAGTTTCAGCTTCTGCTTCTGTGGTGGTGCAGCTCCCGTGGCTCAGCTTCCATGTGGTGGGTGACCTTGCTCTCCTCGTAGGTCCTCCGTGTCACCTCCACTAGATCCGGGAGAGTTTCCTCTGCAATTTTTCCCTGAGCCTTTTCCTGTGGCTACAGTAACTCCACTTTTATTAAACTGTCTTTTCCCGGACTATCAGTGTGTGCCCACACTATTCCGCCATCTTGGCTCTGCCTGTTTGTTTTTTTGACAGGCAGAGTTAGACAGTGAGAATGGCTGATCCAAAGCCAGGAGCGAAGTGCCCATATGGGATGCTGGCACTGCAAGCTGGAACTTTAACCCACTGTGCCACAGCGCTGGTCCTGGATCTTTTTAAAATATTTATTTTTCAACATTTTTTCTCCTTACTTGCTAGTATAGCCTTCTCCCTTGGTGCTGCTGCTCTCTGTGGACTTGTCCTCTTCAGCCTCTGACTAGAGCACAGCCACCTCTCCAATGCTGACATCCTCTGACACATGTTTCACTCTTCTGTTCTCTCTAAACTGCAGACTCTTGGGCAACCTAACTCTCATGCATAAACTTGCATAGACACACACACCTGAGGACTCCAGAGTCTTGGATTTCAGGTTGTAATTAACTTTCATTTTCAGAGGACTGGTGAACAAAACAAGTCTGGAAGCCAGGGTGTAGCCTTGTGGTTCAGATGCCTGTGTCCCACATTGGAGTTTCTGGGTTTGATTCCCGGTTCCAGCCCCTGCCTCCAACTTCCTGATCATGCAGACCCTGGGAGCTAGCAAGTGATGGCTCAGATGATTGGGTTCCCTGCTCCTGGGCAAGCCCTGGCCACTGTGGACATTTCAGCAGTGAACTAGAGGGTGAATACCACTTCTCTGTCTACTTGTTCATTTCTTTGCATCTCAAATTAAAAAACAAAACAAGTATGTTTGTATCATCCATTAAAACAACTTCCTCATTGGAAAAAAGTAGTTTCATTGTTAAATTTGGGGAAAAATAATGCTTCTTGGTTGTAAATGATATTTGAATAATGCATGACTGTAAATCAGACTTCCATAGTGGATAAGGAAGAGAAAGATGGAAGCAATAATTTTTACTTCTGGCTTTGGTACTTGTCATATAACCTTGAAAAATTCCTTTAAACTCATGGAGCCTGAGTGTCCTTAAAATTACAGGCTCATCGAGTTGAGGCAGGTGGTGTAAGGGGAGGTGGCAGGAAGCTGAGAGCTTTCCTTGTTTCTGTGCCGACAGAGCTAAGTGACATTAGCAATTCATTCGACCGCTCTGGATCTTCCTCCCTTGTGAGATAAGATTGTCTTTATAGTTAAAGGATTTATTCTACACAGTCCTATCTTATGGTAAGGTTCACATGACTGTGAAGTGTTTTATAAACTGGCAGTGTAATAATCGAGTTGACACTGATGATGAAATGTTAAACAGCATAGAACTTCTAAGGCTTGTAGTTCTATTAGGAGCTACACAGAAACATTTAAGTTCATGGGCATTTTTAAATTTAAAAACAGAATCATTGAATCATTGTTCAGAATCAGTATAGTTACTAAAATTCTTATTTATAATCACTGAGATTGGTAGTGTAATTACTGATAGCATACTCCTAGTGTTGTATATTTTAGTTTATACAATACTTAGACTATATAAAATATAGGTAGCATGGGAAGTGGGATACACAGCAGTCTTGTAGAATGGCAGATGTCCTAAACAGCACTCTGGCCTCAGAATCAGCCCTTAAGGCATTTGGATCTGGCTGAAGAGCCCATGAGAGTATTTTAGGCATGGAAAGCCACTCTGGCAAAAAAGAAAAAAAAGGACGTAAATAAAAGATCTCTGTGAGTGAGATCCCAGTAGAAAGAATGGACCATCAAAGAAGGAGGTACCTTTTTCTGAAGGGAGGAGCGGACTTCCACTTTGACTATGACCTTGTCTAAATAAGATCGAAGTCAGTGAACTCAAGAGGCTTCCATAGCCTTGGGAACTCGTGACTAGAGCCTAAGGAGATTACTGATGCCATAAACAAGAGTGTCAAATTGTTAAGTCAACAATAGGAATCACTGTGTGCTTGCTCCTTTTGTGGGATCTCTGTCCTTAATGTGTTGTCCAATGTGAAGTAATGCTATAACTAGTACTCACACAGTATTTTACACTTTATGTTCTCTGTGGTGCAAACTGATGAAATCTTTACTTAATATATACTAAATCGATCTTCTGTGTATAAAGATAATTGAAAATGAATCTTGATGTGAATGGAATGGGAGAGGGAGTGGGAGATGGGAGGGGTGTGGGTGGGAGGAAAGTTATGGGGGGGAAGCCTTTGTAATCCATAAACTGCACTTTGGAAAATTATATTTACTAAATAAAGTTTTAAAAATTAAAAAAAAATAAATAAAAATATAGGTAGCAATATTTAATGCTTCTCTTACTTTTACTGGATTGGATTATAGCATACGTTAATAAACCTTTTTTAAAGATTTATTTATTTATTTGAAAGACAGAATTATAGAGAGAGACACATAAATAGACAGAGATGTTCTGTCTGCTGATTTACTCCCCAAGTGGCTGCAAGCAGCTGGAGCTGGGCTAATCCAAAGCCAGGTGCTTCTTCCAGGTCTCCCACATGGATTCAGGGGCCCAAGTATTTGGGCCATCTCCTGCTGCTTTCCCAGGCACATTATCAGGTAACTAGATTAGAAGCAGAGCAGCTGGGACATGAACCAGTGCCCATAAGGTATGCCAGCACTGCAGGTGGTGGCTTTACCTTATATGCCACAGCACCAGCTACAGCCAATTCATTTTAAATTAACTAAAGATTATCCACTGTTCAGGCTCCAGGATTTGGCTTGGCCCAGCCTCTGCTGTTGTGGACATTTGGGGAGTGAACCATGTGGGGAGCAACTGGGAGCAACTCGGACTAGACTAAGTTACTGGAATTAAGACTTATTCTATGCATCTGATCTCCCACAATATGATGCTGAGAAGGGAGAAACAGCTTCTACTCAGCTGCCTCCAGTTCAAACAATAAACTGTAGGACCTGCTCCTGATTGGAGGAGAGCAGCGTACTCGGCGTGTGGGTAGCAGAGTTGGGATTGGTGGAAGAGGACTATAAAGGAGGAGAGAGACAACATGCACCAGGAACATCTAAGGGGAACACCTGAGGAACACCTGTGCAGCCCCCGAGAGAGCCGGCCAGCAGTGTGCCGCTCCCCCGCGGAAGTGGGGAATGTGGCAGGGGGAACTGCCCTTCCACAGAGGTGGAAGGGTCGGTAGCCAACCCGGGAAGAACCAGCAGCAAACCCGGGGAGGGCCGAGCAGACGAAAGAACAGCGCAGGGTCTTGTGTCGTTCCTCCACGAAGACGGGGAGCGACATAATGGTGCCGTGACTCGGATATGAAGCCTAGGCAGGGTTTAGTGTCGTTCCTCCACGAAGAGGGGGAGTGACAAACCAGAGGTTGAAAGATCTCTCTTTTTATGTCTCTCCCTATCTAACCTTGCCTTTCAAATAAATAAATGGGTCTTTGAAATAAAAATACATACATACACACACACACACACACACACACACACACACACGGTACCAACACAGTGGGTAAAGCCATGGCCTGCTGTGCCAGCATCCCATATGGGTGCTGATTCAAGTCCCAGCTGCTCCACTTCCAATCTATCTCCCTGCTAATGTGCCAGGCAAAGCGTCAGAAGGTGGCCCAAGTGCTTGAACCACTACATTCATATGGGAGGCCTGGAAGAAGTGCCTGGCTTTAGCTTGGCTCAGCTGAGGCCAATTTGGGAAGTGAACCAGCAGATGGAAGATCTGTCCCTACCCTTTCTCTGTAACTCTGCCTTTCAAATAAATAACAGATTTTAAAATTGGGGAAAAGGGCAGTTCTGTTGCCTTCCCTTTACCTAGAGTAACATAATCAAAATCTGTTAGGCAAATGAATAAGGGAAATTCTGAGATCATGTATTGACCACAGAAGAGAATGGATTCCCTGTACATTTTCTGGAAGCTCATGCTAGTTGGAACCAAGGAAAGGATAACAAAAAAGGGGAGGCCTATATCCCTCTTATTTGTCTTCTTTGTTCATTGGAGCAGTGGAGAGTTGAGTACTGTAACATTGGTGTTTGTCTCCATACAGTTCACTTCTATTTAGCTGGTTCTTTTTTTTTGCATTTCTTTTTTATTTATTTTAAGAGATTTATTTGAAAGGCATAGAGACAGGGGTCTTCCATCTGCTGGTTTGATCCCCCAATGTTTGGGCGAGGCTGAAGACCCAAGCGCCCCCGCCCAGGTCTCCTGCGTGGTGTGGGGTCCAAGCGCCTGTCCATCACTGCTGCACTCATTGGCTGGAGTGGGACAGGAAGTGGGGTGGCAGGGACTCGAACTGGCACCCATGATGTGGGCCCTGCAGGCTGTGGTTGCACCCCCATGCCACGGCACTGACCTTGATAAACCTTTCTTTAAAGTGGAATTAGGGGTAAAAATGGTGTGAGGTACACATGCAGTTCCATTGTGAGAGGGGCTGAGGCCCCGTGGGTGCCCGGGGGCCAACGGGAACACCTGCAGCCTTGGCCCGCAGGTCCTGTGCATCTCCCCTCTGCTTCTGCCCCACCCATGGGCCAGGCCCAGGACCCAGTGGTTCCTCAGGGATTTCTGCCCTGAACTGGTCACTTTAGGTCACTTTGTGATCCCTGACCTCTGCCCAAGGAAGGAAGCAGGTAGTGGCCCAGCAGGCTTCCCCTGACCTCTGGAGCCCCGTGCTGCAGTGCCGGACCATGACCCGGGGAGCCCGCGACCATTCTGGGCCAGCCATTGGGACCTGTGACCCCCGACCCTGGGCCCCAACCCCTTCGACGTCACCACCGCAGCCTGCTATTTAGCTGGTTCTTAATCCTCAAGAAGGGATTTAGGTCAATGTTCTATTCTCATCAAAGACCTTGATGTTTAATAAAAGATTCTGTTAGTAATTTTAACCCTGGGTCATTCTAAAGATGTGCTGTGACTTAGGTTTAGAAAAGAGCATCTTCCTTGCCACGCTCATCTCAGCTCTGGGGGCTGTCAGTTCTCCCTGCACAGATTCAGTAATGCATGCTTCTTCTCTACTACAAAGATCTTATGTTGGTCATATTTCCAGTTACCAAAATCAAATCAACTCACACCTGGACTCTGAGTATTCAATGACATTATTTATCAAAATAAATGTATTCAAATATGCAAAGACCACTTCAAAGCTTAGCTGCCTTCAAGAGTTTTTGGCACTTGGAACAGCCACTGTGGTTTTCTACACACGAGCACTCACTATTTTAAATACCATTTAACAATTCAAACATCACTTCCAGTTCAGCAATACACAACAATAGAATGGATGATTCTACATAATAAACAAGTTACATTAGTTTGGACTTAAAACCTAGAACTAAAACCATGTGGTGACATGGATGGATTTAAGGAAAGATGTAGAGCTAGGTAGCTAAGGCCACAGAATCCCAGACCTATTGATTTTAAGTGAGTCTAGATCAACAGCATTCCATTGCATTATCTTCCATCTCAGAGTCCTGCTTTTCCAGCGAGACCCACCCCACTCAGACCATGTATTTCCTGCCTGTGTCTTCACGGTGGTGGAAGCTGTTCTGATACAGGTATCTCCTGGACAGTCACCAGCTTCCTGATTTACTACCTGAACTGGAATCAACAGTTGTGAGGGATGTTTTTCAAACACCCAGGCTGAATTTAATGTCAGTCTCTGGCAGTCAAAATCTTCTGCCTTAGGAAACAGAACATGTACTCTACTCTGGGGCTCCTTTTTCTTCTCATGGGGTTCTGTAGTGATCTGTGGTTTTCAACACAAGTCCTGCTAGCATTCTGACTCAAAAGAAAGACCAGGGATAAGAGTTCTTTCTGGGGGCTGGTGCTGTGGCATAGCAAGTTACACTGCTGCCTGCAGCACTAGCATCCCACATGGATGCCAGTTTGACTCCCAGCTGCTCTACTTCTTCCCCAGCTCTTTGCTGGGTAAAGCAGCAGAGAATGGCCCAAGCGCTTGGTCCTCTGCCCCCACATGGGAGACCTGGAGGAAGGGAGTGAACCTCTGTCTTTCCCTCTTTTTTTCTCTCTGTAACTCTGCCTTGCAAATAAATACAACTTCAAAAAGTTATTCTCCATCAAGCAATACACCCTTTTCCAGGCAGCTGTAAAGCTGGGAGTTGTAGCTTCTTGTATATTTTGGATAATAAGAGTTTTGGTTTGAAAGCATGTTCATCTGAAACAAAGATCACTCATTATCCTTTGTTAGAGAAGGGGGCTCTGCTCTTTGAAAGTGAAAATCAGAAGCTGTAATGTGTGATGAGCTTCACCTGCCAGGTAGGGGGATACTTATTTGAAAGCCAGGACACCAGGAGAGGAAGCTTTTCAGATGCCTGGCCCTTGCTTTAGTCTTATGTCTTTGCTTCTTCTGTTGCTTCTTGATGTCAAGAGTGTACACTTTATGCTGAAATGAGGAATTGTGTCTTACCTCTTTGGGGCCTTTTTCTAAGAAGAGTGCATATATTTATCTTGGATATAAGGATAGCTTCTGGGGTGGGTGGATTTTTTTGGAAGTTTTCACAAGCCAGCCAGTAGCCTATATTTTCTTCACAGAATTCAGTTTTTAGAAAAGCCTCCAATACAGCCAGACCATCTGTAGGTAGGGAAGAGAAGGTAGAAAAAGAAAAAGAAACATGAGGAATATGAGGAAGCTAATGATCAAATAATCCCTGTGCTTTTCTAGTACTAGGATTAGCTATTCTCTAGTTTTTACTCAATCCTGTAATCCTGTGGATTTAGCTCTTTAAAGACAAAGGTGCCAGTAGGCAAAATACTTAAGTTGGTTCCATACTACTAAAACATAAATACTTCAGTTTGTTTTAATGCCAAAAATGTATTTACAGGAGAGGCATAAATCCTCAGGGAACTAAGTCTCTTGCAAACACTGCATGCAATGAAAGGCATCCTCAGCCTCAACCAAGAGCACTGCCATTGCAGAGCTGAAGGGTGATTTATCTTCCCCACATGGTGTGAATATGCTGAGAAATAAATGGAGATAAACAGAACTTCTAGGTTAAGTCGAATTCTCCTTGGTGAGCTGCTCATTTGAGGACACAGCCTTTCTGCACTCTTGTGATACTTGCAATGGATTAAATTCAAGTCTAATTCACATTTGCTGGCCAGCAGCTCCTGGAATGCTTCTGACCACAACAGTGCTTCCTTCAGGGAAGGTCTGCAAGAGCAGTTCTCTAATGAGTTGTGCTCAGAGCAGTTGCCCTCCCAGCTCAGTAGTGAGCTGTTCAGATTGCAAACACAGGAATCTCAACTTACTTGATGAAAGCTTGCTACCTGCTTTTCTTGCCAATTGTGGCCTTCCCAGGAATGGTGGAGTTTTGCCATAGGTAGCTCAACCCAGTCTTCAATCTTAAAAAAAAAAGACAATTCACTAAGTGCTCATCCTTGAATACACTACTGAGCCTGAATGCATTTTTACCAAATAAAGTCACCTAATAGCTATAAACCAAAAGCCAACAACAGGCTTACCCACCTAATATTACACTCAGTCCCGAAGTACTGAGCAGTTTCATCAGTTCCTCAGAATGTAACTACTCTGTGAGGACTAAAGATAGGACTGCCCAAATTTTAATTATCAATACACTGCACAGCTAATAAAGCAGATGCTGTCTCTGGCCCACAAAAGGAGACAGTTTCCCTGTAAGGTTTACCACAATTGGGAGACATTTTGCTCCTGATGGAACCCGCAGTGGGACTGCCTTGAGCCAGCTCCTCTGCTTCCCTTTCCACCTTCGGTCCTGAATGGGCCAGAGACCACGCACAGGAGGTGCCATCAATCACCCGTGTCCCCCTGTCCACCTGCAACACTCCTGGGAGGCAGATGCCGCAGAACAGTGATTTGTTCCATGATTGCCACTGTGTGAGATCAGCCCATCATGAGAAAATGACCATGGACTCGAATGAGATATCAACGGCAGAAGCACTGCCCCCAGCAGCAGTGCAGGAGTGTGGATGATGGAAGCACAGCATGGCCAGGATCTCTAGGGACCCCACAGGACTCTACTGCCCTGGATGCCTACAGCAGGCAGCTGCACAAGGGCCCAGTGCACCTCCAGAGCCCTCCTACCAAGCCCTTCCCCCTGTTTGCCCATGCAGACTACACAGATGCTGCGTCAGTGAGCAAATCAGCACCGCACACTTGGTTTTCCTGCTAAGACTCGGCCTTCATTGCTTCCCCAAGTGCAGCACGTTCTGCAAGCCTCAGCCAGCAGGGCTGGCGGGAGAGGTGGGTGGTCACACTCACCAGGTCTGTCTCTTCTTCTCCTGCCCCTCCTGACTCTCGGGTCACCACCTGCATTCTAGCCCCAAGGTACAAAATGGACAAGAACCTAACACCACCCATGTCACCCGCACACACTGCAACTACCAGCTGCCCACCAATGACCACCACCTTTATAGCCAGCCCAGCATGGGGCACATCTGGCAGCCCTGGTCCTGCCCCAGGGCAGCGAAGATTGGCCCAAGGCCCCCCGCCAGGTCGAGACTGAGCTGCCCTGCAGCAGATTCTGGAAGCAAGGGAGCTGCGGATGGCTGAGGCCCTGACTCAGAGCACACTTAGGGAGACCCCATGCCCAGCAAGGGCACTGGGGCCCTGGACTTTCCCAGGCTGCAGTCCTAGGGTGGAGGCTGGCTCGGCCCTTCTTCCCCCAGCCCTGCCCGCAGGTGGAGTGGGGTTCCCATGGGGGCATCTTCCTTTGTGGGAGAGCGGGTGAACCCCAAATGCCACGACTCCCGGTGCCGGGTGCTGGCCTGCAGCCTTCCGGGAGGGAGTAGGAAACAGTGACTTTGTGGGGAGGTGACACTTGAGCTGGGCCTGTATTTTGGGTTAGCTCTGGATGCACATCCCAGTGTGCCTGGACCTGCAGGGCTGCTGCGGGCCTCCTGGAGGCTCTGGGAGCCAGACGTCCTGGTGGCGAGGGCAGGAGGGCAGGAGGGCAGGAGGTCGAGGTGCTGAGCTCCTGTTGGGTGCACCAGGCACTTTGGAGCTGTTCAGAGTAAGGAGTCGAGGTCACCTCCTGAACCACTCCTGGTCCCAAACTCCTGGTTTGGGGTTTGCCAGAACCCTGAATTAGGGGTGTGGTGGGGATGGTAGTGGTTGGCTTCAATGCACTTTATTTGTGAATTCTTCAAACACAGCTTCTCCCTACTCCTGCAGGCTTTCAGGTGATTGACAGGACAGAGTCCCTCAGCTGCAAAGTGACTGAATTTTGGAAACTACGTCCAGAACTTCACAGTGTGTATTCAGTTGGTCATCCTTCAGGCCTGCAGGTGGACAGCAAGAGCAACAGTAAGATATTAATCACTGTAGACACTCTCCTTTCTTTCTGGTAGACCCACCAAAAGAGAATGGGAGATGAGTACTTGAACATTGGAACCAGTCACCATGCTAAGGTGAGCTGCCAGTACTTGGAGCTTAGGAGTGGACATGGAGAGCAAAACATGCATTGCTACTAAAGAGGACAGTTAGGTATTTTACTGTGAAAAGGGAAATCATTTAGATGTGAGCAAGACACCTTAAGAAAAGGTCTGTATATTTATTTTTGTTTATTTGCAAGCAGAGAGAGCCCTTGCATTTACTGCTCATTCCTCAAATGTCTGCACCAACCAGAGCTGGGTCAGGCTGAAGCCAGGAACTCAGTGTGGGTCTCCCACATAGGTGGCAGGGACTCAAGTACTTGAGCCATCAGCTGCTGCCTCCCAGGGTTCTGTTAGCAGGAAGCCAGAAGCAGAAGCAGGGCTAGGGCTTGAGCCCCGGGCATTCTGACTGGGATGTGGAAGGCTTTCCCACTATGCCAAACACATGCTCCAGTAAGGTGTTTCAACACGTTTGCAAAATGTAAGAATGTGGTTTTAAATATATGCTCTTCATCTTAAAAATTTGCATAATCTTATATTCAGTTTCATATGATTCAATACTTATTATGAAATACAAGTAACATTTAGACACATGCTTTACTCACCAATACAAACCTCAGTAATTTTTTCACTTAGAACCTTGAATATTAGCATTCATTCAGACTGAAGTTCACTCATAGGCTGGGAATTCTGACAAAGAGACAGTAGGGAAAAAAATCTAGATGTGTATCTGATACCTAATAAGATTCTGAACCTGACTGATAGAATCTGAGTAACTGTTCAGAGAGTCACTTCATGCCTCTCCCCTCAGTAATGAGAAGACTGTGTCCTTTGGCCACTTTCACATGATGTTATGTAAATCTTACCTGAAAAGCCTTTTATAAACTCTGAAGTACCATACAGAAGCATATTATGCATTTCCATATGTGTGCAAAAAAGGCAATGTCAAAGGCATGGCTATTCCAGAGAGAAGTTAGGAGGATTAGCTCAGTTTGGAAGTGTGTAAGTACCATTAAATACCAACATATTTGAAACAGATTTATAGAGTGTGAAGTTCATGATAGATATTTAATGAATGCACTCTGGATAATAAGCAAATATCAGAAATAATTCCACACCCATCAGTGTTTAAACTCTTCAGACAGCTCCATGCCAGGGAAGTGCAGTGATCCCTGTAAATTAACAAAAATCAATCTGTGGCCGGCGCCGCGGCTCACTAGGCTAATCCTCCACCTAGCGGCGCTGGCACACCAGGTTCTAGTCCCGGTCGGGGCGCCGGATTCTGCCCCGGTTGCCCCTCTTCGAGGCCAGCTCTCTGCTGTGGCCCGGGAGTGCAGTGGAGGATGGCCCAAGTGCTTGGGCCCTGCACCCCATGGGAGACCAGGAAAAAAAACACCTGGCTCCTGGCTCCTGCCATCGGATCAGCGCGGTGCGCCGGCCGCAGCTCGCTGGCCGCAGCAGCCATTGGAGGGTGAACCAACGGCAAAGGAAGACCTTCCTCTCTGTCTCTCTCTCTCACTGTCCACTCTGCCTGTCAAAAAAAAAAATCAATCTGTGTATACCCATGGAAGCAACTGGTTTATATGCAGCCTATACTAGAGGTTTTTGTGTTTAGTAAAATTACTTGATTTTTTTAATGAATGCTTTCAGACTGATACCTGATACTGAATGGCAGACAATTTTTTCTGAAAAGTATGTGGTTGCCAAATATAAATATAAATCAGTTTAGAATTTTTGTATCTGAATATTTTTATGCATTGAGACAATACCTGCAATAATCAGAAGACTTTTCCTCAAAAAGTTGCTATATGGATGCATTTTCATTTATTTATGTAATGTATGTTTAGGTAAAAGGAAGAGAGAGAGAGAGAGAGATCTCTGTCTTTCATCTGCTGGCTCACTTCCAGATGGCCACAATAGCTGGGGCTGAGCCAGGCCGAAACCAGGACCCTGGAACTCTGTCCCAGTCCCCCATGTGGGTGCAGGAACCCAAACTCTTGGGCAATCTTTGCTGCTTTCCCAAGCAAAGAGCTGGATGAGAAGTGAAGGAGGTGAGTCTCAAAGCAGTGCCATAAGGCATGCTGCTGTTGCAGTTGGCAACTTACCCCTTTGTGCCACAATGCTGGCCCTGGATTGATGACATATTTAAGTGCTGCCACTGGCTTTTGGCTAAATAGGATGACTTAACATGTTTTCTACTCTGTGGAAGAGGAACAAATAAGGCAGTTGGTTGTAAAAGTTGCCCATGGAAACCACAGCCTGAGAAGGATGACTCAACTCACCTTGCATTTTCCACGTTGCATCTACACCACCCTTTTCTGGACAAACATCTGATTGTATGCCCTTGTGATGGAGGTTCTCAGGGTGCTGGAACTTGTTGTAAGTTTTTACAAATATAGATTAAGAAGAAGGCAAATAAACAAAAAAATTATAAACTGCTGCCAATACCAAGAAGAGATTATTGAGAGTAAAAGGTCACCTGTTGGAGCCAGCACTGTGGCACATCAGGTTAAAGCCCTGGCCTGAAATACAGGCATCCCATATGAGTGCTGGTAGAGTCCCAGATGCTCCACTTCCAGTCCAGCCTCCTGCTAATGCACCTGGGAAAGCAGTAGAGGATGGCCCAAGTCCTTGGGCCTTTTCGCCCAAGCTCCTGGCTCCTGGATTAAGATCAGCTCAGCTCTGTCCATTGTAGCCATTTGGGGAGTGAACCAGCAGACAGAAGATTCTCTCTCTCTCTCTCTCTCTCTCTCTGTCTGTCTCTCTCTCTCTCTCTTTCTCTCTACCTCACTCTCTACCTCTCTATATAACTTTTTCAAATACATAAAATAATTTTTTTAAAAAAAGGTATCCTGCCATACTTCTTTCTTCCCTGTTAATTACTAGGAATTAAACATTGTTACAGGGCCAGCACTGTGGCAAAATGGGTTATACCAGCACCTGCAGCACTAGCATCCTCTATGGGCACCAATTGCATGTTCTACTACTGATCCAGCTCCCTACTAACATACCTGGGAAAGCAGCAGAATATGGTACAAATCCTTGGGTCCTGCACCCAAGTGAGAGACCTGGATGAAATTTCCCTGACTCCTGGATTTTTTTTAAAGATTTGTTAATTTGAGTTATACACACAGACACACACACACACACACACACACAGAGAGAGAGAGAGAGAGAGAGAGAGAGAGGTCTTCCATCTGATGGTTTACTCCCCAAATGGTTGCAATGGCTGGAGCTGCACTGATCTGAAGCCAGGAACCAGGAGCTTCTTCCATGTCTCCCACTTAGTTGCAGGGGCCCAAGGACTTGGGCCATCTCCTACTGCTTTCCCAGGCCATAAGCTGAAAGCTCAATCAGAAGTGGAGCAGCTGGGTCTTGAACCAGTGCCCTTATGGGATGCCAGTGCTACAGGCCAGGGTGTTAATCTGCTGTGCCATAGCACTGGCCCCTACTCCTGGCTTTGCCCTGGCCCATCCCCAGGTTTTCAGTAATTTGGGGAATGAACCAGCAGATGGAATACCTTTCTCAAGTAAATAAAACAAATCTTAAAAATATATAAATATATTTATGTAATAATCATGTTCATGGTTTAGAAATTTAGGGACCAAAATATATGCTTTTCTGTATATTGCTCTTTGCTTTGCTTTTTTCAATCATTAAGATGTTTTAGGTCCTGAATTTATCAGTGCTGTAAGCTTCTTTATTGTATACCTTTGAAAGCTTAAGTGGTTTTTATTTTTATTTTTTCCTTTTTTTTTTTTTTTTTGGACAGGCAGAGTGGACAGTGAGCGAGAGAGACAGAGAGAAAGGTCTTCCTTTGCCGTTGGAAGGAAGATTCATGCATGTATTTGAAAATGTAGCAGAGTGGAAGAGAGATTATCTATCTGCTGGTTTACTCCTCAGGTGGCTGCAGTGGCCTGGGCTGGGCCAGACTGAAGACAGGAACTTCATCTGGGTGTCCCATGTGGGTGGCAAGGCCCCAGTTATCTTCTGTTGCTTTTCTGGGACCATTAGCAGGAAGCCAGATTGGAAGGGGAGCTGCAGGGACTCAGCTAGCACCCATATGGAATACCGGCATTGCAGGCAGTGTCTTACCTCATGCTACAGCATTGGCACCAAGTGGTCACATTTTACCTAGGGAAAAGAAAATTTAAAACCTAGGAAATTAAATGTCATGGGAAAAGGATGTGGTGAGTGGAAAAAATGAAAACTTTTAGTACCTAGTGGTTAGTCATATGAAAGAAGTGGGACACTTACCTATATTATTACCTTTAGTCCAGTTTGAGTTTCTTTAATTTTTTTTTTTTTTTACTTAATTGGGAGGCAGAGGGAGAGAGAATGAAAATGCACTCTGATTCTCTGCTTTACTCCCCAAAATGCCTGCAACAGCCAGAACTGGGTCAGTCTGAAGCCAGGAGTGTGAACTCAATTTTTTTTATTTATTTGACAGGTAGAGATAAAGATAGTGAGAGAAACAGAAAGAAAGGTCTCCGTCTGCTGGCTCATTCCCCAAATGGCCACTACAGCTGGCACTATGCCAATTCAAAGCCAGGAGCCAGGTGCTTCTTCCTGGTCTCCCATGAAGGTGCAGGAGCCCAAGCACTTGGGCCATCCTCCACTGCCCTCCCGGGCCACAGCAGAGAGCTGGACTGGAAGAAGAATAACCAGGACTAGAACCCGGCACCCAAATGGGATGCCAGTGCTACAGGCAGAGGATTAACCAAGTGAGCCATGGCGCCAGCCCATGAACTCAATCTTAATCTCCCATGTGTGGGCAGAAACCTGAATACTTGAGCCATCAGTGCTGCCTTATAGGATCGGTATTTGCAGGAAGCTGGAGTTAGAAACCAGAGCTAGGCACTGAACCCCAGTACTCTGATGTAAGACTTGGACATCTTTTTTTTTTTCAAAGATTTATTTATTTATTTGAAAGGCAGAGTTACATAGAGAGAGAGAGAAGTCTTCCATTTGCTGGTTCACTTTCCAGTTGGCTGCAATGTCTGGAGCTGGGCTCATCCAAAGCTAGGAGCCAGGAGCTTCAAGGTCTCCCATGCATGTGCATGGGCCCAAGCACTTGGGCCATTTTCTACTGCTTTCCCAGACCATAGCAAGGAGCTGGATCAGAAGTGGAGCAGCAAGGACTAAACCAGTGCCCATATGGGATGCCCATAGTGTTTTCTTTAATTGGAGAAATGTTCCTTTGATAGAATATTCTCTACTTACTCATAATAGGGTCTGAGATGTAAAAGTCATGATTAATTTCTTAGAATAAAATTTACATACCCAGAAGCAAAGAGAGAAAATTAACCTTTTATTTTTCTCATGAATGAATCAAAGTTTAAAAACTAACACTTAACTTGTATTTTAGAGGAGTTAATGACTTAACCAACTCTTCTATTAGAAATACTACATTGTGGCCAGTGCTGTGGCACAGCAGGTTAAAGCACTGGCCTGAAGTGCCAGCATCCCATATGGGCTCCGGTCCTAGTCCCGGCTGCTCCTCTTCTGATCCAGCTCTCTGCTATGGCCTGGGAAAGCAGTAGAAAATGGCCCAAGTCTTTGGGCTGTTCTGAGGCTCTTAGCGTAGTGAAGATATCTTAGATTCTCATTAGTGAAATCTTTAGAAATGTCAAAAAGCATGTAACTTTCTTTAATGATCTGAAACAGAGGTGAGATCCATAAGGGCAGAACTGCTCAGCAGCCACACTTCAGGAATATGTATCTTTCTGATGATATCTTCATCTGCTTCTTGCAGTTGCAGCCAGTCTATGAGCTCTTGGTCTGTTTCCTGCCCTTGGGAGGGCCTAGGGTGCTCTATATTATCTGTAAGGATGCAAAATTTGTTGTATATTAGTGTCGAATCATAAAATTTCCAAAGTGACAAGCTGGATGTAATAAACTATGCCAGAATGCAAAAAAAGAAAAGAAAATACAAACATGGTGTACTGTCTATAAAGTACAGCGGTAAATCTGTATTATAGAGATACACATCTCTACACAATTCTCTGTTTCTTTCACTCTGAAAGTCTACATTCAGCTCTCGATGTTATGATTACTTAGGAATAGATTTCATATACTTTCATAATCAGTGAACTCGGAATTATTATTGTAGTATTGAGGATTGTACTGACTAAAACACTATGTTTATTCCACGTTAAATAACATCATCGTATCTTTGGATTCCATTTGTCCTGCTACTGATGTATTCACAGGAGAGGGGAGGTGGGAGGAAAACCCAAAATCGATCAGGGTGGAGGAGGAATGTCAGAGGCTGTGGTTCTATTGTACTGCAGCTTTGGTTCTGGAAGAACACATTAATGGACCCAGATGGCTTGAAGCTAACTGAGGGCCTATGTACTGTACGCTTGTCTGTGGTACTGCATTTTCATTTATGTAAAATTTATTTTCTTCAAGTAATCTATTAATTTGGATGGAAATGAAGATGTTAAGGAATTTTCAGAATGGGTCTGTTTAACCCTCATTGGCTTTGTTTTTAGTCACTTAACTCAGAAAAGATAGAAAAATACATTTTGGGTTCTCTTCATCTCTACCATGGCACTCTTTGGTTAAGATTTGTCATTTTGTCATATTTGATTCTCTAGACTCCCTGAAAAATCCCCTACTTCATTAGATGGAGTCCATGTCTCACCATGGCAGTGAAAAGTTTAAAATGTTCCAGCTTTGCATTTAGCTAGGTCATGGACACATGCCATGGCACTTGCCAGCCAATTGTGTCAGGGACATCATCTGAATCAGAATTACTTGCATGAAAAAAAGGAGTTGCAGATTCTTCCAGTGAAAGTGGAGAGGAGCAGGAGCTGCAGAACACTGCCAGGGGTGAGTGTGCCATGGGATGCCATGTGGTGGCTGGTGTCTGGGGTGCTGGTTCTACAGAAGATAGGGCTTATGGGGGCTGGTGCTCTGGCGTAGCAGGTAAGGCTGCCACCTGCAGTGCCAGCATCCCATATGGTCACCGGTTCGAGTCCTGGCTGCTCCACTTCCAATCCAGCTGTGCTATGGCCTGAGAAAGCAGTAGAAGATGGCCCACGTCCTTGGACCCCTGAACCCACATGGGAGACCTGGAAGAAGCTCCTAGCTCCTGGCTTTGGATCAGCTCAGCTCTGGCCATTGCATCCAATTGGGAGTAAACCAGCAGATGGAAGATTCTCTCTCTCTCTCTCTCTCTCTCTCTCTCTCTCTGCCTCTGCTCTCTCTGTGTAACTCTGACTTTCAAATAAATAAATCTTTTCTTTAAAAGAGCTTATGCTTACGGGTAGTGGTCATGGAAAATGTATGGGACATTTTGCAGCAAGATTTTGGATGAATTTTCCAACTCCTGAACCTCTTAGAGATTAGAATAGACTTCTAATGCATAACTTCCTCTTATGCTTAATTAGGTTTTTGTTTTGAATTGTTTTGATGATAGAGCAAGGAATTCTGAGTTATAGACTTCCTATTTCAGAGACAGGAAAACACTGATGCCTGCATTATAATTAAATAATGCCTATCACCCTTTCTTAAGCAACAAATGATCACAGATTCTCTCTTTGCTGCTAATTAACGAGCATGGTGATTCTTCCCACCGTAACCACCTTCCCACCTACACTCCCTTCCCTCTCCTATTGACATGGAATGCCTTACATAGCTAGGGTGAACAGTTAACGCGCTTGGCCCTAGGTGTTCATACACTTCAACTCTGTGTAATTATTAATATGCCCTTTTCATGACCAAGCTTATGTCAGAACAACAAATTATATATTCACCTAATACTGAGAGTCATCAAATTGATTTCTATTTCCTTCTCTATTAGGCAGTTATTGAGAGGCAGAAATATTTATTTTGTATATCATTTATTTATTCAACTAAATGACTGTCAAGATGCTGAGTTTTAGTGTCAAAGCAAATATGTTTCTAGACCCCATGAAGTTTACAGTCTGGCAAGAAAGAGCAATCTACCCAAAGAATATTGTTTAACATAGTGAATGCTGGTGTGAAGTCAGTGGATAAAGATTTAAGTATTCTTAATCTAGCACCAACTCTAATCCCATGATCTCTAATTGAGAGAAGTAATCAGAAACACGGAACTCCATGTTACCCAGTTATCTCTTTAAATTTCTGCTTAAAAATAAAACATATCAAACAACAAAATACCTAGGAGTGCGTAATATTTATATACTACCTTGATATTAAAAGTAAGAAAAATAACCATGAAATAATAGCAACTTTGAATCTCCTTTGTTTTCTAGACAAGTTATAATCCTATGTGGTTCTTTATGGTAAATTATTACAGTAAATTATAGTAAATCATTACAGTAAATTATTACAGTAAATAATTACAGTAAATTATTTTTTAGGTACTCTTCATCTCTCTCACATTTTTCCCTTTGAGAAATCAGATTTTAAAAACTGAGACCCAAGACAAAAGAAAGATTTTTAAGCTAGTATTATATGTTGATTAGCTCTCTAAAAAAGATTTATTTATTTATTTGAAAGTCAGAGTTACACAGAGTAGAAGGGGAGAGAGAGAGAGAGATCTTCCATCTTTTGGTTCACTCACCAATTGGTCACAATGGCTGGAGCTGTACTGATCCAATGCCAGGAACCAGGAGCTTCTTCTGGGTCTCCCACACAGGTGCAGCTGCCCAAGGACTTGGGCCATCTTCCACCGCTTTCCCTGGCCATAACAGAGAGTTGGATTGAAAGCAGAGTAGCCGGGACTCAACCTCCACCCATATGGAATGTCAATGCTGGCAGTAGCTTTACCTGCTATGCCACAGTGCTGGCCCCTTGATTGGCCTTTAACTTAGACTTGTTAATGATATTAAAAAACACCATGTTTTTCTAAGCTCTTTCCATTCAGTTTCTACTTTGTAAACTCCAGATAATACTGGCCCCAGAATTAATCTAAGGTATAAATGATATGCTATAAGGCATTTAACCCCTTAACCTGTCTCCTTGAATACTCAGCTATGTAAGCTCTGTGTCCATTCTTCTGTCTCTGTACTAGATGAATAAAAAGACAGTGTAAAATGATTTGAAAAGAACTATAAGGGGTCGGCGCTGTGGCGCTGCTGCCAACTGGGGAGTGAACCAGCGGATGGAAAACCTCTCTCTCTCTCTCTCTCTGCATCTCCTTCTCTGTAACTCTGACTTCTAAATAAATAAATAAATCTTAAAAGAACTATAAACATCAATAAATCACAAATGAAAATTGTATTCTCAAAACTGGATATTAAACCGTGCCTTCTACACCTCTGTTAAAAGTTACATTCTATCATAGCCATTTATGATTTCTAGGGCCAAAGTAGTAAATAAGATTTTTCTGGAAGAGACAGAGGTTATGAGGGAGCCAGGATTTGGGGTCAGTTAGCAGCAGTGTCACTCTTTAAGATTTGATTCAGGAAAGGAAGAACAGCAACTGATCCTTGAGATTTTGGGGTGGGAAGGAAAGGAAGGAGGGACTTAACAAAAGCAAATGCCCTCTGGTTGTGGGCACCCGCCCCAGACTGCAGCCCTTGGGGAGGGCCAGCTGGTGTCTCTAGGGATGCTGCGGCCTGGACTCCATTTCCCAGAGTTCCCAGGAGCTCCGATGTATTCTGCCTTCCGAATGCCTGTGCACATGCGTGTGCTAGTGCCAGTCCGTGGGGCTCTGAGTTGGACCAGAGTGAGTTCATTCCCTGCTCAGGGTCAGCCCTGGGGGCTGTGCTGCTCCTTCTCTGGCATTTACTGCATCTCCTGCTCTGCACACGGGATCCCAGGCAGTTTCCGAGTGCTCACCCCAAGCCTGCCTCCTGCTGCTTCTTCCCTCTTCATCCTCCGCCTGTGGGTCCTACGTGCCAGGGACTCTCTTCCCTGCACTCCCCACTTCGCTCCCCGTGTGTCCGGAAGAAAGGGTACCTGCTCCCAGGACTTTCTGCTGCAGGTTTGGCATGCAGGAAGGGGCGGAGATGTGTGTGGGAGAAGGGTGGGTGCCTGGGCGCCAGAGATCATGGCAGTTTCCCCTGAGGTCAGGGCTGGGACCCGGGCTGCTCTGTCTCCCACCTCTGCTTCCCAGGCTCCCAGCACCCAGACTCTCCCTTGCAGAACCTCACCCAAACTGTCCTTAATGTACTTTATTTAGTGGTTACAGGAGAGAGAGGGCACCGTTCTGGGAACCTGCACATGCAGGGAAGGAAGGCGGAAAGACTCCCGCTCTCCACAGTTAAATAAGCTGGGTTCCCACTGTGGGTGGTCTCAGAATGCAGTCTGGCCAGGTCTCTTGATGTTTCCTGGGCTGGTTCCTGCAGGGTGGGGCTGGATGGCCTTCAGCAGGGAGCCTGGGGCAGCAGAGGGGTGGGAAGGAGGATCTGACTAGGATCTGCCCCACTGCTCTCATCCTGCACCTCATCTTCCTGGTGGGGTCCCCGCAGACACACCTGTTGGGTGTGGCCCTGAGTGTTCAGATTTTTCCCAGAGGGAGCAGTGTGAAGTGTGAATAGCTGCTTTGTGCATTGATCCCTCTCAAGTATTAATTATCAGATTTTTCCAATCTGGAATTTGAAGCTGTTACAGAAACCTGGGGTGGGAAAACTCCCTTCTTTCAAACAGGCACAGAGACAGTGGAGAATCCAAGGAGTTTATATTAATGGCCCTAGGCTCAACTGGAATGATTTCCTGAGAATTGAGCATCAAATTCAAGTTTCTTAGCTGTTACAGCATTGGTGAGTTTAAATGGCAGCCTACATGACTTAGGACCACATTTCCAATGGTCAGTGGGTCCAGTATGCTTGTAAAAGAGATGCCAGGGACAGATTTATTAGGACAGATTTATGACTGGAGTTTACAGAAGCAGAACTTAGGACATCTTCCCTCCCTAGAAAAGATTTCAGTGGGCAGCTGTTTCACTCGTTAATTGTGAGCATCCACTTTTAAAGGTTTGTGTTGGATGGGGTCCACTTCTCTTTCTTTGATGATTTATTTGGCTGCTTTTCATTTTCTGTCTTCAACTATTTCTTCTCCTGTTAGCAAGGCTGTCAACTGTTTTTACCTGCCACTGATCCCTTTGCAAAGTGAGAAGGGAACTAAAATCAATGCAAGTCTACTGTGTTGTCAATAACTGGAGCTACTTTTTTAAAGATTTATTTATTCATTTGAAAGAGTTACACAGGGAGGAGAGAGAGAGAGAGAGAGAGAGGTCTTCCATCCGATGGTTCACTCCCCAATTGGCAGCAACAGCTGGAGCTGTGGCAGTCTGAAGCCAGTAGCCAGGAGCTTCTTCTGGGATGAAGCTGTTTTTTAAAATAATTATTTATTTATTTGAAAGGCAGAATTACAGAGTGGCAGAAGCAGAGATAGATGGCTGGAGCTGTTTGGATCCAAAACCAGGAGCCAGGAGCTTTTTCCAGGTCTCATAGGTGGGTGCAGGAGATAGGGGATTTGGGCCATCTTCAACTGTTTTCCCAGGCCACAGCAGAGAGCTGGATGGGAAGTGCAGCAGCCAGGATCCCAACCGGCACCCATATGGGATGCTGACACTGCAGGCAGTAGGTTTACCCACTATGCAACAGTGCTGCCCACTAACTGGAGCTCTTTTAATCTGAGTTTGCATAAAGTGGAGAATTACAGCATCATAAATACAGATAAGTAACAGTTTTCCTCTGCCCAGTACTTTACAGTTACCCACTGATCCACTGAGAATCTTACATTCCACACTGTGTAATTAAGAAGGCCAGTTACTTGTCTTATTTTGGGTTCTGTGTTTAAACCCATGACATTTTTGACATGGGAGGATATTAGTTCTACAATTTCATAGAGACTGGTCTGTGGAAGCATCTATAGAAGTTATAACTGTGAGAGTGGTAAGAAAGAAGAGGGGAAGAAATAAGTGTCCCTTTCCCCCGACAGAGATGTCCGCAAGTGGAGTAGAAGATGTGTCCTTGAAAACTATGGCTGACTTTCTGGGACAAACTGTGTTTGAATGCTTCACATGTTCTGATAGAAAGGTATTGCCACCAGGTTATTACTATATTTATTTAGTTAGTTTTTAAAGATTTATTTATTTATTTGAAAATCAGAGTTACACAGAGAGAGAAGGAGAGGCAGAGAGAGAGAGAGAGAGAGAGAGAGGTCTTGCATCAGGTTCATTTCCCCAATGGCTTCATCATTGTGAACTTTGCTCAGTTCCTGACCTATACCTTTCCTTTAACCTAGTACTTTGCCATGTAGTAGCCCATGAAAACTGCAGACTGCATAAATGAATGAATACTTTGAGGGTTGTGATTTCTTAGAGGAACATCATGAGACAGAAGGAATAAAACAAAACAAAAGTATCCTCAGTATATAGAAGGTATACTGGTTTTGCAAGCCACAGAGAAGAGGAAGAAGAAGGAAAGTAGTGAGACTGGAAAGTATGTGGCAAAGGTAATAGGCACTGGTCAAGAATTTAACAAGCCCATTAGGAAAACATTAAGGTTTCCTTACTTCCATGTAGACTCTGCCCTCTAATGGTGAACAGGGTCCTCTAAACCCACTTGTTGCACAAATGAAAACCCAAGCATTGTCTTCTCCCACAGATGGAGTCTGCTATTGGTTTTGGTTTATATTTCCCTAATGGCTAGTGATATTGGGCATGTTCATATATGTCTTGACCATTTAGATTTCTTCTTCTGAGAAACATCTATTCTGATCATTGCCCATTTCTTAACTGTACATTTTGCTTCTTGTTTGGAGTTTTTCCAGTTCTATATATGTATGTTCTGGCTATCAATCGTTTGTCATATTCAGAGTTTTCAGTGTTTTCTGCCATTCTGCCCATTGTATCTTCACTCTGTTGATTACTTTGTTGTGAAGATGTATCTTAATTTGATATGCTCAAATTTGTATATTTTATTTTTGTTACTTGCGCTTTTGGAATCTTACCCAGAACTGTTGTCTATGCTAATGTTTTACAGTTTCTCATATGTTTACTTAGTTTTTGGTTTTATATTTAGACTTTTAATTCACCTTGAGTTGCTTTTACATAGTGTATGAGGTGTTGGGGCATATTTTCAGGCTTCTACATATGGATAATCACTTTCCTTTAAACCATTTGCTAAAGGGATTCTTCTTTCTCCTGTTTGTTTTATTTCCTTTGTTAAATAGGAGTTGCCTGTAGAAAAGTCAGTTTATTTCAGCTGCCTATTCTTTTCCATTGAACTATGTGTCTGTTTTTCCAACAGTGCTAACACTGCTTCTATTTTTTTAAGATTTATGTATTTATTTGAAAGGCCAGATGCTTCTTCCAAGTCTCTCATGTGGGTGCCAGCACCCAAGAACATGGGCCATCTTCCACCGATTTCCCAGGTGCATTAGTAGGGAGCTGGATTGGAAGTGGAGCACCTGGTCTCCTAGCAGCAATATATGGGATGCATGCACAGCAGGTCAAGGCTTTAACCCACTACGCCACAGCACCAAACCCTTCCTTATTTATTTCTGCTGTGATCTTTCATTATTCACTTTTTTCTACTGCCCTGCAACTTGACTCATTCCTGTTTTTTTCTGGGTCCTGGAGGATGGTAGTAGGTTGCTTCTGGGATATCTTTTTTGTGTTAGTAGATACTTGGTAATCTAAAATCATAGTTTTTAGTTTCTATATGTGTCTGCTAATCACAAGGACCTTCTAGATGACAGCAGAAAATGCTGGCAGAAATGAGGATATATTAATTTGCTAAGAAAATACCACAGAGAATATGATTTAAATCATGGAATTTTACTTCTCAGAGTTGTGAGGTTGAAAATATCAGATCAAGGTCCTAATAGGCTCATTTTTTCCAGAAGACTTTCTCCGATGAGGCAGACACATCTATCATTTGATCTGCTTAAAAGCACTTTCTTCAGGTAGAGTCATGTTGGTGGTTAGCACTTCAGTGTTTGAGTTTTAGGGAGGCACATTTCAGTCCATAACAGCAAAAGGGGGCCCTGTGGTCTACTTCAATGACAGCCATCTCTGCGGAGGACAGAAAGTATGAAATCAGCGTTAGGATTTCTCACAGTATTACTGTCAGTGCTATCTCCATCAAATGTGCATTCATGTATACACAAACAAAACTGCCTGTACACATAAACACATTCAACAGTGGAAATGCCTGATGGTTGTGTACAGGTAACATCAATATAATAATCCATAAGATGGCCTATTAGCAGGCATTAAAAAGAGAATTAGAAAGAATGACAACAAAATCTGCAGTTACCTATATTTATGTATATATGTATGATATTCAGTATTTATAGTTTCTAAAAGATGAATACTGATGTGTGGGAATAAAAGCTAAACCTTACCTTGCAATATTGCAGCCTAGTCTACATGAAAGATGTCTTCCTAAAACCTTTCACTGGGCCCACTCTGTGGCATAGTAGAGTAAGCATCCACCTGCAGCACCAGCATCATCCCACATGGGCACCAGTTTGAGTCCCTGCTTCTGCACTTCCAATCCAGCTTTTTGCTAATGGCCTAGGAAAGCACAGGACTGCATTACATATAGGAAAGATGCATTTAAAAATTATAAATCTAGTGCATTTTAGCAGAAGTTTTAACAAATACTTCTGATTTTCTCAGCATTATGTACTAAATAAATGACATAATGAGTCACTGTCAGATTTCTAGCTCTTTGACAGCCACTTATAATATTTAACAGCATTTTGAAATTTATTGCTAGTGTGTTTTTCTCAACACATGCACTGGATTTTACCAGTTTAGTGAACATGGAGTTGCCTATTATAGGATTTGCATTTCAATGGGTTTTCATGGCACATGTAATCAACATCTGCAAAGCCTCTAAAACACATAAACAATAACATGAATCAGTTTTTTTTTCTTAAAGATTTATTTATTTGAAAGAGTTGCACAAATAGAGGAGAGGTAGAGAGAGAGAGAGAGATAGACAGACAGACAGACAGAGACAGTGAGGTCTTCCATCTGCTGGTTTACTCCCAGTTGGCCGCAATGGCTGGTCTGTGTCGATCCGAAGCCAGGAGCTTCTTCCGAGTCTCTCACATGTGTGCAAGGCCCCAAGGACTTGGGCCACCTTCTACTGCTTTTCCAGGCCATAGCAGAGAGCTGGTTCAGAAGTGGAGCAGCCACGACTTGAACTGGCACCCATATGCCTTGCCAGCACTGCAGGCAGCAACTTTATCTGCTATGCCACAGCGCCAGCCCCGCATTGCATCTTTTTAAGATGATATGGATTTAAGTTCATGAAAAATTATTAGCAGAGTGGGAACTGATAGATATGGATGAAGCAGGATGGACTTGTTAGGAATGGTGATGTTAATTTTCTTATAAAATAAATAAATAAGAAATTAAATATGGTCAGACATAAATGAAGACTAAATTTTATTAGTGGTGATCCAGAAAACATTGATCTCAGGTCTTTTTCTTCTAGTGTTAAGTTTATATTTTTAAATGCATATTAAGTGAACAAATTTCATGTAATTTATATATACAGATTGAAGAGCAAACTGATAACATCCTACCCTATCTTCCCTTGGTCTCATATTTCCAACTCCCTCCTTCTTGTTTTATTTTCTTTTAATTTTTACAGCTGCATGCTTTGATTTTATTTTAGAATCACAAGCTTTAACCCTCTACAAAATAAAGAATTCAGCAAGTAGTAGCAGAAATATCAATGAGTATATGTTGTATACTCTATCAAAGAGTACAGAAAAGTGCTATGAACAATACTGAAATCTCAAAATGTCAATTTAACTCCTATGCTACTTTTTGTTGTCTATATATAAATTACCACCAGCCAGAGAAAACATATGGTATTTGTCTTTTGGGGACTGGCTTCTTTCATGAAGCATAATTGTTTCCAGTTCATCCATTTAGTTACAAAGGATAGGATTTCATTCTCAATTGTGGCTGAATAGTATTTTACACTGTATATATAGCTCATATTCTTTTTCCAGTCACCAGCTGATGGACATCTGGGTTGATTCCATGTTAGCTATTGTGAATTGAGCTGTAATAAACAAGAGGGTACAGATAACTCATGCCTATGCATATTCTATTTCATTTCATGTGGATAAATTCCCAGGAGTCAGATGGCAGGATCATATGGTATGTTTGTTTTCAGATTTCTGAGGAACTTTTATACTACCTTCCATAACGGCTGTACTAGCTTCATTCCCACCAACAGCAGGTTAGGGTACCTTTTTCTCTACCTCTCCAGCAGCCTTTATTGTTTGTTGACTTTTTCAAAAGAATTATTTATTTGAACGGTGGAGCTACATAGAGGGAGAGGCAGAGGCAGAGGCAGAGAGACATAAGTATTTTATCTCCTTGTTTATTCTCCATATAGCCCAACAGGTGGTGCTGGTCCAATCAGCAGCCAGAGTTAGGAGCATCTCCCTGGTCACCCAAGTGGGTGCAGGGACCCAGGCACTTGGGCCATCCTCCACTGCCCTCCCAGTCCAGAGCAGAAAGCTGGACTGGAACAGAAGCAACCGGGACCAGAACTGGCACCCATATGGGATGCTGGCTCCACAGGTGGAGAATCAACCCAGTGTGCCACAGCACTGGCCCCCATCAGCGATATTTTTCTATAGTTCTCTTTCTCCACTGTATCTTTTTCTAGTTTAAGAATTAAGGTGATGCAGGATTAATAGAAGGAGTTTGAGAGGATTGTCTCTCTTTCAATTGTTTTGAATAGTTTGAGAAGAATTGGAATTAGTTCTTTAAAAGTCCTGTAGAATTCAATAGTGAGGCTGTCTGATCCTGGACTTTTCCTTGTTGGGTGGGTCTTTATTACTCATCCAATCTCTGTCTTGGTTTTTGATTTGTTTAGCTTTTCTATGTGTCTTCATGACTCAATTTTGGTATATTGTGTATGTCCAGGAATCTGTTGATTTTTCCTCTAGGTTTTCCAATTTGTTAGCCATCACAACAGATGCCCACATCCTATATTGCAGCGCTAATCTGAGTTTTGGGTACTCCACTTCCAAATCAGTTTCACATTAATATCCCTGGGAAGCAATGGATGATAGCTCAAATTCTTTCATTCCTGTCATCTAATTTGGAGAACTGTAACCTAAATGGGGACTTGAGAACCTGGTCTTGCACAGTTGTAGCCATATAGAAAATGAACTAGCTGATTGGAGATCTCTCTGCTTCTCTTTCCTTCTTGCTTTGTCTCTGTGTCTCTCTGCCTTTTTTTTCATATTAAAATATTTAATTACTTATTTGAAAGAGTTACAGAGAGAGGGAGAGGCAGAAATCTTCTACCACCTAATTCATTTTTGAGATGACTTCAATAGCCAGAGTGTGGCCAGGTTGAAGCCAGGAGCTTTCCTCCGATGTGTGTGGCAGCATCCCAGGCACTTGGACCATCTTTCACTGCTTTTTCAGTCCATTAATAAGGAGCTGGATCAGAAATGGAATAGTTGGTGCTTGAACTGGTGCACATACAGGATGCCAATGTAATAGATAGCAGCTTTGTCCACTTCACCACAACCACCAGCTCCTCTTTCTGCCTTTCCAATAAATAAATCTTTTGAAAAAGAACTTAAGGTAGTAAAAGTCATCATGACTGAGCAATGGCAAATTTATTGAAGTGATCTACTTTCTAAAAGATCTATTTAAGAACTTGAAAGGCAGCACTAGAAAGAGAGAGTGGGAGAGATTGATCTTCCTCCTGGTTTGTTCACTCCTCAAATGGCTGCAATGACTGTGGCTAGGCCAGACTGATATCAGGAGCCAGGGGCTTCTTCCAGGTCTCTCACATGGGTGCAGGAGCCCCAATATTTGAGTCATCCTGTGCCGCTTTTCCAGACACGTTAGCAGGGAACTGGATCCGTTTGGAGCATTAATGTCTATGATACTCTCCTTGCAATTAAAGGATTTAGAATCCATTTCATTTATGGGTGGGCCAAGTACAACAGCTTCCAATTGTCCAAGGTTTGGATTAGATGGGTTCTGAGAATTTTTTTTAAATAGTTATTAATCATAACTCTCAGTTTAAGCTTTTCTTACCAAATTTTCATGTTTGATGATGTTTATATCTATGGGAAAATTGGGTCCTGGATTGCAACCAATGAAAGCATCCAGACTAACAGTAATAAGGTCAACAGTCAGCAGAATGATGTCCAGCTGAACTGAAATAGCTTTTCTTATTTGGTAGAGGGGTTGCCTCCTGCATTATACTGACATACAGACATAGACAGTAGATATTGGAGCCTGTCCCTTCTGCCAAATGGAGAATGCCACATTTTGGTACATCATATATATATTTATATATATATATATGTATATTATAATATATTATATAGTTCTTTATATAATATATTATATTATATATTATCATATATCATATTATATTATATATTTCTATATATAATATAGAATTACATATAATTATTATAAATATATGAGATATAATTATTATATATAAATTTATTATTTATATACAAATATATAATTATTTCTGATCCAGCTCCTTACCAATGGATTGAAAAAGCAGTGAAAGATGGTCCAAGTGCCTGGGTTGCTGCCACACACATTGGAGGAGAAGGTCCTGGCTTCAACCTGGCCACACTCTGGCTATTGAAGTAATCTCCATAATATATATATATATATTATATATATAGTACATATAATAAATTATATAATATTACCTGTTTTTTTTTCATTTTCAATTCTCTTTATATACAGAAGATCAGTTTAGCATACATTAAGAAAATATTTCAACAGTTTGCTCCCACACAGAAACATAAAATGAAAAATAATTGATGGTTTTTAGTCTCTTAGTAGAGTTCTTTGGATCCTCTAAGAATCATATCATCTGCAAAGAGGGATAGTTTGACTTCTTCCTTCTTGATTTGTATTCCTTTAATTTCTTTTTCTTTCTGATGGCTCTGGCTAAAACTTCCAGAACTATGTTAAATAGCAGTGGTGAGAGTGGGCATCCCTGTCTGGTGCCAGATCTCAGTGGAAATGATTCCAACTTTTCCCCATTCAATAGGATGCTGGCCGTGGGTTTTTTTCATAAATTGCTTTGATTATATTGAGGAATGTTTCTTCTATACCCAATTTGCTTAGAGTTTTCATCATGAAAGGGTGTTGAATTTTATCGAATGCTTTCTCTGCATCAATTGAGATAATCATATGGTTTTTCTTCTGCAGTCTGTTAATGTGGTGAATCACATTGATTGATTGGCGAATGTTGAACCATCCCTGCATACCAGGGTTGAATCCCACTTGGTCTGGGTGGATGATTTTCCTGATGTGTTGTTGTATTCTATTGGCGAGAATTTTATTGAGGATTTTTGCATCTATGTTCATCAGGGATATTGGTCTATAATTTTCTTTCAGTGCTGCATCTTTCTCTGGCTTAGGGATTAAGGTGATGCTGGCTTCATAGAAAGAATTTGGGAGGATTCCCTCTTTTTCGATTGTTCTGAATTGTTTGAGAAGAAATGGGATTAGTTCTTCTTTAAATGTCTGGTAGAATTCAGCAGTGAATCCATCTGGTCCTGGGCTTTTCTTTGTTGGGAGGGCCTTTATTACTGTTTCAATTTCTGTCTCAGTTATGGGTCTATTTAGGTTTTCTATGTCTTCATGGTTCAATTTTGGTAGCTTGCATGTGTCCAGGAATCTATCCATTTCTGATAGATTTTCCTGTTTGCTGGCATACAGGTCCTTGTAGTAATTTCTGATGAGTCTTTTTATTTCTGTGGTGTCTGTTGTTACGTTTCCTTTTTCACCTCTGATTTTATTGATTTGGGTCTTTTCTCTTCTTTTTTTAGTTAGTTGGGCCAAAGGGGTGTCAATTTTGTTTATTTTTTCAAAAAAACAGCTCTTTGCTTGGCTGATTTTTTTGTAATGTTTTTTTGGATTCAGTCCTGTTAATTTCTTCTCTGATTTTAATTATTTCTCTTCTCCTACTAGATTTGGGTCTGGTTTGCTGCAGTTTTTCTAGGTCCTTGAGATGTGCTGAAAACTCATTTAATTTGGTTTCTTTCCAAATTCTTGATATAGGCCCCTATTGCTATAAACTTGCCTCTCAATACTGCTTTTACCATATCACATAAGTTTTATATGTTGTGTTGTTATCCTCACTTACTTCCAGAAAGTTTCTGATTTCTCTTTTGATTTCTTGAATGACCCAGTGTTCATTCAGGAGCATATTGCTCAGTCTCCATTTGTTTGCATACTTTCTGGGGTTTCCTGAGTTGCTAATTTCCAGCTTCATTCCGCTGTGGTCTGAGAAGCTGCATGGTATGATTCTAATTGTTTTAAATTTGCTGAGACTTCCTTTATGACCTAGTATGTGATCAGTCCTAGAGAAGGTTCCATGCACTGCTGAGAAGAATGTAAAAGCTTTAGATATAGGATTGAAAGTTTTGTAGATATCTGTTAGATCCATTTGGGCAATAGTGTCAATTAAATCTGCTGTTTCCCAGTTGATCTTCTGTCCAGATGATCTGTCTATTTCTGAGAGTGGAGTATTGAAGTCCCCCAGTACTATTGTATTGGAATCTAAATCTCCCTTTAAGTCCCTTAACATATCTTTTAAATAGACCGGTGCCCTGTAATTAGGTGCATACACATTTATAATAGTTATATCTTCCTGTTGAATTGAACCCTTAATCATTATATAGTGCCCCTCTTTGTCTCTCATCAGTTTTTGTATTAAAGTTTATTTTGTCTGATATTAATATGGATACACCTGCTTTTTTTGGTTTCTGTTGGCATGGAATATCTTTTTCCAACCTTTCACTTTCAGTCTGCATGCCTCTTTGTTAGAGAGATGTGTTTCTTGTAGGCAACAAATAGTTGGGTGTTGTTCCTTAAGCCAATCAGCCAATCGGTGTCTTTTAACTGAAGAGTTAAGTCCATTAACGTTTAATGTGACTATTGATATGCAGTGACTTTGCCCTGCCATTTTCCCGGAGATATTTTCTAGTATATGCTTTGAGCTTCCCATGCTCTTTTACTGGTAGGTGTTCTTCCTTTACCTTCTTTCATATTGATGGCTGTGTTTCTGTGTTTCTGAGTGAAGCACATCTTTAAGTATCTTTTGCAGGGCCAGACGAGTGGCAGCAAAATCTTTCAATTTCTGTTTGCTATGAAAGGTCTTTATTTCACCTTCATTCACAAATGAGAGCTTAGCAGGATATAATATTCTGGGCTGGCAGTTTTTCTCTCTTAGCACCTGTGCTATGTCTCGCCATTCGCTCCTAGCTTATAGGGTTTCTGATGAGAAGTCTGCTGTGAGTCTGATTGGAGATCCTCTGAGAGTAATCTGATGTTTCTCTCTTGCACATTTTAGGATCTTTTCTTTATGTTTCACTGTGGTGAGTTTAATTACCACGTGTCGTGGTGAGGATCTCTTTTGTTCATGTTTATTGGGGTTTCTATGAGCTTCCTGTACTAGGATGTCTCTGTCCTTCTCCATACCCGGAAAGTTCTCTGCTAGTATCTCACTAAAAAGGCCTTCTAATCCTTTCACTCTCTCCATGCCTTCAGGAACTCCTAGAACTCCAATGTTGGTGTTTTTAATAGTATCCTGTAGATTCCCAACAATATTTTTTAGATTTCTAATTTCCTCTTCTTTTCTTTGGTTTGACTGTATCCTTTCCTGTTCTCTGTCTTCTAAGTCCGATATTCTCTCTTCTGCTTCCCCCATTCTGTTTTTAAGGCTCTCTAATGTGTTTGTCATTTGATCTATTGAGCTCTTCATTTCATTTTGATTTCTCTTCACTATCACACTTTCCTGTTCCACTAGTTTCTGCATTTCATTTTGATTCTTCCTTAAAATTTCATTTTCACAAGAGAATTTTTCAATCCTGTCCAATAAGGATTTCTGTAGTTCAAGGATTTGCTTTTGAAAACTTCTAAATGTTCTTATCATAAATTTTTTGAAATCCGTATCTTGCATTTCTTCTATCTCATCATCTTCAGAATCTTGGCTTGGGGTGTTTTGTTTATTTGGAGGTGTCATAGTGTCATCGTTGGTCTTGTTCCCTCGATTTCTGTGTTTATTGCTTGGCATGGTTAATTCTTTTTCCCTCACTGTGAGGTGTTTTTTTTTATACTGTGTCCGTGTTAAGTGGACTACCTGCTGTTGGAGGAGCCTTGGAGGCTTGAGATGGGTGTGGCCTGAGAGCTCTGCTTGGTTCTTCAGGGTTACAGGTGTGCAAAGTGACACCCTCAGGTTATGCATGGTAAATCTCTCTTCATTTATTTATTTATTTATTCATTTATTTTATTTTATTTTATTTTTTATTCAGGATGTAAGTAATACTGCAAGGCTGAGCAGAATGGATGGTATCTAGCTTCCGATCTCTGGCTTCTACCCAAAGAGTCTGTGCAGGCTCCGTTTCTCCTGCGGCTTCCACTGGGTTGCCTATGCTACTGAATTGTAGCCTTAACTCTCCTCTTTTATTATGTATATCCCAGCTCTTTGTCTCTTGCTTGCCTTTGCAAGGTCGGGGGAGAGAGGAACTTGTCTGTACCAGTACACCCCCACCTTTTTTTTTTCCTTCTCTCCTGTAGTCAGTCTGTTGAACTTTCCCGCTTCAAAGCCCGCTTCCCTCTAAAATTCTGTCTGCCGTTTCCCCACCAATGTCTCCAGTTACTGAGCTCACCTCCGCTTCCATCGCCGATGTGTGGACTCGGAGCCCTGGGCATCCCTCCTCTCCCCGCTGGTGTCTGTGTCACATTGACCCCCCTTCCTGCACTGGCGCTCAGATTCTGCGGCTCCCACGGTTCGGCTTCCGTGCGGTGGGTGACCCTTCTGTCCCAGTACGTCCTCTGAGTCACAGCCACTAGCTCCGGAAGAGTTTCCTCTGCAATTTTTTTCCTGATCCTTTTACTGAGGCTACTGTAACTCTGCTTTTATTAAACTAAATTTTCCCGGACTATCGGTGCATGCCCTCACTATTCCACCATCTTGGATATTATCTGTTTATAATTATTATATATTAAAAGGAAACCTGTTAAAGTGAAATGAACACTATGAGAAACGGTGACTTGATCAGCCCTTGCCCTGACTGTTGATGAACAACTTAACACGTTATCCCTCTCAGTATTTCTGTTGTTTATTTGTTCTACTTAATATTTTTGGTTGAATACTGTAATCAATACACAGTTATTCTCAAGTGTTGAAACTTAACTGAAAAGTGATCTCTGTTAAATATAAGAGTGGGAGTAAGAGAGGGAAGAGATGTGCAATTCGGGACATGCTCAAGCTGACTTACCTCAAACGATAGAATATATATGAATATATTTATATACATGCAAATATAAATAAATGTACATATATATAGAATTTATTTATTTATTTGACAGGTGTACTTACAGACAGTGAGAGGAAGAGACAGAGAGAAATGTCTTCCATATGCTCATTTACTCCCTAATGACTGCAATGTCTGGAGCTGGGCCAATCTGAGCTAGGAGCTTCCAGGTCTCCCACATTTTGGCAGGGAGCAAAGCACTTGGAACAGCTTCTACAGCTTTCCCAGGCTATTGCAGAGAGCTGGATGGGAAAAGGAGAAATGGGGACTAGAACTGGTACACATATGGGGTACCAGCACTGCAGGTAAAGGATGACACCACTGCACCACAGTGCTGGCCCCAATCTATCCTTTATTAAGGTGATCTCAGTAATCATGTTCAGGTATTGCTGTCCTATATTCATGGCCAAAGTCCTAGCAGACAACATGATTTGGAGAATCAAAAGCACAAGGTGTGTAGGAGACTTCATTTCTCATACAGCACAGTTAATAACAAGGTTCCAAGAGGGGAAATTACTTGCATCTTTGAGAACAAATGGACATCACAGGTGATCTAAAGAATTCAGAAGGTTTGTGAGACCCTAGAGTGAAAAAGTCACTGGGAGCACAAGGACAGTGCTTAGAGTTTATTTTGATGGATTTTAGCCCCTTTCATTGGAGGGAGGCCCAAAGAAGCTGGACTGATTTGTAAACCTCAGAAGTGTCTTTTCAAGGTGAAGGCAAACTGAGACTGCGGGGTTTTTGGAAAAACTTTGAATAAAACACATTTGCCACACTTTGTTAAGACACATCATTTATCTATTGATTTTCATCAGATCTTTTAACATTAGGTATAAGGTACAGTGGACATGGTGGATGGCATATAGGAATATGATTTTAGTAATATATCATGAGGTGCTTTTTTTTTTTACTGGATTTAGCAGGTAAAATTGGGCTACCTAATGGGATATAGCTGGAATAATCACCTTTTTGTTAAATAAATCTGAGGTAATAAATGTTAGTGTATGAAGACATTGAGTTTTCTTTTATTGGGCCTTCTTGATTATTTTAATCTGGGATCTGCGAATTCTCATGTTCTCTAGGCAAGTTGTAACTGAAAAACTTTATTTTATTCCTCATCATGTTGGATCAACTCTGCTGCTTCTGGGACTTTTTTAGTACATCTGACAATTGGAAATTTAGACAATAGTATAGTTAAAATGAGATGTACCAAGTAAAATATTTATTTTTATTCTGATACATATTTTGGAATTCTTCTAAAATTCCTATTGAGTATCCTTGTTAAATTTAGTTGCATCCCAGGTTAAGACTTATTGGAGGCAGTCGCCATGGCTCAATAGGCTAATCCTCCACCTGTGGCTCAGGCACACCGAGTTTTAGTGCTGGTGGGAGCACCAGATTCTGTCCCAGTTGCTCCTCTTCTAGTCCAGCTCTCTGCTATGGCCCAGGAGTGCAGTGGAGGATGGCCCAAGTGCTTGGGCCCTGCACCTGCATGGGAGACCAGGAGGAAGCACCTGGCTCCTGGCTTTGGATCAGCACAATGTGCCGGCCGCAGCACACTGGCCGCAGCGGCCACTGGGGGGTAAAGCAACAGAAAAAGGAAGACCTTTCTCTCTGTCTCTCTCTCTCACTGTCCACTCTGCCTGTCAAAATAAAAAAAAATTTTTATAAAAAGACTTATTGCAGCCACTCTAGTGATTATACCCATGAAACTTTGTTAATAAATGCAAATAGAACCTGGGAAAATTGATGTTTATCTTATGCTGTAGAGACTTAAGATTGAACATCTTTTTTATCTTTTTTAATTATATAATTTAAAAACAAATTTTAATTTTTTTTTGACTTTACTAAGCCACAGCTCTGGTCCCATTAATATGTCTTAACAATGTTTTTTCCTCTCGGACTTATCTCTATTGTTTCAGTTAACTGCATGCCTTTTCTTTACATTCAGATTCTCTCCGCTGTCAAAGCTTATTCATCTTAATTCTGTTGTTCCTATTTCCCTCCCTTTTATTCTGTCCCTAGGCTAATTGAGGTCATGATTCTCCATTCCTTCTGTGTGGTGTCACAGTAGCCTTGAAGTGTTGTTTTTCTCTTCTGATTTCTAAAGAAAGAAATTATGTATTCCCCCAGTTTAGATATTTTAATAATTCATTCTAAAACAAAGGTTAAATGTTCTTAATTTGACAAGAATTTTCAGGGCCAGCAGTGTGGTGTAGTGGGTAGAACCACCACTTGCAGTGCTGGCATCTCATATAGATCCAGCTCTCTGCTATAGCCTGGGAAAGCAGTAGAAGGTGGCCCAAGTCCTGGGCCCCTGCACCCATGTGAGAGACCTGGAAGAAGCTCCTTGCTCCTGGCTTTGGATCGGCACAACTCTGGCCATTGCAGCCAACTGGGGAGTGAACCAGTGGATGGAAGACCCCTCTCTCTTCTCTGCCTCTCTCTGTGTAACTCTGACTTTCAAATAAATAAATAAATCTTTTAAAAAAGAATTTTTTCTAATTTTAGATTTGTTCTACTTCATTGCCACTTCAGGATGTGTGTAAGGAGTGCATATCCAGTTATTCTATTTTGGATTTTTGGGATTTTGTGTTAGCTCTGCTGTCTATTCATTTTTCTCGAGCATTGGTGATATCTTCTCCTTAGTTGTATTAAGAGAGAGAGCAATAGCCCTCATGTCTTTTTAGGTAAGTAAGACATATTAAAAACAGAGCATTCAGTATACATTCTTAGTATTTTGACTTGTTCAATTGGTTTTCCTGACCTCCCTTGGATATTCTTGGTCTCTGCTGTACAACTTTCTATACTCATTAATTCTTTGATATTCCCAAATCCAGAAAATGAATGATTCAACAGCTGTGTTCCTGTATTTGCTGGGACTCAGGGTAAGAAGCAATGTGGAGATGTTCAGGAATCTAAAGTTACATGCGACATAGCAAAGCAAATCATTTCCTATACAAAGTGACTGGGAAATCCAGAATCTTTTGCACACTATATTGGATCCTGAACTATTACTGAACTATTCAGTAAGATTTTAATGTATTTATTTTCTGTGTGTGTGTTTGTATTTCTAAGTAAACTCTGCTGGGCTACTTAACATTAACGTGTATTGCAGAATTCTTTCATCAGTTTTTACTTTTAAAAAGTTTCTCTTTCAGTTTTATGGGAGAGGGTAGAAGTTTTCTGCTATGTAACTGAAAATTCATTCATTCATTAAAGTTAAAAATATTTGTTGGAAATTGGTGGAATACTATTAATTCTCATGTGATTTGCATGAAACTAAATACATTCTCTATTTTGTTTTGCTTAACATTTCTGCATGTGTGGACTTCTTTTTTCCTTATTGCCCCAAATCCCTTTGTGTATTGGGATGGCAAATGGGTTTTACACTGGACAAAACATGTTATTTTGGCAAAGAAGTTCTTAGCCTTCCTGCTTCAAGTATTCAAATATTACATTAGAAATCAGTATATTTGTATACTGTACAAATGTCCTTCATACAATTTTGTAATATTCTGGGATGGGAGAGGGAGCAGGAAATAGGAGGGTTATGGGTGGGAGGGAAGTTATGGGGGAGGGGAAGCCACTGCAATCCAAAAGCTGTACTTTGGAAATTTATATTTCTTAAATGAAAGTTAAACAATTTTGTAATCTTCACCTTCCTTTTATTTAGTCCTTTTTTAAAAAAGATTTATTTATTTTACTTGAAAGTCAGAGTTACACACACAGAGAAGGGGAGAGAGAGAGAGAGAGAGCAGTCTTCCAACCGCTGGTTCACTCCTGATTTGGCCACAATGGCTGGAGCTGTGCCGATCCAAAGCCAGGAGCCAGTAGCTTCTTTTGGGTCTCCTATGCAGGTGCAGGAGCCCAAGGGTCTGGGTCATCCTCTACTGCTGGATAGTAAGTCTTACTTGCCTAAAAAGCTGGATAGTAATTTGAGTAGCCAGGACTTGAACTGGCACCCATGTGGGATGTCGGCACTGCAAGCCACAGCTTTACTTGCTATGCCACAGCATCGGCCCCTTTATTCTTATGACTATTGCTACGCTATGGGAATTTATAATTGATAATGCTGAACAATTGAAACTGTCTTATTTACAATTGTAGTACTGGATATGGCAGTTTTACTTGAAGTAAAGTATGTAGCCTGCTTATTGTATGATTTTTGGTAAAGCATGCATTTATATGTAAAGCAGATCTGTTAATCATTTAAAAGTGAATTATCATGATTACCCAGATATAAAGAATGCAATATGTGCTAATGAGTTAGCAGTCACAGACATTTAGAATTAGAGGGATTTTAGAACCTTTTCAATACTGCAGTTTTTATGAAAAACTAATAAATTTTATTTGACAGGTAGAGTTATAGACAGTGAGAAAGACAGAAAGGTCTTCCTGCCATTGGTTCACTCCCCAAATGGCCACCACAGTTGGAGCTGTGCCTATCCAAAGCCAGGAGTCAGGTGCTTTCTCCTGGTCTCCCATGCGGGTGCAGGGCCCAAGCACTTGGGCCATCCTCCACTGCCTTCCCGGGCCATAGCAGAGAGCTGGACTGAAAGAGGAGCAACCAGGACTAGAACGCTTTGCCCAGATGGGATACCAGCAGAGTTACACAGATAGTGAACAAGAGGAAGAGAGAGAGAGAGAGGTCTTCCCTCTGCTGGTTCACTCCCAAAATGGCCTAAAAGGTCAGAGATATGCCAATCTGAAGCCAGGAGCCAGGACCTCTTCAGGGTCTCCCATGCAGATTCAGGGGGCCCAAGGACTTGGGCCAACTTCCTACTGCTCTCCCAAGCTCTAGCAGAGAGCTGGATGGAAAGTGGAGCAGCCGGGACTTGAACCGGCCTCCATATGGGATGCCCACACTGCATGCAGTGGCTTTACTGGCTACACCACGGCGCTGGCCTCAAGACAATGCTCTAAAATGATGCATTAATTATTCCCAAATATTGAAAAGTGGCATGGTACACATTTGAATGTGTTGTTTTGTACTAGTTGTAGAAACAGTTTAAAATATATTTATATTTAAAAATGTAAGCTTTGATCTAAAGTATTACTTTCCCTTAAGGTGCCTGTTTGGAAACTGAGAGATCGTTGAAGTCTATCTTGAGTACAACTGATATTATCCAAGCCTCCTTTATCACATGAGGATGCTAAATGCCAAGGCCCAGAGAAGTAAAGTGAATTGTTCAAGGTCACATAGGTAAGTTGTAGCAGGGATAATTCTGTATTAGAATTAGGTATCCTGATACATAGGCCACTGTTCTGTCAATTTAGTACTCCTTCTGGAGTTAAAGATTCTAAGTTGTGGAAAATTAAGTTTGGAAATTTAGTGGTTGCTATGTTGTTATGGTGAGAAATTTCTGTGTATAGCTATGAGTTGCTTAAATTTTATTCAATATATTTTCTAGTATGTTTGCTATTTATTTGAAATGTATAACAAATAGCTTCATCTATTTGCCAAAAGAAGTTTTTAAAGATTTATTTATATTATTTGAAAGTCAGAATTACACAGAGAGAGAAGGAGAGGCAGAGAGAGTGGTCTTCCATTCACTGGTTCACTCCACAGTTGGCCTCCATGGCTGGAGCTGTGCCGACTAGCAGGCAGGAGCCAGGAGCCTCTTCCTGGTCTCCTATGCAGGTTCAGGGGCCCAAGGACTTGGACCATTTTATAGTGCTTTCCCAGGCCATAGCAGAGAGCTGGATAGGGAGTGGAGCAGCCAGGTCTTGAACTGATGCCCCTATGGAATACCAGCACTGCAGGTGGCAGCCTCACCCACTATGCCACAGTGCCAGCCCTTGCCAAAAGAATTTATAGAAGCTATTACATATATACACTTAACAATTATTTAGTTACTTGACACGAACTATCCCTGCATATTTGAAAATTTTGAATGGTATCACTTGGGTTTTAAGACTGTTTTGTTTTTTTGTTTTTTTTTTTTTTCAGGAGTGTACTTTATTTTTTTTTCTTTTTTTTTTTAACTTTTATTTAATGAATATACGTTTCCAAAGTACGAATAATGGATTACTATGGCTTCCCCCCCATACCGTCCCTCCCACCCACAATCCTCCCCTTATCCACTCCCTCTCCCCTTCCATTCACATCAAGATTCATTTTCGATTATCTTAATATACAGAAGATCAGCTTAGTATACATTAAGTAAGGATTTCAACAGTTTGCTCCCACACAGAAACATAAAGTGAAAAATAATAGATGATTTTTTTTTAATGATGATGAAATCAGATCAGACCTATTGTCATGTTTAATCCCAGTGAGAGTCAAGTTGGGAGTTGATAATTTCTTTTCTTTTTTTTTTTTTTACAGAGGATCAGTTTAGTATGCATTAAGTAAAGATTTCAACAGTTTGCACCCCCATAGAAATACAAAGTGAAATATATTATTTGAGTACTCGTTATAGCATTAAATCTCAATGCACAGCACATTAAGGACAGAGATCCTACATGAGGAGTAAGTGCACAGTGACTCCTGTTGTTGACTTTACAAATTGACACTCCTGTCTATGGCATCAGTAATCTCCCTATGCTCCAGTCATGAGTTTCCAAGGCTATGGAAGCCCCTTGAGTTCTCCGACTCTTATCTTGTTTAGACAAGGTCATAGCCAAAGTGGAGGTTCTCTCCTCCCTTCAGAGAAAGGTACCTCCTTCTTTGAAGACCTGTTCTTTCCACTGAGATCTCACTCACAGAGATCTTTTGCCAGAGTGTCTTGGCTTTCCATGCCTGAAATACTCTCATGGGCTTTTCAGCCAGATCTGAATGCCTTTAGGGCTGATTCTGAGGCCAGAGTGCTGTTTAGGACATCTGCCATTCTATGAGTCTGCTGAGTATCTCACTTCCCATGTTGGATCACTCTCCCCTTTATTTATTCTATCGGTTAGTGTTAGCAGGTACTAGACTTGCTTATGTGCTCCCTTTGACTCTTAGTCCTTTCATTATGATCAATTGCGAACTGAAATTGATCACTTGGACTAGTGAGATGGCATTGGTACATGCCACCTTGATGGGATTAAATTGGAGTCCCCTGGTATGTTTCTAACTCTACCATTTGGGGCAAGTCAGCTTGAGCATGTCCCAAATTATATATCTCTTCCCTCTCTTATTCCTACTCTTATGTTTAACAGGGATCACATTTCAGTTAAATTTCAACACTTAAGAATAACTGTGTATTAATTACAGAATTAAATCAGTCATATTAAGTAGAACAGACAAAAAAAACTACTAAGAGGGATAATGTATTAAGTTGTTCATTAACAGTCAGGGCTATGCTGATCAAGTCACCGTTTCCCATAGTGTCCCTTTCACTTCAACAAGTTTCCTTTTTGGTGTTCAGTCAGTTGTCACCGATCAGGGAGAACATATGGTATTTGTCCCTTTGGGACTGGCTTATTTCACTCAGCATGATGTGTTCCAGATTCCTCCATTTTGTTGCAAATGACTGGATTTCGTTGTTTCTTACTGCAGTATAGTATTCTAAAGAGTACATATCCCATAATTTCTTTATCCAGTCTACCGTTGATGGGCATTTAGGTTGGTTCCAGGTCTTTGCTATTGTGAATTGTGCTGCAATAAACATTAGGGTGCAGACCGCTTTTTTGTTTACCAATTTAAATTCCTTTGGGTAAATTCCAAGGAATGGGATGGCTGGGTCGAACGGTAGGGTTATCTTCAGGTTTCTGAGGAATCTCCAGACTGATTTCCATAGTGGCTTGACCAGTTTGCATTCCCACCAACAGTGGGTTAGTGTCCCTTTTTCCCCACATCCTCGCCAGCATCTGTTGTTGGTAGATTTCTGAATGTGAGCCATTCTAACCGGGGTGAGGTGGAACCTCATTGTGGTTTTGATTTGCATTTCTCTGATTGCTAATGACCTTGAACATTTTTTCATGTGCCTGTTGGCCATTTGGATTTCCTCTTTTGAAAAATGTCTATTGAGGTCCTTGGCCCATCTCTTAATTGGGTTGTTGGTTTTGTTTTTGTGGAGTTTCTTGATCTCTTTGTAGATTCTGGTTATTAACCCTTTATCTGTTGCATAGTTTGCAAATATTTTTTCCCATTCTGACGGTTGTCTCCTCACTCTCCTGACTGTTTCTTTTGCAGTACAGAAACTTCTCAATTTGATGCAATCCCAATAGTTAATTTTGGCTTTGACTGCCTGTGCCTCCCGGGTCTTTTCCAGAAACTCTTTGCCTGTGCCAATATCTTGAAGGGTTTCTCCAATGTTCTCTAGTAACTTGATGGTGTCAGGTCGTAGATTTAGGTCTTTAATCCATGTTGAGTGGATTTTTGTGTAAGGTGTAAGGTAGGGGTCTTGCTTCATGATTCTGCACGTGGAAATCCAATTTTCCCAGCACCATTTATTGAATAGACTGTCCTTGCTCAAGGAATTAGTTTTAGATCCTTGATCAAATATAAGTTGGCTGTAGATGTTTGGGTTGATTTCTGGTATTTCAATTCTGTTCCATTGGTCTATCCTTCTTTTTCTGTACCAGTACCATGCTGTTTTGATTACAACTGCCCTGTAGTATGTCCTGAAATCTGGTATTGTGATGCCTCTGGCTTTGTTTTTGTTGTACAAGATTGCTTTAGCTATTCGAGGTCTCTTGTGCCTCCATATAAATTTCAGCACCAATTTTTCCAGATCTGAGAAGAAGGTCTTCGGTATCTTGATTGGTATTGCATTGAATCTATAAATTGCTTTTGGGAGAATGGACATTTTGATGATATTGATTCTTCCAATCCATGAGCATGGAAGATTTTTCCATTTCTTGGTATCCTCTTCTATTTCTTTCTTTAAGGTTTTGTAATTTTCATCGTAGAGATCTTTAACGTCCTTGGTTAAGTTTATTCCAAGGTATTTGATTGTTTTTGTAGCTATTGTGAATGGGATTGATCTTAGAAGTTCTTCCTCAGCCATGGCATTGTCTGTGTATACAAAGGCTGTTGATTTTTGTGCATTGATTTTATACCCTGCTACTTTGCCAAACTCTTCTATGAGTTCCAATAGTCTCTTAGTAGAGTTCTTTGGGTCACCTAGGTAAAGAATCATGTCATCTGCAAAGAGGGATAGTTTGAGTTCTTCCTTCCCAATTTGTATCCCTTTAATTTCTTTTTCTTGCCTAATAGCTCTGGCTAGAACTTCCAGAACTATATTGAATAGCAGTGGTGAGAGTGGACATCCCTGTCTGGTCCCAGATCTCAGTGGAAATGCTTCCAACTTTTCCCCATTCAATAGGATGTTGGCTGTGGGTTTTTCATAGATTGCTTTGATTGTATTGAGGAATGTTCCTTCCAAACCCAGTTTGCTTAGAGTTTTCATCATGAATGGGTGTTGTATTTTATCAAATGCTTTCTCGGCATCTATTGAGAGAATCATATGGTTTTTCTTCTGCAATCTGTTAATGTGGTGTATCACATTGATTGTCTTGCGCACATTAAACCATCCCTGCATACCAGGGATAAATCCCACTTGGTCTGGGTGGATGATCTTTCTGATGTGTTGTTGCATTCTATTGGCGAGAATTTTATTGAGGATTTTTGCATCTATGTTCATCAGGGATATTGGTCTGTAATTCTCTTTCAGTGCTGCATCTTTTCCCGGCTTAGGAATTAAGGTGATGCTGGCTTCATAGAAAGAATTTGGGAGGATTCCCTCTTCTTCAATTGTTCTGAATAGTTTGAGAAGAATTGGAGTTAGTTCTTCTTTAAATGTCTGGTAGAATTCAGCAGTGAATCCATCTGGTCCTGGGCTTTTCTTTGTTGGGAGGGCCTTTATTACTGTTTCAATTTCTGTCTCAGTTATGGGTCTGTTTAGGTTTTCGATGTCTTCCTGGTTCAATTTAGGTAGGTTGCATGTGTCCAGGAATGTATCCATTTCTGATAGGTTTCCCTGTTTGCTGGCATACAAGTCCTTGTAGTAATTTCTGATGATTCTTTTTATTTCTGTGGTGTCTGTTGTTACATTTCCTTTTTCATATCTGATTTTATTGATTTGGGTCTTTTCTCTTCTTTTTTTAGTTAGTTGGGCCAATGGGGTGTCAATTTTGTTTATTTTTTCAAAAAACCAGCTCCTCGTTTGGCTGATTTTTTGTAATGTTTTTCTTGATTCAATCCTGTTGATTTCTTCTCTGATTTTAATTATTTCTCTTCTCCTACTAGATTTGGGTCTGGTTTGCTGTAGGTTTTCTAGATCCTTGAGGTGAATAGAAAGCTCATCTATTTGGTGCCTTTCCAATTTCTTGATGTAGGCACCTATTGATATAAACTTTCCTCTTAACACTGCTTTTGCTGCGTCCCATAAGTTTTGGTATGTTGTGCTGTTATCCTCATTTACTTCCAGAAAGTTTTTGATTTCTCTTTTGATTTCTTCTATGACCCATTGTTCATTCAGGAGCATGTTGTTCAATCTCCATGTGTTTGCGTATGCTCTAGGGATTCCTGAGTTGTTCATTTCCAACTTCATTCCTTTATGGTCTGAGAAGCTGCATGGTATGATTCTAATTCTTTTGAATTTGCTGAGACTTGCTTTATGGCCTAGTATGTGGTCAATCCTAGAGAAGGTTCCATGTACTGCTGAGAAGAATGTATAATCTTTAGCTGTAGGATTGAAAGTTCTGTATATATCTGTTAGATCCATTTGGGCTATAGTGTCGTTTAAATCTACTGTATCCTTGTTGATCTTCTGTCCTATTGATCTGTCTATTTCTGAGAGTGGAGTATTGAAGTCCCCCAGTACTATTGTATTGGGGTCTAAGTCTCCCTTTAAGTCCGTTAACAAATCTTTTAGATAAACCGGTGCCCTGTAGTTAGGTGCATATACATTGATAATTGTTATATCTTCCTGTTGAATTGATCCCTTAATCATTATGTAGTGTCCCTCTTTGTCTCTCTTAATGGTTTTTGTGGTAAAGTTTATGTTGTCCAATATTAAGATGGCTACGCCTGCTCTTTTTTCATTTCTGTTGGCATGGTATATCTTTTTCCAGCCTTTCACTTTCAGTCTGTATGGATCTTTGTTGGAAAGATGTGTTTCTTGTAAGCAGCAAATAGATGGGTTTTGTTTTTTAACCCAATCAGCCAAACGGTGTCTTTTAACTGGACAGTTCAGGCCATTCATGTTCAATGTGACTAATGATAAGTGGTAACTTTGCCCTGCCATTTGCCAAAGATAAGTTCTAATATATGCTTTGAATTCCCTGTGATCTTTTGCTGTGAGCTTTCCTTCCTTGGTTTCCTTCCTTTACCTTCTTTCATATTGATGACCGTGTTTCTTTGTTTCTGTGTGTAACACATCTTTAAGCATCTTTTGCAGGGCTGGACGAGTGGCAACAAATTCTTTCAATTTCTGTTTGTTATGAAAAGTCTTTATTTCACCTTCATTCACAAATGATAGCTTTGCAGGATATAATATTCTGGGCTGGCAGTTGTTCTCTCTTAGTACCTGGGCTATATCTTGCCATTCCCTCCTAGCTTGTAGAGTTTCTGATGAGAAGTCAGCTGTGAGTCTGATTGGAGATCCTCTGAGAGTAATCTGACGTTTCTCTCTTGCACATTTTAGGATCTTTTCTTTATGTTTCACTGTGGAGAGTTTAATTACAACGTGCCGTGGTGAGGGTCTCTTTTGGTCGTGTTTATTAGGGGTTCTGTGAGCTTCCTGTACTAGGATTTCTCTGTCCTTCTCCAAACCTGGGAAATTTTCTGCTAATATCTCACTAAAAAGGCCTTCTAATCCTTTCTCCCTCTCCATGCCTTCAGGAACTCCTAGAACCCGAATGTTGGGTTTTTTAATAGTATCCTGAAGATTCCCGACAATATGTTTTAGATTCCTAATTTCCTCTTCTTTTCTTTGGTCTGACTGTATCCTTTCCTGTTCTCTGTCTTCTAAGTCCGATATTCTCTCTTCTGCTTCTCCCATTCTGTTTGTAAGGCTCTCTATTGTGTTTTTCATTTGATCTATTGAATTCTTCACTTCAGTCACTATCCCAGTTTCCTGTTGTACTAGTTGTTTCGTTTCATTTTGATTCCTCCTTAATATTTCATTTTCACGAGAGAGATTTTCTATCTTGTCCATTAAGGATTTCTGTAGTTCAAGAATTTGTTTTTGAGAACTTCTTAATGTTCTTATCAATTTTTTGAGATCTGCTTCTTGCATTTCTTCTATGTCATCATCCTCATAATCTTGAATTGGGGTGTCTTTTTCATTTGAGGGCTTCATGGTGACTTCCTTGTTTTTATTACCTTGGTTTTTGCGTTTGTTATTTGTCATATTGGAGATATTTGGTTTCTTCACTGTGGTGCTTTTTCTTGTTATACTATGACTCTATATTAAGTGGACTATCTGTTTTTGATGGAGCCTTAGGGCTTGAGATGGGTGTGGCCTGAGAGCTCTGTTTGGTGTGCCAAAGGTGACACTCCCAGGTTAGGCGTGGTAAACCTCTCTCTCTCTCTCTCTCTCTCTTTTTTTGATTCAACAGGGAAGTTATTCTGCACAGCTGAACAAAGTTGGAGGTAGTTAGCAGGCAAATGATATACCCACAGGAGCCAGAGATCAGAAGCTCTTTCCCAAGGACCACACAGGGAATCTGTTCGGCCCTTAGAGTGGGCTCAAATTCTCCTTCAGTCTCCCACTGGGTTGCCAAAGTTACGGAATTGTAGCGTCTCTGGCGAGTGCTCACGTGAATTCCGTGAGTTCTCTCCCCCACCGTCTCTTTTTTCACAGTCTCAGTTCAGTAGCACCATAAATTTACTAAGTCCTAATCTCCTGTTAATTCGCCCCACCCAGAGTCAGGTTTTACTGCTAGGCTCAGGGCCGGTGCAGACCTGAGGTCGCTCTGCTTATGACTTATGTCCAAGATGGCGCCTGCTCTTTGTCTTGCTCGCCCTTGAGAGGTGAGTGGAGAGAGAGAAACCCGTGTCCATACCAGTCACCTTTTTTTTTTTCCCTCTCTCTCTCTTCCAGTTAGCTTGGTGAAGTCCCCCCCGCCTCGGGGGTCGTTCCCTCTAGTCTCCTCTCTCCGCTTGCCTGCCGGTGTCTCGGGTTATTGAGGTTCGGCTCACCTCGCGTTCCAGCGCTGGTGTGTTGAGTCTGCCGCTGATGTCCCGAACTGTGGGCTCCCACGCTCTCCACGCAGGTCTGCTCTCCTTCCAGCGCTGATGTGTGGACTCGGAGCCCTGGACTTCCCAAGTCTCCCCGCTGTTGCACTCCCCTTCGAGCACTTGCGCGCAGACCCTGCAGCTTGCACAGCTCAGTCCCGCGGCTCGGCTTCCGCGGCTCAGTCCCGCGGCTCGGTCCTGCGGTTCGGCTTTCGCGCGCGGTTGGCGACCTTGTTCTCCCAGTAGGTCCTCCGATTCACGCCCACTGGATCCAGAAGAGTTTTGTCGGTCGCGTGGTCCATCCACGAGGTCTGACGCGTGTCGTGGTCGATGTAGAAGAAGAGGCCGTCGTAGTCGCTCGTCCGCTCCCAGCCGGCGGGCAGCGGCAGCTCAGGGCTCTCCCGGGCTGGCGGCAGCGGTGGTTGAGGCGCTCGGGTTTTAAGACTGTTATATTTTAGGTCTCTTAATATTTTTAGTGATGATGTTTTAAAGGCCCTTTCTGTTTTATGAAAAATGATAAGGATTTTGTTTTACAATGGCCATAGTATTACCACTTAAAGCAATAGATTAAATAACACTTTTAAACAAAGTCATTTAATACTGAATTCTAATACACTGGTGTATTTTAAAGTGAGAAACCAGATTTCTTTCAGATAGTCTAAATAAGAATGATAATCAAAATTGAAGGCATCTACAGTTTTTAATCACTTGTTTTAAATATTGGTCATAATGGTCCAATTTAGAGTTTTAATTTTAATTACCTTTTAAAAGATTCAATATGGTTTATAGAAAGAATTCAGAGAACATAATTATATACTCAACCTCCCTCCCTTCTTTTTCCTTCTTTGTCATTTTTTTAGCTTATGAAATGACATTTTCAGTTTACATTACATTAAAAAGGGTTGTTGAATCAAGGGCAAGTTTAACAGGCAAAAAGCAAAAAGATCCTAATTTAGAGGGAATACAGACAATGGCTCTAAACAATATTTGAATATCACATCTAAACAATATTTGAAGAAATTGATAAAATAAATATTTTAGTTTCTCCTACTAAAATGCTCAGAGAAAGTCTTTCATTATTTATCAAATATTAGTGCAAAAATATGGATTTAAATGATCCCAAAAAGTGACCAAGTTTTGTGTAATAAAGTCCAATTTTTGTCAAGGCTTTTTGACAGTCTCACAGAAAACTTGTGTTTGTGAATGGGAAGAATAATATCAAAATGTCCATACTACCAAAAGCAATTTGCAAATTCAATGCCATCCCAATCAACATACCAAGGATGTTCTTCTCAGAGCTAGAAAAAATGATGCTAAAATTCATATAGAAACATGAGAGATGCTTAACATCTAAAGCAATATTATAAAGCAAAAAAAAAGCTGGAGACATCACACCATATTTTAAGACATATTACAAGGGTCAGTACTATGACAAAGCAGGTAAAGTCACCGTCTGCAGTGCCGGCATCTCATATGGGTGCCAGTATGTTTCCCAGCTACTTCTTATATCCCTCTCTGTTATAGCCTGAGAAAAAAAGTAGAAAATGGCCAACGTCTTTGGGCCCCTGCACCTGCAAAGAGACCTGTTAGAGGCTCCTGACACTTGGATTCAGATGAACACAGCTCCGGCCATTGTGGCCATTTGGGGAGTAAACCAGTGGATGGAAGACCTCTCTCTCTCTGCCTCTACCTCTCTGTAACTCTGCCTTTCAAATAAATAAATAAACTGCAAAAAAAAAAAGAAGAGGTGTTAGCACTGACATAATAACAGACACATAGTTCAATGGACAAGAATAGGTAGCATAGAAATAAACCCAAATTTCTACCAGCAACTCATATTTAACAAAGGAACTAAAATGACCTGGAGAAAGAAGAATCTCTTTCACAAGTGGTGCAGAGGAACTTGGTTATCCATATGTAGAAGCCTGAAAATAGACTCCAACATCTCTTACACTATGTGAAAGTGAACTCACAGTGAATTAAAATCTAATCATAAGACCAAAACCCAAGTAAACATAGGGAAACTATAAATATTGTCAACAAACCATAGCTTTTGGGTAAGATTCCAATAGCAATAGTAACAAAAATAAAAACAGAGACATTTGAGTATATCAAACTAAGATACTTCTTCACAACAAAGTAAACATCAGAGTGTAGATACAGCGAACAGAATGGCAGGGAAAATTAAAACTCTGAATGTTTACAGATTTCCAGAACATTTACATAAATTGGAAAAACTCCAAAAAATACAGTGAAGAAACAGGCAAGGATCTGAATAGACATTTCTCAAAAGAAATGTAAATGGTCAAAACATGTGAATATGCCCGATGTCACTAGCCACTATGTAAATATAAATCAGAACACAATATCAGTCTCCAACACCTGTGGGAGAATACAATGCTCAGGTTTTTGTGTGTGCAGCAAGTGGATTTAGAGGACCCTGTTCACCTCAGGAGAGCAGAGTCTACAGGGGGGTAAAGAAACCTTACTGCTTTCCTAATGGGCTTATTAAGTTCTTGACCAGTGCCTGTTAGTCTTGCCACAAACTTTCTAGTCTCACTACTTTCCTTCTTCTTCCTCTTCTCTATGACTTGTAAAATAGTATACATTCTATATACTGTGGATACTTTTGATTTATTTTATTCCTTCTGTCTCTTATGAAGTTCCTCCACAAAAGCACAGACCTCAAAATATTCATTCATTTATGCAGTCTGCAGATTTCATGAGCTACTAAATTCCAAGTAGTATGTTAAAGGCAAGATCTAGGCCTAAGAGAAAAGTGGTCTGAATTCTGTGCCTAGAAGAGGATTTGGGACATAGCAGAACTTCAGTGAAGTGCTATGTGAATGGCATGCACTCAGTAAATGAGTAATCTAAAGCACACACTGCATTTAAGCAACACAGCAGCCCTACTCACCTCAGGTAGAGCAATTGAGAGGAATAATGTGAACAAAAATAAGACATCAATAAGTTGAATAATAACAGAAAAAATGAGATGGATGCCAACATTACTGACCTATTTTTGAGGAATTAAATTGATAGAGGGGCTGGCATTGTGGCTAAGTGGGGTAAGCTGCAATCTGTGAGGCCAGCATATCATGTGAGTTCCACTTTGAGTTTAGGAATCTCCACTTCCAATTTAGCTCACTGCTAAATACCTGGGAAACCAGCAGAAGATGGACGAAGGACTTGGGTCCTTGCCACTCACGTGGGAGACTTGGATGAAGCTCCTGACTTCAGCATGCCCCAGGCTCAGCTGTTGAAACTCTGGGGTGTGAGCCAGCAGATGAAAGCTATCTCTGTCTTTCCCTCTCTCTCTAAATCCACCTTTCAAATAAACAAATATTTAATAAACAAATTATCTGATTCAAAAATACACAAAACCATGAACAATACTATATCATCTTTATGTCAAAATGATAAAAAATAACAAATGCTAGAGAGCATATGGGAAAAGAAAACCTTCATATATGGTGGGTGAAAACACAAATTAGTACAGATGTTATGGAGAACAGTATGGTCATTCCTTAAAAAGGATAAAAATTGGGGCCGGCGCTGTTGTGCAGTGGGTTAAAGCCCTGGCCTGAAGGGCCATGGACAGTGCATCTGAAGGGGCAAACCACCTTTCACAACCTCTCCACTTACAGCTAAAAGGGTTTTTTCCTGTATGTGTTGTCCTGGGGACTATCGCATGAGAGTTTTTTAAAGATTTATTTATTTGTTTGTTTGTTTGAAAGTCAGAATTACAGAAAGCAAGAGGGAGATAGAGATCTTCCATCCACTGGTTCATTCCCTAAATGGCCACAATGGTCAGGGCTTGGCCAGGCTGAACCCAGGAGCCAGGATCTTCATCTGGGTCTCCGATGTGAGTACAGGGGCCCAAGTACTGGGGCTATCTTCCACTGCTTTTCCAGGTATATTAGCAGGGAGCTGGATCCAAAACAGAGCAGCCAGGACTTGAACTGGCACCCATAGGTGATGCAGGCTATTGCAGACAACACAGCTGTGGTCCCACATGAGAAATTTTAAAGTAGGTCTTGTCACATCCTGGATAACTACAGATGGGACTTCTTATTCTGGAAGAGTCAATCTGAGAAAAGACTTTAGCTGCTAAATGGGAAAACCCAGGAATGGAGGCAATGGGAGAGCCTGGTATCATCTGAGCTCACCATTGGCATCTATGGGCTTTGTAAAAAGCACTGAGGTACAAGAGATATGACAGCTGCTTTGGGCACCTGAGAACCCATCATCAGCTTTTGTCCTGAGGACATGGGCCAGCTGATATCTATACATGACTGTCTCTGAGGTAGGCACAGAAAAGTCAAAGTGAGCACCCTCTTTTTCATCAACTTCTGCCACTGTTTCACTCACATCTCTGTTTGGTGACCCAGCTGCACAAGGTATGTTTTTCCCTTGCAGTGTTACATTTAGGTGGATTCTTTGAAAGGGGTTGTCCTTAACACTTGGAGATGCTGGCTGCATTTACTGGCAGGATCGGTGGCTACAAAGGTGGGCATCAGCTGCAGGATGCAACACACTGACTGCATGAGCCTTGGGCAACTTGGAGGAGAGACATTGGGATGTTTTCTTCCTCTGAATGGTGCAGCAATGTGCAGCTTCACTGGATTGGAAAATGACTTGAGGTATTTTACTTGAAGTAGATGGTGCAATCAGATTGACAATAGGGTTCAAATTCTGAGTGGCTGTAAGGTAGAGTCAACAAAATGTGGAAATGAAAATAGGATGTCCTCAGAGTCAGATTATCTCCCTCTGATGTGTTAGATACTTATGCAATGGGTCTGTTTTCAAGGAATTTTGTAAAATCAGACACCCAGTTGCAAGTCACTGACTTTGAGTGTCTTAAAAGTACTTTGCAGTTTTGCTCCAGAAATTCAAACTCTTCTGACCTTTGAGAAATTGTTTCCTCCATTACTTATGGCTATGCTGCGTGCCATCTGCCCTCTCCTCATTCAGGCAGTTGCTCCACCTGCTCTATGCTGTGGGCACAGGCAGAGCCTGCAGCCAGCCAACCAGTGGAATGTGTGTGTGAGGCACTGGCCACTGAGCTGCTGCTTCCCAACCATGAGAATCTGCATCAGTGGTATGTGCTCCCAATCACCAGCAGCAGTGTGATCCAGAGTAATTCCACAGTCACCTGATTTAGTGCTGCCCTGGTCCTCACCACCCCTCTCCACTCATGCCCCACCATGGGCTAGGGGACTGTGCTGCATGAGGGGGTCTACCCAAGAGGCCTGGGGTCAGTGGTGACCCAGAGTGTTCTAGACAACCAGCCCAGCCTGAGGGAGGGAGACAACTAGTTCGTATAGTTCGACTCACAGTCAAACTTACAAAAAGGATGCAGGTATACCTTTCTTTCTAATGAAGATAACATTGGGAAGGCATTGTGCTTAGCAGTTAAGATGCCATTTTGGGGGGATGGTGCTGCAGTTTAGTAGGTTAAGCCTTCACCTGCAGCCCTGACAACCCATATGGGTGTCAGTTTATGTCCTGATTGCTCCTCTTCTGATCCAGCTATCTGCTTAAGGCCTGGGAAAGTAGTTGAAGATGGCACAAGGATTTGGGCCCCTGCATCCACATGGGAGACCTGAAGGAAGCTCCTGGCTCCTGGCATTTGATTGGCCCAGTTCTGGCCATTGCAGCCATTTCGAGAAAAACCCTGAGGATGGAAGACCTCTCTCTCTCTCTCTCTGTGCCTCCTAAATTAAGGAATAAATCTTTTTTAAAAAGATGCCCTTTGGGAACAGTGTCCCACGTTGGAGAACTTGGCTTCACATCTTGGCTCCGGATGCTTACTCCACTCTCCTGCCAGCACAGACCCTGAGAGGCAGTGCTGACTGGTCAGGTAGTAGGGTTCCCCACTCATGTGGGAGCCTTGCATTCAGTTCCAGCTCCTAGCTTTAGGCTGACTCAGATCTACATTGTTGGTGTTTGAGAAGTGAACCAACAGATGAGAGCTCTGCTACAGTCTCTCCCCCTCAAGTAATTTTTTAAATGTTTTTCTCATTGTAAAACAAGGCAGCATGGAAAACAAGAATATTGAAAGTTTCAAGAAAATCTATAATTCTATCATACAATTAACATTATGGGCATTGATTTCTACACATTAAATGATTGTCAGTATAAATTATTGCCCTACACTTTTTATAGACACTATTCAAAGCATATCCTCAACTAATTCAATTAATTTAAAGGATTTATTAAATGATAGACTACATTAAATTTATGGATGAATTTTATCAAGCATCATCCAATGTAAATGATTACCATATGTTTGCACTTTTGGGAATCATTCTATTGTGAATATTTTGGCATCAATATAATTCTGTTTAAAATTTCTTTATGAAAAAATATCTGGACTAGAAATCAATTGAATAGTATTTCATGGTTTTGTTACCTAATGACAAATTGCCTTCATTGAGGTTTATAAGTATTTATTCTTTCAACACTAATGTTATGTGTTTATCAAATACAGTTATATTAAGATACATTTGGGGTTGGCACTGTGGCATAGCGGGTAAAGCTGCAGCCTGGCACTGCTAGCATCCCAAATGGGTGCTGGTTCGAGTCCCAGCTGCTCCACTTCTGAGCCAGCTCTCTGCTAAGGCCTGGGAAAGCACTGGAAGATGGTCCAAGTCCATGTGCCCCAGAACTCACATGGAGGACCCAGAAGAAGCTCCTGGCTCCTGGCTTTGGGTCAGTGCAGCTCTAGTCATTGCAGCCAGTTGGGGAGGGAACCAGCAGATGGAAGACCTCTCTCTCTCCTTTCTGCCTCTTCTCTCTCTGTGTAAATCTGGCTTTCAAATAAATAAATAAATAATTTTTAAAAAGATACGTTTGTTTGCAAACAATATGTGACATGAATACAACTACTTAAATTTTCTCATACAAGTAGTTTAATTTGGGGGCCTGAATTATGGCTGATTGGTTCTATAGTCTAATGATATCTTTGAACCCAACTATTTTCCCCTTCTGTATGAATTTCAGTGTTGTATATTACTAGAATTCTGAAAAAAATTCACAGGAACTTTTTAGGCATCATCTAAACATCATAATCTCCAAAGAGCAAAAATTATTGCAAACCATGATTTTCTAGAATTATTTCTTTGTATAATGCTACAATTTTATTGTAGCTTTAAATTGAGCACACACACACACACACACACACACACCCATGTACCGTACATACATTCACAAATACACATACACAATTAGCAAGTCTCCAATGCATTTACCAAAGTGCATCAATATGCTAGTTTAAGATTACTGCCAAAGAATAGTCCCTTTCTTTAAATACCAATTTACTCTATTGATTTATTTTTGACCTAAAATGATGCAGTTTAGTTACTGTTTTGAAAAAGAGGCAGGTATCATCACAAAGCACAAATGAGTGAATAAGTTATATTATCTAGGGAATTAGATAAGAAATGGCTCACTCATCAAATTAAAATGAATGGAATCCAGTTTGAGTTACCATGTCAAGCAAAATATGAAGTTTTACAAAAATTGAATGTATATAATTTCAAATAAATTTTGAGTTGTATCTAAATGTGTACACTACAACATTAAGCATAAAGGCACAGATATTTAAATACCTTTATTTAGGAAAATGTGAATAGATAATAATAATAATTGCTAACATTTATTTTATACCAGGTGATGTTTCCAGAATTTTATGTTTCCAGAAAAATGGAGGTAGCTCCTGTTATCTTAACTTTAAAGAAAATGCAACTGAGGCATGAAGAGGTAAGTAACTGGTTTGCCCAAGGATATATAATCATGAAGTGGCAAAGCCTTAGACTTGGCATGATCTGAATGGCAGCATTTTTTTTCACAAATTCAATGTTTGATCTATTTCATATATTCACTAAAAGGATTTACTATCAAATACTTTCTGATAAAACCTATGAAAACTGAAGATGAGTATTGCTCCAAACCAAATACTTAAGCCTAGCATTAGGTGTAGCAGGTAAAGCCATTGTCTTTAAATTTAGCAAAGATATGCCTTGTTAGATGAGTGTACTTTGTGTAATTCTTCTTCTTGTCAGTGTATACACTTTAGAAATTGAATTCAGGGGCCAGTGCTGTGGTACAGCATGTTGAAAACCTGGCCTATGGTCCCAGCATCCCATATGGGTGCTGGTTTGAGTCCCAGTTGCTCCATTTCTGACCTGGCTCCTTGCTAATGCACCTGCGAAAGCATCAGAGGATGGCTCAAGTCCTTGGGCCCCTGCACCCATGTGGGAGACCTGAGAAAAGCACCCAGCTCTGGGCTTCAGATCAGCTCAGCTCTGGCTTCTGCAGCCAATTGGGAAGTGAACCAGCAGATTGAAGACTTTTCTCTCTGTCTCTACCTGTCTATGTAACTCTGTCTTTCAAATAAATAAAAATAAATCTAGAAAAAAATTGATTACATCAGGCAACACATATGAACTTTTTATAGAAAGATTGACCTTTAGAAAAATTTTAGACCTACAGAAAAAAATTGGTACAAATGTGAACTTTTGAATAAAAATCTATTTTTCATGAATGCATGGTGTTATAAAACACAGCAATACATCACTGAGAACCAAAAATAAATTGGACTATCTCATTCTGTGATTTGAAATCTATTGACAAATATCCTTTATTTTTCTTACAGAGAATGTAAATAGTGTTGTGATATCAAACTCATTCTAAGTTTAGGTACCCCATGGAAAGTTTGATCTAATGAAAACAAATCTGTTGGATCATTTACCTCATACATTCCACTACCATTAAAATAATATATCTGTCATAATACATCAAGAATAAAACATATTTATGCCTAAAAATACAAATTCAACTATTACAAACTGTTCAGCAAAATTTAAAATTGTATGTTTTTAATATTCTAAAATGAAACATTTTTCTTTGCTTCTCAATAAAAATGTGATACACTTTAACATCTTCAGAATAAGAACTGAGAGTGTACAAAGCATTATTTATTTATTTATTTGCCAGGCAGAGTTAGACAGTGAGAGAGAGAGACAGAGAGAAAGGTCTTCCTTCCATTGGTTCACCCCCCAAATGGCCACCATGGCCTCCCGATATCCCATGTGGGTGCAGGGCCCAAGCACTTGCGCCATCGTCCACTGCTCTCCTGGGCCACAGCAGAGAGATGGACTGGAAGAGGAACAACCAGGACAGAACCAGCACCCCAACTGGGACTAGAACATGGGGTGCCAGCACTGCAGGCAGAGGATTAGCCTTGTGAGCCACGTCACTGGTGAAATATATTTTAAGGAGAGAATTTGTAATGTTCATTTTTAAAGTAACAAAAACATTTTTCACTTCTTGGTTTGCATTTTAAATTTGTATTTTAGTCATCCTTACTGGTTACTGCAAATTACCACATACTAGAATTAATTGCTTCTCAACATTTACAATTTGTTTCTTCACTTTAAAGGAAAATATTTGTGTCTCTTGAGTAAACAAGTAAATATTATGATTTGGCATCATTTTATAAAACTCAAATCTGTAAGAAATCAAAAACCACTGCAGAAATATTCTATAAGAATGTACTCATGCATATTGTTCTTACAATAGATTCACCCGTGTCATAGGAGAGCAACTCCTTGCTCAACATTCAAAATTTTCACATTCTTCTAAATATTCCTTTTAACATAGTGACCACAGTTGGACACAAGAGAGTTTAAAATTAAAAGAAATAATTTGGGTATGCTGACTTTCCTAGTCTTCTTGTTTTCCTGGGACAGAGTATCTTTTTTGAATGTAGGCTGACAAGGATACAACCCCCTCCACAAAGTAAAATTCCTTATCATTAGAGCACTGCTCCTGACCCCTGCTCACTTGTTCCTCTATGTGGGATTTATGAATGACTTTCATGAATGGAGATATTGGAAAGAGGCAATGAGCTACCACCCCCCTTTTCTTTATTTAGCACTTTTCTAGGATGCCTATGAGAGAACATGAGTTTTGTCTGCCCTGTTTTATACTGTAAATTTAGCAAAAAACCTGTACTCTGTGATTAGGTAAGTATGCAATGTAATGTACTAGGGCAATGGAAGGGAATCTTTGTTGCTAAGCACCAAGACCAACAACTCTATGGGCTAGAAAGCTTACATTTTGACTTCTTTCCATGTCCAGCTTGAATCATTCAGAATTCAGAGAAAGTAGGAATGTAAGTTATGAACACACTTCACTGCCACAAATGTTATGATACTCATCAGTTTGCAATCAGGAATGATTTTAAATTTAACCAAAAATACCACAGTAAACTCTGGCAGATTCATCAACTCCTACACTTATATATTTTTTTTAACTTTTATTTAATGAATATAAATTTCCAAAGTACGGCTTATGGATTACAATGGCTTCCCCCCCATAATGTCCCTCCCACCCGCAACCCTCCCCTTTCCCATTCCCTCTCCCCTTCCATTCACATGAGGATTCATTTTCAATTCTCTTTATATACAGAAGATCAGTTTAGCATACATTAAGTAAAGATTTCAACAGTTTGCTCCCACACAGAAACATAAAGTGAAATATAATAGATGATTTTTTAAATGATGATGAAATCAGATCAGACCTATTGTCATGTTTAATCCCAGCGAGAGTCAAGTTGGGAATTGATAATTTCTTCTCTTTTTTTAACAGAAGATCAGTTTAGTATACATTAAGTAAAGATTTCAACAGTTTGCACCCCCATAGAAACACAAAGTGAAATATACTGTTTGAGTACTCGTTATAGCATTAAGCCTCAATGTACAGCACACTAAGGACAGAGATCCTACATGAGGAGTAAGTGCACAGTGACTCCTGTTGTTGACTTTACCAATTGACACTCCTGTCTATGGCATCAGTAATCTGCCTATGCTCCAGTCATGAGTTTCCAAGGCTATGGAAGCCCCTTGAGTTCTCCGACTCTTATCTTGTTTAGACAAGGTCATAGTCAAAGTGGAGGTTCTCTCTTCCGTTCAGAGAAAGGTACCTCCTTCTTTGAAGACCTGTTCTTTCCACTGGGATCTCACTCACAGAGATCTTTCATTTAGGTGTGTTTTTTTTTTTTTCCAGAGTGTCTTGGTTTTCCATGCCTGAAATACTCTCATGGGCTTTTCAGCCAGATCCGAATGCCTTTAGGGCTGATTCTGAGGCCAGAGTGCTGTTTAGGACATCTGCCATTCTATGCGTCTGCTGAGTATCTCATTTCCCATGTTGGATCACTCTCCCCTTTATTTATTCTATCGGTTAGTGTTAGCAGGTACTAGACTTGTTTATGTGCTCCCTTTGACTCTTAGTCCTTTCATTATGATCAATTGTGAACTGAAATTGAGCACTTGGAATAGTGAGATGGCATTGGTACATGACACTTTGATGGGATTGAATTGGAATCCCCTGGTATGTTTCTAACTCTACCATTTGGGGCAAGTCAGCTTGAGCATGTCCCAATTTATACATCTCTTCCCTCTCTTCTCCCTACTCTTATGTTTAACAGGGATCACATTTCAGTTAATTTTCAACACTTAAGAATAACTGTGTGATAATTACAGAATTAAACCAGTCATATTAAGTAGAACAGACAAAAAAATACTAAGAGGGATAATGTATTAAGTTGTTCATTAACAGTCAGGGCTATGCTGATCAAGTCGCCATTTCTCATAGTGTCCATTTCACTTCAACAGGTTTCCTTTTTGGTGTTCAGTCAGTTGTCACCGATCAGGGAGAACATATGGTATTTGTCCCTTTGGGACTGGCTTACTTCACTCAGCATGATGTGTTCCAGATTCCTCCATTTTGTTGCAAATGACTGGATTTCGTTGTTTCTTACTGCGGTATAGTATTCTAAAGAGTACATATCCCATAATTTCTTTATCCAGTCTACCATTGATGGGCATTTAGGTTGGTTCCAGGTCTTGGCTATTGTGAATTGTGCTGCAATAAACATTAGGGTGCAGACCACTTTTTTGTTTGTCAATTTAAACTCCTTTGGGTAAATTCCAAGGAGTGGGATGGCTGGGTTGAATGGTAGGGTTATATTCAGGTTTCTGAGGAATCTCCAGACTGACTTCCATAGTGGCTTGACCAGTTTGCATTCCCACCAACAGTGGGTTAGCACCTACACTTATAATTAACATCCACATTTATAATTGTATCTTTCTATGAATGATCTGACAGGAATTATTATCTGGGATGGATTATTAACAATACCTTTTACAATTTTTATAATGTACCAAAAAAGTGAACTTTGAATCCTTTGGGAATTGGATAAGCTAAATATATTTGTATATGATGAGTCCAGGCTGAGAACTTGTAACCACAATACCAACCATAATACCTACTAAAAAATTAAATACCTTGGAATAAATGTAACTAAGAATTTGAAAGATTTTAACAATGAAAATTACAAAACATTAAAGGAAAAAATAGAAGAACACACAAAAAATGGAAAAATATTTCATGTTTGTGAACTGGAAAAATTAATATCATCAAAATTTTTATACTACCCAAGGTGATTTATAGATTCAATGAGATCCCAATCAAAACTCCAAGAACATTCTTCTCAGATCTAGAAAAAAGAATGCTAAAATTTGTGTAGAAACACAAGAGACCCCCAAATAACTAAAGCAATGTTAAACAAGAAAAAATTGGAAGTATCAGAAGACCAGATTTCAAGACATACTACAGGGCAGTTACAAACAAAATAGCCTGGGACTGGAAGAAAAAAAGACATGTATACCAATGAAACAAAATATAAACCAAAAAAATTAATCCATGCAGCTACAACCAACTAATCTTTGACAAACCAGCTAAAATCAATCTCTGGAGAAAGGGCAGTCTCTTCAACAAATAGTGTTGGGAAAATTGGATCTCAACATGCAGACATATGAAACAAAACCTGTACTTACACCCATACAAAAATCAACTCACAACTGCTCATGAATCTAAATCTATGACCTGATATCAACATATTACTAGAGGAAAACATTGGGAAAACTCTGCAAGATATTGGCATAGGAAAGACTTCTTGGAAAAGACCCCAGAAGCACAGGCAATGAAAGCAGAAAGAGACAAAAGGGATTACATCAGGCTTAGAAGATTTGTGCTGCAAAGGAAACACTAAGCAAAGTGAAGAGTGGTAGAAAATATTTGCAAACTATATAACTGATAAAAGGTTAATATCTTGAAGTAACACCTTACCAGTAGGGACTCCAGTTTGGAGCACTTGAGACTCCATTCTGGAAAGGTGCCCCCCCACACACCATGAGATTCTGCTCTGAAACTATGATCTGAAACAGTTGAATAATAGCAGTCCACTACATCACACTTGGCAGAGCACAGAAACCCCCTAGCATGATCGATCAAGCTTGGAAGCAGATAGACTACACATAGATTAATGATAAAAATGTAATTTGTCTATGTTCTACATATGATTAAAATCAATACCTGGATTAATGTCAAGATTATAATTGAAATTGTTAAGATTGTAACTGGTATTGTCAATATTATAATTGATACTAGTTTACTGATACTAGATTATTGATACTAGCTTATAATTGATACCAGTTTCACATAGGTTTTAAGTCAGTAACCAGTAACCAGATCTTGGATTGAGATAGCCACAACACACCAGATATTTCTGCATTCCTCCAGGCATATCCGGACAAAGTGGTGTGGAATTTGGGTGAAATTTAACCAAAAAATCACCATCACAGTTGTTTTGGAGAAAAGCACAATCTTTCTCTTAGGCAAGTGGAACCACTGATATGTTTACAAACACAAATATCATGTTTCCTCAGGTTTCTGAAGCTTTCTGCGAGGAGAACTTGAATGTGTGGAGGATTTGACTCCATGTGGAATCAATTAGTGTTTGCAGGCAGAAAACAAAAAGTTATATGGTAAAATTCACTCAAAACCTAATGTCCCTATATAATGTCCAGAACACACATACAAACGCAACGGTTGTAGCAAGACCTAGGATTGACATAGCCGCAACTCAACAGATACTCCAGGCATATCCAGAAAAACTGTTGCGGAATTCAGGTGAAATTTAACCCAAAAATTATCATCAAAGTGGTTTTGGGAAAAGCACAATTTTTCTCTTTGGCATGTGGATCCAATGTCATGTGTACAAACAAAATATCATGCTTACTCAGGTTTCTGAAGCTTTCTGCTAGGAAAACTCGAATGCACGGAGGATTTGAATCCATGTAGAACCAATTAGCCTTTCCTAGCAGAAAACCAAAGGTTACATGCTAATATTCTCTCAAAACCATAAAGTCCGTAGATAATGTCCAGAAAACACAATATCCACAACAGACCAGATATTTCTGCATTCATCCATGCATATCCGGACAAGGTGTGGAATTTGGGTGAAATTTAAGCAAAAAATCACCATCAACATGGTTTTGGCGGAAATTACAAGTTTTTCTATTTTGTAAGTGGATGCAATGCAATGTTTAAAAAGACATATACCATGTTTTCTCGGATCTCTGAAGTTTTCTGCCTAGAAAACTCAAATGTGTGGAGCATTTGACTCCATGTGGAACCAATTAGAGTTTGCCAACAGAAAACCAAAACTTACATGCTAAAATTCTGTCAAACCTGTAAAGTCGGAAGATATTGTCCAGAAAAAAAAAAAAGAATCACAGAGGCTGTAGCAAGATCTGGGATTGAGATAGCCACAACACACCAAATATTTCTGCTTTCATCCAGGCATAACCGGACAAGGTGGTGTAGAATTCAGGTGAAATTTAACGAAAAAATCACCGTCAAAGTGGTTTTGGAGAAAAGCACAATGTTTCTGTTTGGCAAATGGATCCAAGGTCATGTTTACAAACACAAATAGCATGTTTGCTCAGGTGTCTGGACCTTTCTGCCAGGAAAACTCGAATGTGGGGCGTATTTGACTCCATGTGGAACCAATTAGCATTTCCCAGCAGAAAACTAAAAGATTATAAAATTCACTCAAAACCGTAAAGTCCATAGATAATGTCCAGAAAACACAAACAAACACAGAGGCTGTAGCTAGATCTGGGATTGAGATAGACAAAACACAGCAGATATTTCTGCTTTCATCAAGGCATATCCAGACAAACTGGTGTCGAATTCGGGTGAAATTTATCCAAAAAATCACCATCAAAATTGTTTTGGAGAAAAGCACAATCTTTCTCTTCAGCAAGTAGATCCCATGTCATGTTTGCAAAAAGAAATATTATGTTTTCTCGTATTGCTGAAGCTTTCTGCCTGGGAAACCAGAATGTGTGGACGATTTGACTCCATGTGGAAACAGTTAGCTTTTGTGGGAAGAAAACAAAAAGTTACATGGTAAAATTCAATCAAAATCTAATGTCACTAGATAATGCCCAGAATACACAACGCAGAGGCTACAGCAAGATCTGAGATTGGCATAGCCACAACTCACCAGATATTTCTGCTTTCCTCCAGGCATATCCACACAAAATATGGAATTTGGGTGAAATTTAACCCAAAAATCATCATCAAAGTTGTTTTGGGAAAAGCACAAACTTTCTCTTTGGCTTGTGGATCCAATGTCATGTTTACAAACAAAATATCATGTTTGCTTTGATTTTTGAAACTTTCTGCCTAGAAAACTTGAATGTGTGGAGGATTTGAGTCCATGTGCAATGAATGTCATGTTTACACACAGAAATGTCATCATTGCTCAGGTTTCTGAAGCTTACGGACAGGAAAACTCGAATGTTTGGAGGATTTGACTCCATGTGGAACCAAATAGCATTTACGGTGGAAAAAAAATGTTACATTCTAAAGTGCATTTATAACCATAAAGTCCGTAGATAATCTCCAGAAAACACAAAAAAACACAGAGGCTGTAGCAAGATCTGGGATTGAGATAGCCACAAAACACCAGATATTTCTGCTTTCATCCAGGCATATCCTGACAAGGTGGAGTGGAATTCGAGTGAAATTTAACCAAAAAGTCACCATCAAAGTGGTTTTGGAGTAAAGCAAAATCTTTCTCTTTGGCAAGTGGATACATTGTCATGTTTTTACGAACACAAATATCATGTTTGCTTGGGTTTCTGAAGCTTTCTACCTAGAAAACGCGAATGTGTGGAGGATTTGACTCCATGCGCAACCAATTAGCGTTTGGTAGCAGAAAACAAAATGTTAGATTATAAAATTCATTCAAAACCTAAAATTTGTAGATAAAGTCCAGAAAACACAAACAAACACAAAGGCTGTAGGAAGATCAGGATTGAGATGGCCAAAACACACCAGATATTTCTGCTTTCATTCAGGCATATCTGTAGAATGTAGTGTGGAATTTGGGTGAAATTTTTCCAAAAAATCACTGTCAAAGTGGTTTTGGAGAAAAGCACAATCTTTCTCTTCAGCAAGTGGATCTAATGTCATGTTTACAAACAGAAATAGCATGTTTCCTCAGGTTACTTAAGCTTTCTGAAAGGAAAACTCGAAAGTGTGGAGGATTTGACTCCATGTGGTACCAAATAGCGTTAGCCAGCAGAAAACTAAAAGTTACATGCTAAGATGCATTCAAAACTGTAAAGTCTGTAGATAATGTCCAGAAAACACGAACAAACACAGAGGCTGTAACAAGATCTCAGATTGAGATACCCACAACACACCAGATATTTCTGCTTTCCTCCACACATATCCAGACAAAGTGCTGTGGAATTCGGGTAAAATTTAACCAAAAATCACCGTCAAAGTTGTTTTGGAGAAAAGCACAATCTTTCTGTTCGGCAAGTGGATCCAATGTCATGTTTGCAAACACAAATATCATGTTTGCTCAGGTTTCTGAAGCTTTCTGTCAAGAAAACTCGAATGTATATAGGAGTTGACTCCATGTGGAACTAACTAGCGTATGCCGGAAGAAAACAAAAAGTTACATGCTAAAATGCATTCAAATGCCTAAAGTCCATAGATAATTTCCAGCAAACACAGAGGCTGTAGCAAGATCTCAGATTGAGATACTCACAACACACAAGATATTTCAGCTTTCCTTCAGGCATATCCGGAAAAAGTGCTCTGGATTTCGGGTGTAATTTAACCAAAAATATCCATCAAAGAGGTTTTGGAGAAAAGCACAATCTTTCTCTTTGTCAAGTGGATCCAATGTCATGTTTATAAATGCAAATATCATGTTTGCTCGGGTTTCTGAAGCTTTCTGCCAGGAAAATCTAATGTGAGGAGGATTTGACTCCATGTGGAACCAATTAGCGTTTGCCAGTAGAAAACAAACAGTTACATGCTAAAATGCATTCAAAACCGTCAAGTCCATAGATAAAGCCCAGAAAACACAAACACACACAGAGGCTGTAGCAAGATCTGGGATTGAGATAGCCACAACACACCAGGTATTTCTGCTTTCATCCAGACATATCCAGAAAAGGTGGTGTGGAATTTGGGTGAAATTTAACCAAAAAAAATCAACGTCATCAAAGTGGTTTTGGAGAAAAGCACAATCTTTCTCTTCGGCAAGTGGATCCAATGTCATGGTTACAAACACAAATATCATGTTTGCTCGGGTTTCTGAAGCTTTCTGCCAGGAAAACTCGAATGTGGGACGATTTGACTCCATGTGGAACCAATTAGCATTTGCCGGCAGAAAACAAAAAGGTACATGCTAAAATACATTCAAAACTGTAAAGTCCATAGATAATTTCCAGCAAACACAGAGGCTATAGCAAGATCTCGGATTGAGATACTCACAACACACAAGATATTTCAGCTTTCCTTCAGGCATATCCGGACAAAGTGCTCTGGATTTCGGGTGCAATTTAACCAAAAATATCCATCAAAGAGGTTTTGGAGAAAAGCACAATCTTCCTCTTCGGCAAGTGGATCCAATGTCATTTTACAAACACAAATATCATGTTTGCTCGGGTTTCTGAAGCTTTCTGCCAGGAAAATCTAATGTGTGGAGGATTTGACTCCATGTGGAACCAATTAGCGTTTGCCAGTAGAAAACAAAAAGTTACATGCTAAAATGCATTCAAAACCATCAAGTCCATAGATAAAGCCCAGAAAACACAAACACACACAGAGGCTGTAGCAATATCTCGGATTGAGATAGCCACAACACACCAGGTATTTCTGCTTTCATCCAGACATATCCGGAAAAGGTGGTGTGGAATTTGGGTGAAATTTAACCAAAAAATCAACGTCATCAAAGTGGTTTTGGAGAAAAGCACAATCTTTCTCTTCGGCAAGTGGATCCAATGTCATGTTTACAAACACAAATATCATGTTTGCTCGGGTTTCTGAAGCTTTCTGGCAGGAAAACTCGAATGTGGGACGATTTGACTCCATGTGGAACCAATTAGCATTTCCCGGCAGAAAACAAAAAGTTACATGCTAAAATGCATTCAAATGCCTAAAGTCCATAGATAATGTCGAGAAAACACAAACAAACACACAGGCTGTATCAAGATCTCTGATTGGGATAGCCACAACACATCAGATATTACTGCTTTCACCAGGCATATCCAGACAATGTGGTGTGGAATTCGGGTGAAATTTAACCAAAAATCATCGTCAAAGTGGTTTTTGGAGAAAAGCACAATTTTTCTGTTCGGCAAGTGGATCTAATGTCATGTTTACAGATACAAATATCATGTCTGCTCGGGTTTCTGAAGCTTTCTGCCAGGAATACTCGAATGTATCTAGGAATTGATTCCATGTGGAACCAATTAGTGTTTGCCGGCAGAAAACAAAAAGTTACCTGCTAAAATGCATTCAAAACCGTCAAGTCCATAGATAATGTCCAGAAAACACAAACACAGAGGCTGTATCAAGATCCCGGATTGGGATACCCACAACACACCAGATATTTCTGCTTTCCTCCAGGCATATCCAGATAAAGTGGTGTCGAATTTGGGTGAAATTTAACCAAAAAAATCACCGTTGTGAAAGTGGTTTTGAGGAAAGCACAATCTTTCTCTTCGGCAAGTGGATCCAATGTCATGTTTACAAACACAAATATCATGTTTGCTCGGGTTTCTGAAGCTTTCTGCCAGGAAAATCTAATGTGCAGAAGATTTCACTCCATGTGGAACCAATTAGCGTTTGCAGGTAGAAAACAAAAAGTTACATGCTCAAATGCATTCAAAACTGTAAAGTCCGTAGATAAAGCCCAGAAAACACAAACACACACAGAGGCTGTAGCAAGATCTCAGATTGAGATACCCACAACACTCCAGATATTTCTGCTTTCCTCCACGCATATCCGAACAAAGTGGTGTGGAATTCGGGTAAAATTTAACCAAAAATCACCGTCAAAGTTGTTTTGGAGAAAAGCACAATCTTTCTGTTCGGCAAGTGGATCCAATGTCATGTTTACAAACACAAATATCATGTTTGCTCGGGTTTCTGAAGCTTTCCGTCAGGAAAACTCGAATGTATATAGGTGTTGACTCCATGTGGAACTAACTAGCGTATGCCGGTAGAAAACAAAAAGTTACATGCTAAAATGCATTCAAATGCCTAAAGTCCATAGATAATTTCCAGCAAACACAGAGGCTGTAGCAAGATCTCAGATTGAGATACTCACAACACACAAGATATTTCAGCTTTCCTTCAGGCATATCCGGACAAAGTGCTCTGGATTTCGGGTGTAATTTAACCAAAAATATCCATCAAAGAGGTTTTGGAGAAAAGCACAATCTTCCTCTTCGGCAAGTGGATCCAATGTCATGTTTATAAACGCAAATATCATGTTTGCTCGGGTTTCTGAAGCTTTCTGCCAGGAAAATCTAATGTGCGGAGGATTTGACTCCATGTGGAACCAATTAGCGTTTGCCAGTAGAAAACAAAAAGTTACATGCTAAAATGCATTCAAAGCCGTCAAGTCCATAGATAAAGCCCAGAAAACACAAACACACACAGAGGCTGTAGCAATATCTCGGATTGAGATAGCCACAACACACCAGGTATTTCTGATTTCCTCCAGACATATCCGGAAAAGGTGGTTTTGGAATTTGGGTGAAATTTAACCAAAAAAAATCAACGTCATCAAAGTGGTTTTGGAGAAAAGCACAATCTTTCTCTTCGGCAAGTGGATCCAATGTCATGTTTACAAACACAAATATCATGTTTGCTCGGGTTTCTGAAGCTTTCTGCCAGGAAAACTTCAATGTGTGGAGGAGTTGACTCCATGTGGAACCAATCAGCGTATACTGGTAGAAAACAAAAAGTTACATGCCAAAATGCATTCAAATGCCTAAAGTCCATAGATAATGTCCAAAAACACAAGCAAACACAGAAGCTGTAGAAAGATCTCGGATTGAGATAGCCACAAAACACCAGATATTTCTGCTTTCCTCCAGGAATATGCGGACAAAGTGGTGTGGAATTTGGAAAAATTTAACAAAAAAACACCATCAAAGTGGTTTTGGAGAAAAGCACAATCTTTCTCTTCAGCAAGTGGATTGAATGTCATGTCCATAAACACAAATATCATGTTTGCTTGAGTTTCTGAAGCTTTCTGCCAGGAAAACTCGAATCTGTGGAGGATTTGACTGCATGTGGAACCAATTATCATTTGCCGGAAGAAAACAAAAAGTTACATGCTAAAATGCACTCAAATGCCTAAAGTCCACAGAAAATGTCCAGAAAACACAAACAAACAAAAAGGCTGTAGCAAGATCTGCGATTGAGATAGCCACAACACACCAGATATTTCTGCTTTCCTCCAGGCATATCTGGAAAATGTGTTGTGGCTTTTGGGTGAAATGTAAGAGAAAAATCACCTTCAAAGTGGTTTTGGAGAAAAGCACAATTTCTCTTCGGCAAGTGGATTGAATGTCATGTTTATAAACACAAATATCATGTTTGCTCGGGTTTCTGAAGCTTTCTGCCAGGAAAACTCGAATGTGGGGAGGGTTTGACTCCATGTGGAACCAATTAGTGTTACACCAGAAATCAATCCAAACAGCTACAGCCAACTCATATTTGATCAAGGATCCAAAACCAATCCCTTGAGTACGGACAGTCTAGTCAATAAATGGTGCTGGGAAAATTGGATTTCATTGTGCAGAAGCATGAAGCAAGACCCCTACCTTACACCTTACACAAAAATCCACTCAACATGGATTAAAGACTTAAATCTACTACCTGACACCATCAAATTATTAGAGAGCATTGGAAAAACTGTGCAAGATATAGGTACCGGCAATGACTTCTTGGAAAACACCCCAGAAGCACAGGCAGTCAAAGCCAAAATCAACTATTGGGATTGCATCAAATTGAGAAGTTTCTGTACTGCAAAAGAAACAGTCAGGAAAGTGAAGAGGCAACCAACAGAATGGGAAAACATATTTGCAAACTATGCTACAGATAAAAGGTTAATAACCAGAATCTACAAAGAGATCAAGAAACTCCACAAAAAAAAAAAAGCAACCCACTTAAGAGATGGGCCAAGGACCTCAATAGACATTTTTCAAAAGAGGAAATCCAAATGGCCAACAGGCACATGAAAAAATGTTCAAGATCACTAGCAATCAGGGAAATGCAAACCAAAACCACAATGAGGTTTCACCTCACCCCGGTTAGAATGGCTCACATTCAGAAATCTACCAACAACAGATGCTGGAGAGGATGTGGTGAAAAAGGGACACTAACCCACTGTTGGTGGGAATGCAAATTGATTAAGCCACGATGGAAGTCAGTCTGGAGATTCCTCAGAAACCTGAATATAACCCTACCATTCAACCCAGCCATCCCACTCCTTGGAATTTACCCAAAGGAAATTAAATTGGCAAACAAACAAGCTGTCTGCACATTAATGTTTATTGCAGCTCAATTCACAAAAGCTAAGACCTGGAACCAACACAAATGCCCATCAATAGTAGACTGGATAAAGAAATTATGGGACATGCACTCTATAGAATACTATACAGCAGTCAAAAACAACAAAACCCATTCATTTGCAACCAGATGGAGGAGTCTGGAAAACATCATGCTGAGTGAATTAAGCCAGGCCCAAAGGGACAAATATCATATGTTCTCCCTGATCGGCGACTACTAGCTGAGCACCAAGGGGGAAACTTGTTGAAATGAAATGGACACTAGGAGAAACAGTGACTTGATCAGCTCTTGTCCTGACGGTTGATGTACAATGTAATACTTTATCCATTTTAGTATATTTTTGTTCTAATACCATTGGTTGAACTCTGTAATTAACACGCAATTATTCTTAGGTGTTTAAATTTTAACTGAAAAGTGATCCCTGTTAGGAATTTGGAAAATATTTTGCTGAGAGTAATAAGCCAATCCCAAAGGGACAAATGCCACTTGTTCTCCTTTATAGGTGACAACTAACTGAGCACCAAAAAGGAAACCTGTTAAAGTGAAATGAACACTAGGAGAAATGGTGACTTGATCAGCCCTCACCCTGACTGTTGATGAGCAACTTGATATGTTATCCCTCTTAGTATTTTTTTTGTTTGTTCTACTTAATACTTTTTGTTGAATACTGTAATCAATACACAATTTTTCTTAAGTGCTGAAACTTAACTGAACAATGATCGCTGTTAAATGTAAGAGTGGGAATAAGAGAGGGAAGAGATGTGCAATTCAGGACATGCTCAAGCTGACTTACCTCAAACGGTAGAGTTAGAAACATACCAGGGGATTCCAATTCAATCCCATAGAGGTGGCATGTACCAATGCCATCTCACTAGTCCCAGTGATCAATTTCTATTCACAATTGATTATAATGATAGGACTAAGAACCAAAGGGATCAGAGAAACAAGACTAGTGTCTGCAAATACTAGCTGATAGAATAAAAAAGGGAGAGAATGATCCCACATGGGAAGTGAGATACACAGCAGACCCATAGAATGGCAGATGTCCTAAACAGCACTCTGGCCTCAGAATCAGCACTTAAGGCATGCGGATCCGGCTGAAATGCCCATGAGAGTATTTCAGGCATGGAAAGCCAAGACACTCTGGGGGAAAAAAAACCTAAATGAAAGATCTCTGCGAGTGAGATCCCAGTGGAAAGAATGGGTCATCAAAGAAGGAGGTACCTTTCTCTGAAGGGAGGAGAGAACTTCCACTTTGACCATGGCCTTGTCTAAAAATGATCAGAGTCAGTGAACTCAGGGGGCTTCCATAGCCTTGGCAGCTCATGACAAGAGCCTAGGGTGATTACTGAGGCCATAAACAAGAGTGTCAATTTGTTAAGTCAACAACAGGAGTCACTGTGCACTTACTCCTCATGTAGGATCTTTGTCCTTAGTGTGCTATACATTGAGATTTAATGCTATAACTAGTACTCAAACAGTATTTTTCACTTTATGTTTCTGTGTGGGAGCAAACTGTTGAAATCTTTACTTAATGTGTGCTAAACAGATCTTCTGTATATAAAGAGAAATGAAAGTGAATCTTGATGTGAATGGAAAGGGAGAGGGAGTGGGAAAGGGGAGGGTTGCCGGTGAGAGGGACGTTATGGGGGGGGAAGCCATTGTAATCCATAAGCTGTACTTTGTAAATTTATATTCATTAAATAAAAGTTTTAAAGCAAAAAAAAAAAAAAAAGAAAAGAAAAAGTTACGTGCTAAAATGCATTCAAAACCGTAAAGTCTGTAGATAATGTCCAGAAAACAGAAACAAACACAGTGACTGTAGCAAGATCTCGGACTGAGATAGCCACAACACACGAGATATTTCTGCATTCCTCCAGGCATACCCCGACAATGTGGTGTGGAATTCAGGTGAAATTTAACCAAAAAATCACTGTCAAAATGGTTTTGGTTAAAAGCACAATTTTTTATCTTCGGCAAGTGAAGCAAAAATCATGTTTTTTATAAACACAAATATGTTTGCTTGGGTTTCTAAAGATTTATGCCAGGAAAACTCGAATGTGTGGAGGAATTGACTCCATGTGGAACCAATTAGCATTTTCCAGAAGAAAACAAAAAGGTACATGCTAAAATGCATTCAAAACCATAAAGTCTGTAGATAATGTCCAGAAACACACACAAACCCAGAGGCTGTAGCAAGATCTGGGATTGAGATAGCCACAACACACCAGATATTTCTGCTGTCCTCCAGGCATATCCGGACAAAGTGGTGTGGAATTTGGGTGAAATATAAAAGAAAAATCGACGTAAAAGTGGTTTTGGAGAAAAGCACAATCTTTCTCTTCGGCAAGTGGATCGAATGTCATGTTTATAAACACAAATATCATATTTGCTCGGGTTTCTGAAGCTTTCTGCCAGGAAAACTTCAATGTGTGGAGAATAAGTCTCCATGTGGAACCAATTAGCGTTTGCCGTCAGAAAACAAAAAGTTACATGCTAAAATGCATTCAAAACAGTAAAGGCCATAGATAATGTCCAGAAAACACAAACAAACAAAAAGGCTGTGGCAAGATCTGGGACTGAGATAGCCACAACACACCAGGTATTTCTGATTTCCTCCATGCATATCTGGGCAATGTGTTGTGGCATTCGGGTGAAATGTAAGAGAAAAATCACCTTCAAAGTGGTTTTGGAGAAAAGCACAATCTTTCTCTTCGGCAAGTGGATCGAATGTCATGTTTATAAACACAAATATCATGTTTGCTCGGGTCTCTGAAGCTTTCTGCCAGGAAAACTCGAATGTGTGGAGGATTTGACTCCATGTGGAACCAATTAGGGTTACACCAGAAACCAATCCAAACAGCTACAGCCAACTCATATTTGATCAAGGATCCAAAACCAATCCCACGCGTAAGGACAGTCAAGTCAATAAATGGTGCTGGGAAAATTGGATTTCCATGTGCAGAAACATGAAGCAAGACCCCTACCTTTCCCCTTACACAAAAATTCACTCAACATGGATTAAAGACTTAAATCTACGACCTAACACCACCAAATTGTTAGAGATTTTCCGGTGAATGCAATTAGTTTCCAAAGCCAGTAAAGCCCATTATCACAAAGGACTCCTGCATTTCTTTGGCCTTTTTCCCATTTTTCTTATTTATCATGGTTTGTAATGAATTTTCGGATGTGAGCTTTCACTTTGAGGCTGGAATATGGAGTTCAAGACACGGAAGGAATGGGCTTTTTCTATCAGGGCACAGCTGTTGGCTTGCTCCAATTCTGGCTTTCTGTCATTGTTTTGGGTGCTTCAGCCGACTTTTGGGTTCTTGAGGGGAATTTCCTAAATGGCTTCTGGGTCTGAGTTGGTTTTGCCTTCTTCCCTCCCACATTTTGTATTCTGACGCAATACAAACAAGAGTTTAGACAGAGGATCCATTAGGAAAGAAAAAACACAACCAATTGGCATGTCACGCTTAGAAATCTCCCGGCAGCACGACCAAGATAAGTTTTTGTGTTTTGGAAAAAGAAATGGAACCCTTTTGCAGAGGGGACCGATAATTAATACCCTCCAATCAAGTTTGGCGGAGATTTTCAGGTGAATTCAATTAGTTTCCAAAGCCAGTCAGCTTTGGAGGGGTGGATGAATCTGGAAAGAGCCGGTTTCCTTGTGACTAAATCAAGCCCAATATCACAAAGGAATCTTGCATTTCTTTGGCTTTTTTCCCATTTTTCTCATTTATCATGGTTTGTAATGAATTTTCTGATGTGAGCTTTGACTTTGAGGCTGGAATATGGAGTTCAAGATACGGAAGGAATGGGCTTTTTCAGTCAAGGCACAGCTGTTGGCTTGCTCCAATTCTGGATTTTGTCATTCTTTGGGTGCTTCAGCCGACTATTAGGTTCTTGAGCGGCAATTTCCTGAATGGTTTCTGGGTCTGAGTTGGTTTTGCCTTCTTCCCTCCCACATTTTGTATTCTGACGCAATACAAACAAGAATTTAGACAGAGGATCCATTAGGAAAGAAAAACCACAACCAATTGGCGTGTCATGCTTAGAAATCTCCAGACAACATGACGAAGATGAGCTTTTTTGTTTTGGAAAAAGAAATGGAACCCTTTTGCAGAGGGGACCGATAATTAATTCCCCTCCAATCAAGTTTGATGGAGATTTTCAGGTAAATTCAATTAGTTTCCAAAGCCAGTCAGCTGGGAGGGGTGGATGAATCTAGAAACAGCCATTTTCCTTGTGATTAAATCAAGCCCAATATCACAAAGGACTCTTGCATTTCTTTGGCTTTTTTCCCATTTTTCTTATTTATCATGGTTTGTAATGAATTTTCGGATGTGAGCTTTGACTTTGAGGCTGGAATATGGAGTACAAGACACGGAAGGAATGGGCTTTTTCAGTCAAGGCACAGATGTTGGCTTGCTCCAATTCTGGCTTTCTGTCATTGTTTTGGGTGCTTCAGCCGACTTTTGGGTTCTTGAGCGACAATTTCCTGAATGGTTTCTGGGTCCGAGTTGGTTTTGCCTTCTTCCCTCCCACATTTTGTATTCTGACGCAATACAAACAAGAGTTTTGACAGAGGATCCATTAGGAAAGAAAAAACACAACCAATTGGCATGTCATGCTTAGAAATCTCCCGGCAGCACGACCAAGATGAGTTTTTGTGTTTTGGAAAAAGAAATGGAACCCTTTTGCAGAGGGGACCGATAATTAATACCCTCCAATCAAGTTTGGCGGAGATTTTCAGGTGAATTCAATTAGTTCCCAAAGCCAGTCAGCTTTGGAGGGGTGGATGAATCTGGAAAGAGCCGGTTTCCTTGTGACTAAATCAAGCCCAATATCACAAAGGACTCTTGCATTTCTTTGGCTTTTTTCCCATTTTTCTTATTTATCATGGTTTGTAATGAATTTTCGGATGTGAGCTTTGACTTTGAGGCTGGAATATGGAGTTCAAGACACGGAAGGAATGGGCTTTTTCAGTCAAGGCACAGCTGTTGGCTTGCTCCAATTCTGGCTTTTTGTCATTGTTTTGGGTGCTTCAGCCGACTTTTGGGTTCTTCAGGGGAATTTCCTAAATGGTTTCTGGGTCCGAGTTGGTTTTCCCTTCTTCCCTCCCACATTTTGTATTCTGACGCAATACAAACAATAGTTTAGACAGAGGATCCATTAGGAAAGAAAAAACACAACCAATTGGCGTGTCATGCTTAGAAATCTCCAGGCAACATGACCAAGATGAGTTTTTGTGTTTTGGAAAAAGAAATGGAACCCTTTTGCAGAGGGGACCGATAATTAATTCTCCTCCTATCCAGTTTGACAGAGATTTTCAGGTGAATTCAATTAGTTTCCAAAGCCAGTCAGCTGGGAGGTGTGGATGAATCTAGAAACAGCCATTTTCCTTGTGACTAAATCAAGCCCAATATCACAAAGGACTCTTGCATTTCTTTGGCTTTTTTCCCATTTTTCTCATTTATCATGGTTTGTAATGAATTTTCTGATGTGAGCTTTGACTTTGAGGCAGGAATATGGAGTTCAAGACACGGAAGGAATGGGCTTTTTCTATCAGGGCACAGCTGTTGGCTTGCTCCAATTCTGGCTTTCTGTCATGGTTTTGGGTGCTTCAGCCGACTTTTGGGTTCTTGAGGGGAATTTCCTAAATGGCTTCTGGGTCTGAGTTGGTTTTGCCTTCTTCCCTCCCACATTTTGTATTCTGATGCAATACAAACAATAGTTTTGACAGAGGATCCATTAGGAAAGAAAAAACACAACCAATTGGCGTGTCATGCTTAGAAATATCCCGGCAGCACGACCAAGATGAGTTTTTGTGTTTTGGAAAAAGAAATGGAACCCTTTTGCAGAGGGGACCGATAATTAATTCCCCTCCAATCAAGTTTGACGGAGATTTTCAGGTGAATTCAATTAGTTTCCAAAGCCAGTCAGCTTTGGAGGGGTGGATGAATCTGGAAAGAGCCGGTTTCCTTGTGACTAAATCAAGCCCAATATCACAAAGGACTCCTGCATTTCTTTGGCTTTTTTCCCATTTTTCTCATTAATCATGGTTTGTAATGAATTTTCTGATGTGAGCTTTGACTTTGAGGCTGGAATATGGAGTTCAAGATACGGAAGGAATGGGCTTTTTCAGTCAAGGCACAGCTGTTGCCTTGCTCCAATTCTGGATTTTGTCATTCTTTGGGTGCTTCAGCTGACTTTTGGGTTCTTGAGCGGCAATTTCCTGAAAGGTTTCTGGGTCCGAGTTGGTTTTGCCTTCTTCCCTCCCACATTTTGTATTCTGATGCAATACAAACAAGAGTTTAGACAGAGGATCCATTAGGAAAGAAAAAACACAACCAATTGGCGTGTCATGCTTAGAAATCTCCAGGCAACATGACCAAGATGAGTTTTTGTGTTTTGGAAAAAGAAATGGAACCCTTTTGCAGAGGGGACCGATAATTAATTCCCCTCCAATCAAGTTTGACGGAGATTTTCAGGTGAATTCAATTAGTTTCCAAAGCCAGTCAGCTGGGAGGTGTGGATGAATCTAGAAACAGCCATTTTCCTTGTGATTAAGTCAAGCCCAATATCACAAAGGACTCTTGCATTTCTTTGGCTTTTTTCCCATTTTTCTTATTTATCATGGTTTCTAATGAATTTTCGGATGTGAGCTTTGACTTTGAGGCTGGAATATGGAGTTCAAGACACGGAAGGAATGGGCTTTTTCAGTCAAGGCACAGCTGTTGGCTTGCTCCAATTCTGGCTTTCTGTCATTGTTTTGGGTGCTCCAGCCGACTTTTGGGTTCTTGAGCGACAATTTCCTGAATGGTTTCTGGGTCCGAGTTGGTTTTCCCTTCTTCCCTCCCACATTTTGTATTCTGACGCAATACAAACAATAGTTTAGACAGAGGATCCATTAGGAAAGAAAAAACACAACCAATTGGCATGTCATGCTTAGAAATCTCCCGGCAGCACGACCAAGATGAGTTTTTGTGTTTTGGAAAAAGAAATGGAACCCTTTTGCAGAGGGGACCGATAATTAATACCCTCCAATGAAGTTTGGCGGAGATTTTCAGGTGAATTCAATTAGTTCCCAAAGCCAGTCAGCTTTGGAGGGGTGGATGAATCTGGAAAGAGCTGGTTTCCTTGTGACTAAATCAAGCCCAATATCACAAAGGACTCTTGCATTTCTTTGGCTTTTTTCCCATTTTTCTTATTTATCATGGTTTGTAATGAATTTTCGGATGTGAGCTTTGACTTTGAGGCTGGAATATGGAGTTCAAGACACGGAAGAAATGGGCTTTTTCAGTCAAGGCACAGCTGTTGGCTTGCTCCAATTCTGGCTTTTTGTCATTGTTTTGGGTGCTTCAGCCGACTTTTGGGTTCTTCAGGGGAATTTCCTAAATGGTTTCTGGGTCCGAGTTGGTTTTGCCTTCTTCCCTCCCACATTTTGTATTCTGACGCAATACAAACAATAGTTTAGACAGAGGATCCATTAGGAAAGAAAAAACACAACCAATTGGCGTGTCATGCTTAGAAATCTCCAGGCAACATGACCAAGATGAGTTTTTGTGTTTTGGAAAAAGAAATGGAACCCTTTTGCAGAGGGGACCGATAATTAATTCTCCTCCTATCAAGTTTGACGGAGATTTTCAGGTGAATTCAATTAGTTTCCAAAGCCAGTCAGCTGGGAGGTGTGGATGAATCTAGAAACAGCCATTTTCCTTGTGACTAAATCAAGCCCAATATCACAAAGGACTCTTGCATTTCTTTGGCTTTTTTCCCATTTTTCTCATTTATCATGGTTTGTAATGAATTTTCTGATGTGAGCTTTGACTTTGAGGCAGGAATATGGAGTTCAAGACACGGAAGGAATGGGCTTTTTCTATCAGGGCACAGCTGTTGGCTTGCTCCCATTCTGGCTTTCTGTCATGGTTTTGGGTGCTTCAGCCGACTTTTGGGTTCTTGAGGGGAATTTCCTAAATGGCGTCTGGGTCTGAGTTGGTTTTGCCTTCTTCCCTCCCACATTTTGTATTCTGATGCAATACAAACAAGAGTTTTGACAGAGGATCCATTAGGAAAGAAAAAACACAACCAATTGGCGTGTCATGCTTAGAAATCTCCCGGCAGCACGACCAAGATGAGTTTTTGTGTTTTGGAAAAAGAAATGGAACCCTTTTGCAGAGGGGACCGATAATTAATTCCCCTCCAATCAAGTTTGATGGAGATTTTCAGGTGAATTCAATTAGTTTCCAAAGCCAGTCAGCTTTGGAGGGGTGGATGAATCTGGAAAGAGCCGGTTTCCTTGTGACTAAATCAAGCCCAATATCACAAAGGACTCTTGCATTTCTTTGGCTTTTTTCCCATTTTTCTCATTAATCATGGTTTGTAATGAATTTTCTGATGTGAGCTTTGACTTTGAGGCTGGAATATGGAGTTCAAGATACGGAAGGAATGGGCTTTTTCAGTCAAGGCACAGCTGTTGCCTTGCTCCAATTCTGGATTTTGTCATTCTTTGGGTGCTTCAGCTGACTTTTGGGTTCTTGAGCGGCAATTTCCTGAAAGGTTTCTGGGTCCGAGTTGGTTTTGCCTTCTTCCCTCCCACATTTTGTATTCTGATGCAATACAAACAAGAGTTTAGACAGAGGATCCATTAGGAAAGAAAAAACACAACCAATTGGCGTGTCATGCTTAGAAATCTCCAGGCAACATGACCAAGATGAGTTTTTGTGTTTTGGAAAAAGAAATGGAACCCTTTTGCAGAGGGGACCGATAATTAATTCCCCTCCAATCAAGTTTGACGGAGATTTTCAGGTGAATTCAATTAGTTTCCAAAGCCAGTCAGCTGGGAGGTGTGGATGAATCTAGAAACAGCCATTTTCCTTGTGATTAAGTCAAGCCCAATATCACAAAGGACTCTTGCATTTCTTTGGCTTTTTTCCCATTTTTCTCATTTATCATGGTTTGTAATGAATTTTCGGATGTGAGCTTTGACTTTGAGGCTGGAATATGGAGTTCAAGACACGGAAGGAATGGGCTTTTTCAGTCAAGGCACAGCTGTTGGCTTGCTCCAATTCTGGCTTTCTGTCATTGTTTTGGGTGCTCCAGCCGACTTTTGGGTTCTTGAGCGACAATTTCCTGAATGGTTTCTGGGTCCGAGTTGGTTTTGCCTTCTTCCCTCCCACATTTTGTATTCTGACGCAATACAAACGATAGTTTAGACAGAGGATCCATTAGGAAAGAAAAAACACAACCAATTGGCATGTCATGCTTAGAAATCTCCCGGCAGCACGACCAAGATGAGTTTTTGTGTTTTGGAAAAAGAAATGGAACCCTTTTGCAGAGGGGACCGATAATTAATACCCTCCAATCAAGTTTGGCGGAGATTTTCAGGTGAATTCAATTAGTTCCCAAAGCCAGTCAGCTTTGGAGGGGTGGATGAATCTGGAAAGAGCCGGTTTCCTTGTGACTAAATCAAGCCCAATATCACAAAGGACTCTTGCATTTCTTTGGCTTTTTTCCCATTTTTCTCATTTATCATGGTTTGTAATGAATTTTCGGATGTGAGCTTTGACTTTGAGGCTGGAATATGGAGTTCAAGACACGGAAGGAATGGGCTTTTTCAGTCAAGGCACAGCTGTTGGCTTGCTCCAATTCTGGCTTTTTGTCATTGTTTTGGGTGCTTCAGCCGACTTTTGGGTTCTTGAGCGGCAATTTCCTAAATGGTTTCTGGGTCCGAGTTGGTTTTCCCTTCTTCCCTCCCACATTTTGTATTCTGACGCAATACAAACAAGAGTTTAGACAGAGGATCCATTAGGAAAGAAAAAACACAACCAATTGGCGTGTCATGTTTAGAAATCTCCAGGCAACACGACCAAGATGAGTTTTTGTGTTTTGGAAAAAGAAATGGAACCCTTTTGCAGAGGGGACCGATAATTAATTCCCCTCCAATCAAGTTTGATGGAGATTTTAAGGTGAATTCAGTTAGCTTCCAAAGCCAGTCAGCTGGGAGGGGTGGATGAATCTAGAAACAGCCATTTTCCTTGTGATTAAATCAAGCCCAATATCACAAAGGACTCTTGCATTTCTTTGGCTTTTTTCCCATTTTTCTTATTTATCATGGTTTGTAATGAATTTTCGGATGTGAGCTTTGACTTTGAGGCTGGAATATGGAGTTCAAGATACGGAAGGAATGGGCTTTTTCTATCAGGGCACAGCTGTTGGCTTGCTCCAATTCTGGATTTTTGTCATTGTTTTGGGTGCTTCAGCTGACTTTTGGGTTCTTGAGCAGCAATTTTTTAAATGCTTTCTGGGTCTGAGTTGGTTTTTCCTCCTTTCTTCCCACATTTTGTATTCTGACGCATTACAAACAATAGTTTAGACAGAGGATCCATTAGGAAAGAAAAAACACAACCAATTGGCGTGTCACGCTTAGAAATCTCCCGGCAGCACGACCAAGATGAGCTTTTGTGTTTTGGAAAAAGAAATGGAACCCTTTTGCAGAGGGGACCGATAATTAATTCCCCTCCAATCAAGTTTGATGGAGATTTTCAGGTGAATTCAATTAGTTTCCAAAGCCAATCAGCTTTGGAGGGATGGATGAATCTAGAAACAGCCATTTTCCTTGTGATTAAATCAAGCCCAATATCACAAAGGACTCCTGCATTTCTTTGGCTTTTTTCCCATTTTTCTCATTTATCATGGTTTGTAATGAATTTTCGGATGTGAGCTTTGACTTTGAGGCTGGAATATGGAGTTCAAGACACGGAAGGAATGGGCTTTTTCAGTCAAGGCACAGCTGTTGGCTTGCTCCAATTCTGGCTTTCTGTCATTGTTTTGGGTGCTCCAGCCGACTTTTGGGTTCTTGAGCGACAATTTCCTGAATGGTTTCTGGGTCCGAGTTGGTTTTCCCTTCTTCCCTCCCACATTTTGTATTCTGACGCAATACAAACAATAGTTTAGACAGAGGATCCATTAGGAAAGAAAAAACACAACCAATTGGCATGTCATGCTTAGAAATCTCCCGGCAGCACGACCAAGATGAGTTTTTGTGTTTTGGAAAAAGAAATGGAACCCTTTTGCAGAGGGGACCGATAATTAATACCCTCCAATCAAGTTTGGCGGAGATTTTCAGGTGAATTCAATTAGTTCCCAAAGCCAGTCAGCTTTGGAGGGGTGGATGAATCTGGAAAGAGCCGGTTTCCTTGTGACTAAATCAAGCCCAATATCACAAAGGACTCTTGCATTTCTTTGGCTTTTTTCCCATTTTTCTCATTTATCATGGTTTGTAATGAATTTTCGGATGTGAGCTTTGACTTTGAGGCTGGAATATGGAGTTCAAGACACGGAAGGAATGGGCTTTTTCAGTCAAGGCACAGCTGTTGGCTTGCTCCAATTCTGGCTTTTTGTCATTGTTTTGGGTGCTTCAGCCGACTTTTGGGTTCTTGAGCGGCAATTTCCTAAATGGTTTCTGGGTCCGAGTTGGTTTTCCCTTCTTCCCTCCCACATTTTGTATTCTGACGCAATACAAACAAGAGTTTAGACAGAGGATCCATTAGGAAAGAAAAAACACAACCAATTGGCGTGTCATGTTTAGAAATCTCCAGGCAACACGACCAAGATGAGTTTTTGTGTTTTGGAAAAAGAAATGGAACCCTTTTGCAGAGGGGACCGATAATTAATTCCCCTCCAATCAAGTTTGATGGAGATTTTAAGGTGAATTCAGTTAGCTTCCAAAGCCAGTCAGCTGGGAGGGGTGGATGAATCTAGAAACAGCCATTTTCCTTGTGATTAAATCAAGCCCAATATCACAAAGGACTCTTGCATTTCTTTGGCTTTTTTCCCATTTTTCTTATTTATCATGGTTTGTAATGAATTTTCGGATGTGAGCTTTGACTTTGAGGCTGGAATATGGAGTTCAAGATACGGAAGGAATGGGCTTTTTCTATCAGGGCACAGCTGTTGGCTTGCTCCAATTCTGGATTTTTGTCATTGTTTTGGGTGCTTCAGCTGACTTTTGGGTTCTTGAGCAGCAATTTTTTAAATGCTTTCTGGGTCTGAGTTGGTTTTTCCTCCTTTCTTCCCACATTTTGTATTCTGACGCATTACAAACAATAGTTTAGACAGAGGATCCATTAGGAAAGAAAAAACACAACCAATTGGCGTGTCACGCTTAGAAATCTCCCGGCAGCACGACCAAGATGAGCTTTTGTGTTTTGGAAAAAGAAATGGAACCCTTTTGCAGAGGGGACCGATAATTAATTCCCCTCCAATCAAGTTTGATGGAGATTTTCAGGTGAATTCAATTAGTTTCCAAAGCCAGTCAGCTTTGGAGGGATGGATGAATCTAGAAACAGCCATTTTCCTTGTGATTAAATCAAGCCCAATATCACAAAGGACTCCTGCATTTCTTTGGCTTTTTTCCCATTTTTCTCATTTATCATGGTTTGTAATGAATTTTCGGATGTGAGCTTTGACTTTGAGGCTGGAATATGGAGTTCAAGATACGGAAGGAATGGGCTTTTTCTATCAGGGCACAGCTGTTGGCTTGCTCCAATTCTGGCTTTCTGTCATTGTTTTGGGTGCTTCAGCCGACTTTTGGGTTCTTGAGGGGAATTTCCTAAATGGCTTCTGGGTCTGAGTTTGTTTTGCCTTCTTCCCTCCCACATTTTGTATTCTGACGCAATACACACAATAGTTTAGACAGAGGATCCATTAGGAAAGAAAAAACACAACCAATTGGCGTGTCATGCTTAGAAATCTCCCGGCAGCACGACCAAGATGAGTTTTTGTGTTTTGGAAAAAGAAATGGAACCCTTTTGCAGAGGGGACCGATAATTAATTCCCCTCCAATCAAGTTTGGCGGAGATTTTCAGGTGAATTCAATTAGTTTCCAAAGCCAGTCAGCTTTGGAGGGGTGGATGAATCTGGAAAGAGCCGGTTTCCTTGTGACTAAATCAAGCCCAATATCACAAAGGACTCCTGCATTTCTTTGGCTTTTTTCCCATTTTTCTCATTAATCATGGTTTGTAATGAATTTTCGGATGTGAGCTTTGACTTTGAGGCTGGAATATGGAGTTCAAGATATGGAAGGAATGGGCTTTTTCAGTCAAGGCACAGCTGTTGGCTTGCTCCAATTCTGGATTTTGTCATTCTTTGGGTGCTTCAGCCGACTTTTGGGTTCTTGAGCGGCAATTTCCTGAAAGGTTTCTGGGTCCGAGTTGGTTTTGCCTTCTTCCCTCCCACATTTTGTATTCTGATGCAATACAAACAAGAGTTTAGACAGAGGATCCATTAGGAAAGAAAAAACACAACCAATTGGCGTGTCATGCTTAGAAATCTCCCAGCAGCACGACCAAGATGAGCTTTTGTGTTTTGGAAAAAAAATGGAACCCTTTTGCAGAGGGGACCGATAATTAATTCCCCTCCAATCAAGTTTGACGGAGATTTTCAGGTGAATTCAATTAGTTTCCAAAGCCAGTCAGCTTTGGAGGGGTGGATGAATCTGGAAAGAGCCGGTTTCCTTGTGACTAAATCAAGCCCAATATCACAAAGGACTCTTGCATTTCTTTGGCTTTTTTCCCATTTTTCTTATTTATCATGGTTTGTAATGAATTTTCGGATGTGAGCTTTGACTTTGAGGCTGGAATATGGAGTTCAAGACACAGAAGGAATGCACTTTTTCAGTCAAGGCACAGCTGTTGGCTTGCTCCAATTCTGGCTTTTTGTCATTGTTTTGGGTGCTTCAGCCGACTTTTGGGTTCTTGAGCAGCAATTTTTTAAATGCTTTCTGGGTCTGAGTTGGTTTTTCCTCCTTTCTTCCCACATTTTGTATTCTGACGCATTACAAACAATAGTTTAGACAGAGGATCCATTAGGAAAGAAAAAACACAACCAATTGGCGTGTCATGCTTAGAAATCTCCCAGCAGCACGACCAAGATGAGCTTTTGTGTTTTGGAAAAAAAATGGAACCCTTTTGCAGAGGGGACCGATAATTAATTCCCCTCCAATCAAGTTTGACGGAGATTTTCAGGTGAATTCAATTAGTTCCCAAAGCCAGTCAGCTTTGGAGGGGTGGATGAATCTGGAAAGAGCCGGTTTCCTTGTGACTAAATCAAGCCCAATATCACAAAGGACTCTTGCATTTCTTTGGCTTTTTTCCCATTTTTCTTATTTATCATGGTTTGTAATGACTTTTCGGATGTGAGCTTTGACTTTGAGGCTGGAATATGGAGTTCAAGCCACAGAAGGAATGCACTTTTTCAGTCAAGGCACAGCTGTTGGCTTGCTCCAATTCTGGCTTTTTGTCATTGTTTTGGGTGCTTCAGCCGACTTTTGGGTTCTTGAGCAGCAATTTTTTAAATGCTTTCTGGGTCTGAGTTGGTTTTTCCTCCTTTCTTCCCACATTTTGTATTCTGACGCATTACAAACAATAGTTTAGACAGAGGATCCATTAGGAAAGAAAAAACACAACCAATTGGCATGTCATGCTTAGAAATCTCCCGGCAGCACGACCAAGATGAGCTTTTGTGTTTTGGAAAAAGAAATGGAACCCTTTTGCAGAGGGGACCGATAATTAATTCCCCTCCAATCAAGTTTGATGGAGATTTTCAGGTGAATTCAATTAGTTTCCAAAGCCAGTCAGCTTTGGAGGGGTGGATGAATCTGGAAAGAGCCGGTTTCCTTGTGACTAAATCAAGCCCAATATCACAAAGGACTCTTGCATTTCTTTGGCTTTTTTCCCATTTTTCTTATTTATCATGGTTTGTAATGACTTTTCGGATGTGAGCTTTGACTTTGAGGCTGGAATATGGAGTTCAAGCCACAGAAGGAATGGGCTTTTTCAGTCAAGGCACAGCTGTTGGCTTGCTCCAATTCTGGCTTTTTGTCATTCTTTGGGTGCTTCAGCCGACTTTTGGGTTCTTGAGCGGCAATTTCCTGAATGGTTTCTGGGTCCGAGTTGGTTTTGCCTTCTTCCCTCCCACATTTTGTATTCTGACGCAATACACACAATAGTTTAGACAGAGGATCCATTAGGAAAGAAAAAACACAACCAACTGGCGTGTCATGCTTAGAAATCTCCAGGCAACACGACCAAGATGAGCTTTTGTGTTTTGGAAAAAGAAATGGAACCCTTTTGCAGAGGGGACTGATAATTAATTCCCCTCCAATCAAGTTTCACGGAGATTTTCAGGTGAATTCAATTAGTTTCCAAAGCCAGTCAGCTGGGAGGTGTGGATGAATCTGGAAAGAGCCATTTTCCTTGTGACTAAATCAAGCCCAATATCACAAAGGACTCTTGCATTTCTTTGGCTTTTTTCCCATTTTTCTCATTTATCATGGTTTGTAATGACTTTTCGGATGTGAGCTTTGACTTTGAGGCTGGAATATGGAGTTCAAGACACAGAAGGAATGGGCTTTTTCAGTCAAGGCACAGCTGTTGGCTTGCTCCAATTCTGGCTTTCTATCATTGTTTTAGGTGCTTCAGCTGACTTTTGGTTTCTTGAGCAGCAATTTCCTAAATGGTTTCTGGGTCCGAGTTGGTTTTGCCTCCTTTCTTCCCACATTTTGTATTCTGACGCATTACAAACAAGAGTTTAGACAGAGGATCCATTAGGAAATAAAAACCACAACCAATTGGCGTGTCATGCTTAGAAATCTCCCGGCAGCACGACCAAGATGAGCTTTTGTGTTTTGGAAAAGAAATGGAACCCTTTTGCAGTGGGGACCTATAATTAATTCCCCTCCAATCAAGTTTGACAGAGATTTTCAGGTGAATTCAATTAGTTTCCAAAGCCAGTCAGCTGGGAGGGGTGGATGAATCTAGAAAGAGCCGGTTTCCTTGTGACTAAATCAAGTCCAATATCACAAAGGAATCTTGCATTTCTTTGGCTTTTTTCCCCTTTTTCTTATTTATCATGGTTTGTAATGAATTTTCTGATGTGAGCTTTGACTTTGAGGCTGGAATATGGAGTTCAAGACACAGAAGGAATGGGCTTTTTCTATCAGGGCACAGCTGTTGGCTTTCTCCCATTCTGGCTGTCTGTCATTGTTTTGGGTGCTTCAGCCGACTTTTGGGTTCTTGAGCGGCAATTTCCTGAATGGTTTCTGGGTCCGAGTTGGTTTTGCCTTCTTCCCTCCCACATTTTGTATTCTGACACAATACAAACAAGAGTTTAGACAGAGGATCCTTTAGGAAATGAAAACCACAACCAATTGGCGTGTCATGCTTAGAAATCTCCCGGCAGCACTACCAAGATGAGTTTTTGTGTTTTGGAAAAAGAAATGGACCCCTTTTGCAGAGGGGACTGATAATTAATTCCCCTCCAACAAGTTTGACAGAGATTTGGGAAGTCCCCTGAATTCACTGACTCTGATCATATTTAGACAATGCCATGGTCAAAGTGGAAGTTCTCTCCTCCCTTCAGAGAAAGGTACCTCCTTCTTTGATGACCCATTCTTTCCACTGGGATCTCACTCGTGGAGATCTTTCATTTAGTTTTTTTCCCCCTGAATTTCTTGGCTTTCCATGCCTGAAATACTCTCATGGTCTTTTCAGCTGGATCTGCATGCCTTAAGTGCTTATTCTGAGGCCAGAGTGCTGTTTAGGACATCTGCCATTCTATGGGTCTGCTGTGTATCTCACTTCCCATGTTGGATCATTCTCTCCCTTTTTTATTCTATCAGCTAGTATTTGCAGACACTAGTCTTGTTTATGTGATCCCTTTGGTTCTTAGTCCTATCATTATGATCAATTGTGAACAGAAATTGATCCCTGGGACTAGTGAGATGGCATTGGTATATGCCACCTTGATGGGATTGAATTGGAATCCCCTGGTATGTTTCTAATTCTACCATTTGAGGTAAGTCAGCTTGAGCATGTCCCGAGTTGCACATCTCTTCCCTCTCTTATTCCCGCTCTTATTAACAGCTACAACTTTTCAGTTAAGTTTCAACACTTGAGAATAACTGTGTATTGATTACAGTATTCAACCAAAAGTATTAAGTAGAACAAACAAAAAAAAATACTAAGAGGGATAACATATTAATTTGCTCATCAACAGTCAGGGTGACGGCTGATCAAGTCACTGTTTCTCATAGTGTTCATTTCACTTTAACAGGTTTCCTTTTTGGTGCTCAGTTAGTTGTCACCTATCAGGGATAACAAGTGGTATTTGTCCCTTTGGGATTCCCTTATTTCACTCAGCATAATGTTTTCCAAATTCCTAACAGGGATCACTTTTCAGTTAAAGTTTAAACACTTAAGAAAATCGTGTGTTAATTACAGAGTTCAACCAATGGTACTAGAACAAAAAGAATACTAAAATGGATAAAGTATTACATTGTACATCAACCATCAGGACAAGAGCTGATCAAGTCACTGTTTCTCATAGTGTCCATTTCACTTCAACAAGTTTCTCCTTTGGTGCTCAGTTAGTAGTTGCCGATCAGGGGGAACATATATTTGTTACTTTGGGACTGGCTTAATTCACTCAGCATGATGTTTTCCAAATTCCTCCATCTTGTTGCAAATGACCGGGTTTCATTGTTTTTGACTGCTGTATAGTTTTCTATAGAGTACATGTCCCATAATTTCTTTATCCAGTCTACTGTTGATGGGCATTTGGGTTGGTTCCAGGTCTTAGCTACTGTGAATTGAGCTGCAATAAACATTAATGTGGAGACAGCATGTTGTTTGTTTGCCAATTTAATTTCCTTTGGGTAAATTCCAAGGAGTGGGATGGCTGGGTTGAATGGTAGGGTTATATTCAGGTTTCTGAGGAATCTCCAGACTGACTTCCATAGTGGCTTAACCAATTTGCATTCCCACCAAGGGGGGTTAGTGTCCCTTTACCCCCACATCCTCTCCAGCATCTGTTGTTGGTAGATTTCTGAATGTGAGCCATTCTAACCGGGGTGAGGTCAAACCTCATTCTGGTCTTGATTTGCATTTCCCTGATTGCTAGTGATATTGAACACTTTTTCATGTGTCTGTTGGCCATTGGATTTCCTCTTTTGAAAAATGTCTATTGAGGTCCTTGGCCCATCTCTTAAGTGGGTTGTTTGTTTTGATGTTGTGGGGTTTCTTGATTTCTTTGTAGATTCTGGTTATCAACCCTTTATCAGTTGCATAGATAGCAAATATGTTTTCCCATTCTGTTGGTTGCCTCTTCACTTTCCTGACTGTTTCTTTGCAGTACAGAAAATTCTCAATTTGATGCAATCCCAAATGTTAATTTTGGCTTTGACTGCCTGTGCTTCTGGGGTATTTTCCAACAAGTCTTTGCAGGTACCTATATCTTGCAGGGTTTTTCCAATGCTCTCTAATAATTTGATGGTGTCAAGTCATAGATTTAGGCCTTTAATCCATGTTGAGTGAATTTTTGTGTAAGGTGAAAGGTAGGGGTCTTGCTGCATGATTCTGCACGTGGAAATACAGTTTTCCCAGCACCATTTATTGAATAGACTGTCCTAACTCCAGGGATTGGTTTTGGATCCTTGATCAAATATGAGTGGGCTGTAGATGTTTGGGTTGATTTCTGGTGTTTCATTTCTGTTCCTTTGGTCTATCCATCTGTTTCTGTACCAGTACCATGCTGTTTTGATTACAACTGCCCTGTAGTATGTCCTGAAATCTGGTATTGTGATGCCTCTGGCTTTGTTTTTGTTGTGCAAGATTGCTTTAGCTATTCGAGGTCTCTTGTGCCTCCATATGAATTTCAGCATCATTTTTTCCAGATCTGAGAAGAAGGTCTTCGGTATCTTGATTGGTATTGCATTGAATGTATAAATTGCTTTTGGGAGAATGGACATTTTGATGATATTGATACTTCCAATCCATGAGCATGGAAGATTTTTCCATTTCTTGGTATCCTCTTCTATTTCTTTCTTTAAGGTGTTGTAATTTTCATCGTAGAGTTCCTTAACGCCCTTGGTTAAGTTTATTCCAAGGTATTTGATTGTTTGTGTGGCTATTGTGAATTGGATTGATTTTAGAAGTTATTCATCAGCCGTGGCATTGCCTGTGTATACAAAGGCTGTTGATTTTTGTGCATTGATTTTATACCCTGCTACTTTGCCATAATCTTATATGAGTTCCAATAATCTCTCAGTAGAGTTCTTTGGGTCCCCTAAATAAAGAATCATATCATCTGCAAAGAAGGATAGTTTGAGTTCTTCCTTCCCAATTTGTATCCCTTTAATTTTTTTTTCTTGCCTAATAGCTCTGGCTAGAACTTCCAGAACTATATTGAATAGCAGTGGTGAGAGTGGGCATCCCTGTCTGGAACCAGATCTAAGTGGAAATGCTTCGAACTTCTCCCCATTCAATAGGATGTTGGCTGTGGGTTTTTCATAGATTGCTTTGATTGTATTGATGAATGTTCCTTCCATACCCAGTTTGCTTAGAGTTTTCATCATGAAAGGGTGTTGTATTTTATCAAATGCTTTCTTGGCATCTATTGAGATAACCATATGGTTTTTCTTCTGCAGTCTGTTAATGTGGTGTATTACATTGATTGTTTTGCGAACATTAAACCATCCCTGCATACCAGGGATAAATCCCACTTGGTCTGGGTGGATGATCTTTCTGATGTGTTGTTGCATTCTATTGGCGAGAATTTTATTGAGGATTTTTGCATCTATGTTCATCAGGGATATTGGTCTGTAATTCTCTTTCAGTGCTGCATCTTTTTCCGGCTTAGGGATTAAGGTGATGCTGGCTTCATAGAAAGAATTTGGGAGGATTCCCTCTTCTTCAATTGTTCTGAATAGTTTGAGAAGAACTGTACTCAGTTCTTCTTTAAATGTCTGGTAGAATTCAGCAGTGAATCCGTCTGGTCCTGGGCTTTTCTTTGTTGGGAGGGCCTTTATTACTGTTTCAATTTCTGTCTCAGTTATGGGTCTGTGTAGGTTTTCGATGTCTTCCTGGTTCAATTTAGGTAGGTTGCATGTGTCCAGGAATCTATCCATTTCTGATAGGTTTCCCTGTTTGCTGGCATACAAGTCCTTGTAGTAATTTCTGATGATTCTTTTTATTTCTGTGGGGTCTGTTGTTACACTTCCTTTCTCATCTCTCATTTTATTGATTTGGGTCTTTTCTTTTTTTAGTTATGTCACTCCCCCTCTTCGTGGAGCAATGACACTAAACCCTGCCTAGGCTTCCTATCCGAGTCACGGCACCATTATGTCGCTCCCCCTCTTCATGGAGGAGTGACACTGAACCCTGCCTAGGCTTCATATCCAAGTCACGGCACCATTATGTTGCTCCCCCTCTTCGGGGAGGAACGAAACAGGACCCTGCGTTGTTCTTTCGTCTGCTCGGCCCTCCCCGGGTTTGCTGCTGGTTCTTCCCAGGTTGGCTACCGTCCCTTCCACCTCTGTGGAAGGGTGGTTCCCCCTGCCACTTTCCCCACTTCCGCGGGGGAGCAGCACACCGCTGGCCGGCTCTCTCGGGGGCTGCACAGGTGTTCCTTCAGATAGATGTTCCTGGTGCATGTTGTCTCTCTCTTCCTTTATAGTCCTCTTCCACCAATCCCAACTCTGCTACCCACACACTGAGTACACTGCTCTACTCCAATCAGGAGCAGGTCCTACAGTTTATTGGTTGAACTGGAGGCAGCTGTGTAGAAGCTGTTTCCTCCTCTCCCAGCACCATATTGTGGGAGAGCAGATGCATAGAATAAGTCTTAATTCCAGTAACTTAGTCTAGTCTGAGTTGCTCCCCACAAGTTAGTTGGGCCAAGGGGGGTGTCAATTTTGTTTATTTTTTTCAAAAAGCCAGCTCCTCATTTGGCTGATTTTTTGTAATTTTTTTTTGATTCAATCCTGTTGATTTCTTCTCTGATTTTAATTATTTCTCTTCTCCTACTTGATTTGGGTCTGGTTTGCTGTAGATTTTCTAGATCCTTGAGGTGAGTTGAAAGCTCATCTATTTGGTGCCTTTCCAATTTCTTGATGTAGGCACCTATTGATATAGACTTTCCTCTTAACACTGCTTTTGCTGCATCCCGTAAGTTTTGATATGTTGTGCTGTTATCCTCATTTACTTCCAGAAAATTTTTTATTTCTCTTTTAATTTCTTCTGAGACCCATTGTTCATTCAGGAGCATGTTGTTCAATCTCCATGTGTTTGCATATGCTCTAGGGATTCCTGAGTCGCTAATTTCCAACTTCATTCTTTTATGGTCTGAGAAGCTGCATGGTATGATTCTAATTCTTTTGAATTTGCTGAGACTTGCTTTATGGCCTAGTACGTGGTCAATCCTAGAGAAGGTTCCATGTACTGCTGAGAAGAATGTAAAATCTTTAGCTGTAGGATTAAAAGTTCTATAGATATTTGTTAGATCCATTTGGGCTATAGTGTTGTTTAAATCTACTGTCTCCTTGTTGATCTTCTGTCCTGTTCATCTGTCTATTTCTGAGAGTGGAGTATTGAAGTCCCCCAGTATTATTGTATTGGGGTCTAAGTCTCCCTTTAAGTCCCTTAACAAATCTTTTAAATAAACCGGTGCCCTGTAGTTAGGTGCATATACATTGATAATTGTTATATCTTCCTGTTGAATTGATCCCTTGATCATTATATAGTGCCCCTCTTTGTCTCTCTTAACAGTTTTTGTGGTAAAGTTTATGTTGTCCGATATTAAGATGGCTACACCCGCTCTTTTTTCATTTCTGTTGGCATGGTATATCTTTTTCCAGCCTTTCACTTTCAGTCTGTATGCATCTTTGCTGGAAAGATGTGTTTCTTGTAAGCAGCAAATAGATGGGTTTTGTTCCTTAAGCCGATCAGCCAATCAGTGTCTTTTAACTGGACAGTTCAGGCCATTAATGTTCAATGTGACTAATGATAAGTGGTAACTTTGCCCTGCCATTTGCCAAAGATAACTTCTAATATATGCTTTGAATTCCTTGTGATCTTTTGCTGTGAGGTTTCCTTCCTTTACCTTCTTTCATATTGATGACCGTGTTTCTGTGTTTCTGTGTGCAACACATCTTTAAGCACTTTTTGCAGTGTTGGATGAGTTCAGACAAATTCTTTCAATTTCTGTTTGCTCTGAAAAGTCTTTATTTCACCTTCATTCACAAATGAGAGCTTTGCAGGATATAATATTCTGGGCTGGAAGTTTTTCTCTCTTAGTACCTGGGCTATATCTCGCCATTCCCTCCTAGCTTGTAGGGTTTCTGATGAGAAGTCAGCTGTGAGTCTGATTGGAGATCCTTTGAAAGTAATCTGACGTTTCTCTCTTGCACATTTTAGGATCTTTTCTTTATGTTTCACTGTGGAGAATTTAATTACAACGTGTTGTGGTGAGACTCCTTTGGTCGTGTTTATTAGGGGTTCTATGAGCTTCCTGTACTAGGATGTCTCTGTCCTTCTCCAAACCTGGAACGTTCTCTGCTAGTATCTCACTAAAAAGGCCTTCTAATCCTTTCTCTCTCTCCATGCCTTCAGGAACTTCTAGAACCCAAATGTTGGGTTTTTTAATAGTATCCTGAAGATTCCCAACAATATGTTTTAGATTTCTAATTTCCTCTTCTTTTCTTTGGTCTGACTGTATCCTTTCCTGTTCTCTGTCTTCTAAGTCCGATATTCTCTCTTCTGCTTCACCCATTCTGTTTGTAAGGCTTTCTAGTGTGTTTTTCATTTGATCTATTGAATTCTTCACTTCATTATGATTTCTTGTCACTATCAGTTTCATGTTCTACTAGTTGTTTCATTTCATTTTGATTCCTCCTTAATATTTCATTTTCACGAGAGAGATTTTCTATCTTGTCCATTAAGGATTTCTGTAGTTCAAGAATTTGTTTTTGAGAACTTCTTAATGTTCTTATCAATTTTTTGAGATCTGCTTCTTGCATTTCTTCTATCTCATCATCTTCATAATCTTGAATTGGGGTGTCTTTTTCATTTGGGAGCATCATAGTGACTTCCTTGTTTTTATTACCTCGGTTTTTGCGTTTGTTATTTGGCATATTGGAGATATTTGGTTTCTTCACTGTGGTGCTTTTTCTTGTTATACTATGACTCTAGATTAAGTGGACTGTCTGTTTTTGAGGGAGCCTTAGAGGCTTGAGATGGGTGTGGCCTGAGAGCTCTGTTTGGTGTGCCAAAGGTGACACTCCCAGGTTAGGTGTTGTAGATTTCTTTCTTTCTTTCTTTCTTTCTTTCTTTCTTTCTTTCTTTCTTTCTTTCTTTTTTGATTCAAAAGGGAAGTAATTCCACACAGCTGAACAAAGTTGGAGGTAGTTAGCAGGCAAATGACATACCCACAGGAGCCAGAGATTGGAAGCTCTTTCCCAAGGACCACACAGGGAATCTGTTCGGCCCTGAGAGTGGGCTCAAATTCTCCTTCAGTCTCCCACTGGGTTGCCAAAGTTACAGAATTGTAGTGTCTCTGGAGAGTACTCACGTGAATTCTGTGAGTTCTCTCCCCCATCGTCTCTTTTTTCACAGTCTCAATTCAGTAGCACCACAAATTCACTAGGTCCTAATCTCCTGTTAATTCACCCCGCCCAGAGTCAGGTTTTTCTGCTAGGCTCAGGGCCGGTGCAGACCTGAGGTCGCTCTGCTTATGACGTATGTCCAAGATGGCACCTGCTCTTTGTCTTGCTCACCTTTGAGAGGTGAGTGGAGAGAGAGAAACCCGTGTCCATATCGGTCACTTTTTTTTCTCTCTCTTCTAGTTAGCCTGGTGAACTTTTCCCCCCAGGGTTGTTCCCTCTAGGCTCCTCTTTCTGCTTGCCTGCCAGTGTCTCAGGCTATTGAGGTTCGGCTCACCTCGCGTTCCAGTGGTGGTGTGTTGAGTCTGCCACTGGTGTCCTGAACTGTGGGCTCCCACGCTCTCCACGCAGGTCCACTGTGAATCACTCTTTCTGTAAGAGTTTCTTCTGCTGTTTCTTCTCCTACTCTTCCTTGAACCTGCAGTATCTCCACTTTTATTAAACTGTCTCTCCCAAGACTATCAGTGTGCTCCCTTCCTATTCCTCCATCTTGCCTGCAACCAAAATGTCCAGAATTTAACAACTGCAGATGTGCTGGGTTATTTATTTTTAGTCATAATGTACAACCTTAAAGGAAATAAGAAAAGATTCTGAATATTGGATGGTACAAAAATAACATGTGATTCATGGGAGATTGCTTAGCCTAAACAAGGGCACATTGAGAAGCTTTTGGAAATATGGCATTAAAAATAAATATTCTTTCAAAAATATTTAAATCCGCCTGCGCCTCGGCTCACTAGACTAATCCTCTGCCTTGCAGCGCTGGCACACCGGGTTCCATTCCCACTTGGGGCGCTGGATTCTGTCCCGGTTGCCCCTCTTCCAGGCCAGCTCTCTGCTGTGGCCCGGGAGTGCAGTGGAGGATGGCCCAAGTGCTTGGGCCCTGTACCCACATGGGAGACCAGGAGAAGCACCTGACTCCTGCCTTTGGATCAGTGCAGTGCGCTGGCCGCGGCGGCCATTGGAGGGTGAACCAGCGGCAAAAAGGAAGACCTTTCTCTCTGTCTCTCTCTCTCTCTCTCACTGTCCACTCTGCCTGTCAAAAAAAAATTTAAATCCAGGTATATTTTTATATTCCATATTTTCTATTAATTTTTAAGACTCATCATATCATCCCAGAACTCATAATGAAAACACAGTATTATATTTTTTCTAATATAAGAATATTCTATGAGCATCAGTTACCTGATTTAATGAATATTTATTGTTGTTCAGCAATGCATTTCTGTCCACTTTAATGAGCAAAGATTAATTTTTCCAATCATACATATTCAAGAAACAAAGCAAGGAAAGTGACTGGGTCTTTTCTTTTCCCATTTCTTTCATTTAGTCTTGCACACTCCCTTTAATATTTCATTGACGTACTGGAAACAAAGACCAGTTGCCCCAAACTCACCTCATTGTCATATTTTTCTCTAGATTCTCTTAGGTTGTCCTTGGAGGTTTTACTCTAGAGCCTGAAAATCCTTCAGAAACATAGTTTTAAAGCTAAATCTCTAAAGGCTTAAGTTAAACATGTTTCACTGGAAGATAATATGTATATGCAGTATGTGAATCCTGCATTGGTAGAAGAATGGGTCTGCCAGATATAATGCAGGACACCCTAATACTGTGTGGAACATCATCAAACCAAAAATTACATTGTTTAGCAAAAATTCAAATTTATCTACAGACTTCATCTTTCTAAAATTTACCACTTTGTTCAAACAACACATAAAAACTTTTCAAATTAACTAATGAATTGATGACAAACTGCTGCCTATATTGCATCATGATCATTCCCCTTTTAACCTAGGGTATGAGGATACGTTGTTATTTGCACTTCCATCAATCAGTCCAATTATTTATACTGAATATTGTGAAGTCTATATATGTATAAGCTTCACAAAATACTTTTTTATTTTTTAAAAGATTTATTTATTTGATCAAGTTACACAGAGAGAGGAGGGGGGGTCTTCCATCTGATGGTTCACTTCCCAATTAGCTGCAATGGCTAGAGTTGTGCTGATCCAAAGCCAGGAGCCAGGAGTTTCTTCCAGGTCTCCCTCATGGGTGCAGGGGCCAAGGACTTGGACCATCTTCTACTGCTTTCCCAGGCCATAGCAGAGAGCTGGATTGGAAGTGGAGCAGCTGGGTTTTGAACCAGTGCTCATATGGGATGCTGGCACTTCAGGCCAGGGCATTATTTGCTGCACCACAGCACTGACCCCCACAAAATATGTTTTAATGAACTTCTATCTTCAATTTTACATTACCACAGTAACATTTTATGAAAAAGAAAAACTTCCCTTGTCAGCTGTGGCTATTAGTAATATTCAAATTATAGTTTCTAGTTGAAAGGCTCAATGCTTCCATAAAAATAATCAGTACTTTATCTTTTCTCAAGTGACCACAGCTCAAGCACCATGACTCCAAAGGGTAGGATGCCTTTTGTGATGAGAGACTAGATTAATCACACTATTTGACAAAGTAATTTCATTTCTAGGTGTTCATTCTAAGGAAACAAAAGGAATAGATCACAAAGACGTCTGCACAGGATGTTCCTCACAGTGTTGCTTGTAATAGCAATAAATCAACAAATAAATTGGAGAAATTGAGGATAACATTTACAATGCCATCAGAAAATGATTAGCTAAGTCAGTGATGGAACATCCAACCAGACTAGTCTCCTAACTGGATCTTACCATTTGTTCTTATCCAGCAACTATCCAGTCTCAAGAAGATAAATGAACTTTTTAAAACAGCAGAGACTAAAAAGAGAACTTCGGGCTTAAAATATACCAATATTTTCTGATTTTTATTTTATTTATTCATTTGACAAGCATTTTAGTTAACAATTAAGATACAAAAACTATATATTCATTTATTATGGACAATGGGTACTTCAAAAAGTTTGAAGAAAATGGAATATAAAAGTACATTTATTTTGGTGCATGAAAACTTGAAATCTATGCAGATAAGAGGATGTTTAAAAAACTCAATGAAAATAAGTGTTATAAAATCTATATATGAACTTTAAGTTTTTCTGAATCAAAATAATTTGTTTCATTATAAAAGAATTTTTGAAGTATCACTGCATATATTGTTTTTGAAATAGGTATGCATCATAGAATGCCTAAAGAAAGTGACTTAACATACATATCATCTTGCACATATTTTGAGTTAGGACTACTTAAATCTATTTTCCCAACAATATTGGAGGATATTATTCATTGTTATCAACTATATTCATCATATTTCACTTTTATCTCCATCCTCCAATTAAATCAATGTTTAAAATATTTGTTTTAATTCCATTAATATAAAAAAATAGGTTTCATGTATTTTCATGTACAATTCTAAGATAACCATACTTCCTGACCACCCTTCCTCCCTCCCTCCCTCAATCCTCCTCCTTCTTTCTTTTTTTTTTTTTTGGAGTTTTGCAAAGACACATTTTCAGTACACTATATAATCACAGGCTTAATATATAGTCACAGGCTTAACCATAAAAGTATCAACTTCTATCCTTTGATTATACACCCACATTTTGTTCACCTCATTAAATTTTTTTTATATTTTTATTTATTTAGTAAATATAAATTTCCAAAGTACAGTTTATGGATTACAATGGCTTCCCCCCCCATAATTTCCCTCCCACTCACACCCCTCCCTTCTCCCATTCCCTATCCCATTCCATTCACATCAAGATTCATTTTCAATTATCTTTATATACAGAAGATCAATTTAGTGTATATTAAATAAAGATTTTAACAGTTTGCACCCACACAGAAACACAAAGTGAAAAATACTGTTTCAGTACTAGTTGTATCATTACTTCACATTGGACAACACACTAAGGACAGATCCCACATGAGAAGTAAGTACACAGTGACTCCTGTTGTTGACTTAACAATTTGACACTCTTGTTTATAGCGTCAGTAATCTCCCTAAGCTCTAGTCATGAGTTGCCAAGGCTATGGAAGCCTTTTGAGTTTGCCGACTTCGATCTTATTCTGACAGGGTCATATCAAAGTGGTAGTACTCTCCTCCCTTCAGAGAAAGGTACCACCTTCTTTGATGGCCCCATTCTTTCCACTGGGATCTCACTTGCAGAGATCTTTCATTTAGGTCTTCTTTTTTTTTTTTTTCCAGAGTGTCTTGGCTTTCCATGCCTAAAATACTCTCATGGGCTCTTCAGCCATATCCAAATGCCTTAAGGGCTGATTCTGAGGCCAGAGTGCTATTTAGGACATCTGCCATTCTATGAGTCTGCTATGTATCCTGCTTCCCATGATGGATCGTTCTCTCTCTTTTTGATTCTATCAGTTAGTATTAGCAGACAATAGTCTTGTTTGTGTGATCACTTTGACTCTTAGAACTATCAGTGAGATCAATTGTGAACTGAAATTGAACACTTGGACTAGTGAGATGGCATTGGTATATGCCACCTTGTTGGGATTGTATTGGAATCTCCTGGCACGTTTCTAACTACACCATTTGGGGAAAGTCCGATTGAGCATGTCCCAAATTGTACATCTCCCTCTTTTATTCCCACTCTTATATTTGACAGGGGTCACTTTTAAGTTAAAGTTTAAACACCTAAGAATAATTTTGTGTTAATTACAGAGTTCAACCAATGGTACTAGAACAAAAAGAATACTAAAATGGATAAAGTATTACATGTACATCAACAGTCAGGTCAAGAGCTGTTCAAGTCACTGTTTCTCATAGTGTCCATTTCACTTCAACAGGTTTCCCCTTTGGTGCTCAGTTAGTAGTCGCCAATCAGGGAGAACATATATTTGTTACTTTGGGACTGGCTTAATTCACTCAGCATAATGTTTTCCAGATTCCTCCATCTTGTTGCAAATGACCTGATTTCATTGTTTTTGACTGCTGTATAGTTTTCTATAGAGTACCTGTCCCATAATTTCTTTATCCAGTCTACTGTTGATGGGCATTTGGGTTGGTTCCAGGTCTTAGCTACTGTGAATTGAGCTGCAATAAACATTAATGTGCAGACAGCTTTTTTATTTTCAAATTTAATTTCCTTTGGGTAAATTCCAAGGAGCGGTATGGCTGGGTTGTATGGTAGGGTTATATTCAGGTTTCTGAGGAATCTGCAGACTGACTTCCATAGTGGCTTAACCAATCTGCATTCCCACCAACAGTGGGTTAGTGTCCCTTTTATCCCAAATCCTCTCCAGCATCTGTTGTTGGTAGATTTCTGAATATGAGCCATTCTAACCGGGGTGAGGTCAAACCTCATTTTGGTCTTGATTTGCATTTTCCTGATTGCTAATGATCTTGAACACTTTTTCATGTGTCTGTTGGCCATTGGATTTCCTCTTTTGAAAAATGTCTATTGAGGTCCTTGGCCCATCTCTTAAGTGGGTTGTTTGTTTTGATGTTGTGGGGTTTCTTGATTTCTTTGTAGATTCTGGTTATCAACCCTTTATCAGTTGCATAGATAGCAAATATGTTTTCCCATTCTGTTGGTTGCCTCTTCACTTTCCTGACTGTTTCTTTGCAGTACAGAAAATTCTCAATTTGATGCAATCCCAAATGTTAATTTTGGCTTTGACTGCCTGTGCTTCTGGGGTATTTTCCAACAAGTCTTTGCAGGTACCTATATCTTGCAGGGTTTTTCCAATGCTCTCTAATAATTTGATGGTGTCAAGTCATAGATTTAGGCCTTTAATCCATGTTGAGTGAATTTTTGTGTAAGGTGAAAGGTAGGGGTCTTGCTGCATGATTCTGCACGTGGAAATACAGTTTTCCCAGCACCATTTATTGAATAGACTGTCCTAACTCCAGGGACTGGTTTTGGATCCTTGATCAAATATGAGTGGGCTGTAGATGTTTGGGTTGATTTCTGGTGTTTCAATTCTGTTCCTTTGGTCTATCCATCTGTTTCTGTACCAGTACCATGCTGTTTTGATTACAACTGCCCTGTAGTATGTCCTGAAATCTGGTATTGTGATGCCTCTGGCTTTGTTTTTGTTGTGCAAGATTGCTTTAGCTATTCGAGGTCTCTTGTGCCTCCATATGAATTTCAGCATCATTTTTTCCAGATCTGAGAAGAAGGTCTTCGGTATCTTGATTGGTATTGCATTGAATGTATAAATTGCTTTTGGGAGAATGGACATTTTGATAATATTGATTCTTTCAATCCATGAGCATGGAAGATTTTTCCATTTCTTGGTATCCTCTTCTATTTCTTTCTTTAAGGTGTTGTAATTTTCATCGTAGAGTTCCTTAACGCCCTTGGTTAAGTTTATTCCAAGGTATTTGATTGTTTTTGTAGCTATTGTGAATGAGACTTCCGCAGCCGTGGCATTGCCTGTGTATACAAAGGCTGTTGATTTTTGTGCATTGATTTTATATTCTGCTACTTTGCCAAACTCTTCTATGAGTTCCAATAATCTCTTAGTAGAGTTCTTTGGGTCCCCTAGGTAAAGAATCATGTCATCTGCAAAGAGGGATAGTTTGAGTTCTTCCTTCCCAATTTGTATCCCTTTAATTTCTTTTTCTTGCCTAATAGCTCTGGCTAGACCTTCCAGAACTATATTGAATAGCAGTGGTGAGAGTGGGCATCCCTGTCTGGTACCAGGTCTCAGTGGAAATGCTTCCAACTTTTCCCCATTCAATAGGATGTTGGCCGTGGGTTTTTCATAGATTGCTTTGATTGTATTGAGGAATGTTCCTTCGATACCCAGTTTACTTAGAGTTTTCATCATGAAAGGGTGTTGTATTTTATCAAATGCTTTCTCGGCATCTATTGAGAGAATCATATGGTTTTTCTTCTGCAGTCTGTTAATGTGGTGTATCTCATTGATTGATTTGCAAATGTTGAACCAACCCTGATTACCAGGGATAAATCCCACTTGGTCTGGGTGGATGATCTTTCTGATGTGTTATTGCATTCTATTGGTGAGAATTTTATTGAGGATTTTTGCGTCTATGTTCATCAGGGATATTGGTCTGTAATTCTCTTTCAGTGCTGCATCTTTTTCCGGCTTAGGGATTAAGGTGATGCTGGCTTCATAGAAAGAATTTGGGAGGATTCCCTCTTCTTCAATTGTTCTGAATAGTTTGAGAAGAACTGGACTCAGTTCTTCTTTAAATGTCTGGTAGAATTCAGCAGTGAATCCATCTGGTCCTGGGCTTTTCTTTGTTGGGAGGGCCTTTATTACTGTTTCAATTTCTGTCTCAGTTATGGGTCGGTTTAGGTTTTCGATGTCTTCCTGGTTCAATTTAGGTAGGTTTCATGTGTCCAGGAATCTATCCATTTCTGATAGGTTTCCCTGTTTGCTGGCATACAAGTCCTTGTAGTAATTTCTGATGATTCTTTTTACTTCTGTGGTGTCTGTTGTTATGTTTCCTTTTTCATCTCTGATTTCATTGATTTGGGTCTTTTCTTTTTTTAGTTAGTTGGGCTAATGGGGGTGTCAATTTTGTTTATTTTTTCAAAAAGCCAGCTCCTCGTTTGGCTGATTTTTTGTAATGTTTTTTTTTTTTTTTTTGGATTCAATCCTGTTGATTTCTTCTCGGATTTTAATTATTTCTCTTCGCCTACTAGATTTGGGTCTGGTTTGCTGTAGGTTTTCTAGATCCTTGAGGTGAGTTGAAAGCTCATCTATTTGGTGCCTTTCCAATTTCTTGGTGTAGGCACCTGTTGATATAGACTTTCCTCTTAACACTGCTTTTGCTGCATCCCACAAGTTTTGGTATGTTGTGCTGTTATCCTCACTTACTTCCAGAAAATTTATTTCTCTTTTAATTTCTTCTATGACCCATTGTTCATTCAGGAGCATGTTGTTCAATCTCCATGTGTTTGCGTATGCTCTAGGGATTCCTGAGTCGCTAATTTCCAACTTCATTCTTTTATGGTCTGAGAAGCTGCATGGTATGATTCTAATTCTTTTGAATTTGCTGAGACTTGCTTTATGGCCTAGTACGTGGTCAATCCTAGAGAAGGTTCCATGTACTGCTGAGAAGAATGTAAATTTTTTATGTGTAGGATGAAAAGTTCTGTATATATCTGTTAGATTCATTTGGGCTATAGTGTCATTTAAATCTATTGTCTCCTTCTTGATCTTAACAGAAGAATCAGTGTAGCAGAAGAAAGAATATCTGAATTAGAAGACAAATCACAGGAAATTTTTGGTCGCAAGAAGAAATTAGAAAACTAAAAAATGGTGATGGTAATCTAAAGATACAATCAAATGATGCAGCCTATGGATTCTAGGAATTCCTGAAGGCATGAAAAGAGAGAAATAATTAGAAGGCCCTTTTAGTAAAATAATAACAGAAAACTTCCCTAACTTGGAGAAAGGAATGGACAGTCAAGCACAGGAAGCACATAGAACTCCTAATAGACATGACCAGAGAAGATATCCCCATGACACATTGTATTCAAACTCTCTAGAGTAAAACATAAAGATTCTAAAATGTGTACAAGAGAAACACCAGATTATTTTCAGGAGATCTCCTACTAGATTCACATCAGACTTCTCACCAGAAACCCTTCAGGCTAGGAGAGAATGGCGAGATATATTCCAAGTCTTAAGAGAAAAAAAGTCAACCCAGATTCAATGTGATGCTAATCAGAATACCAAGGACATTCTTCTCAGCAATAGGAAAAATGGTGCTGGAATTCATATGGAAACACAGGAGACCCTGAATAGCTAAAACAATCTTATACAACAAAATCAAAGCCAAAGGCATCACAATACCAATTTTCAAGACACACTCCAGGGCAGTTACAACCAAAATATCATGGTACTAGTGCAAAAACAGAAAGACAGAGCAATGGAACAGAAAGAAATGCCAGAAATCAATCCAAGCATCTACAATGAACTTATATTTGACAAAGAAGCTAAAACCAATTCCTGAAACAAGGACAGTCTCTTAAACAAATGGTGCTGGGGAAAATGGATTTCCAGATGCAAAAGTATGAAACAAGATCACTACATTACACCTTACACAAAAATCCATTCAACATGGATTAAAGACCTAAATTTGCAACCTGATACCATCAAATCATTAGAGAACATTGGAGAAGCCCTGCAATACATTAGCACAGACAAAGGGTTCTTGGAAAAGATCCCAGAGTCAAAGGCAATCAAAGCCAAAATTCACAAATGGAATTACATCATACCAAAAGGTTCTGTACTGCAAAAGAAACACTCAGGAAAGTGAAAGTGAACTGAGAGAATGGCAGAAACTATTTGCAAACTATGCAACTGACAAAGGATTAATAACCAGAATATATAAAGAGATCAAGTAATTCAAGGAAAACAAAGCAAACAACCCTGTGAAGAAATGGGCAAAGGACTTAAACAGACATTTTTCAAAAGAGGAAATCCAAATGGCCAAAAGACACATGAACAAATTCTCAGGATCACTAGCCAATAGGGAAATGCAAGTCAAAACTACGATGAAGTTTCATTTCACCTCCATTTCATACAAAAATCAATGAACAGCAAATGCTGGAAAGGATGTGGGGGAAAAACACTAATCTACTGTTGGTAGGAATGTAAACTGCAAAAAGCCACTATGGAAGACAGTATGGAGATTTCTCAGAAATCTGAATATAGATCTATCATATGACCCAGCCATCCCTCTCCTGAGAATTTACCAAAAAGAAATGAAATCAGTATATGAAAGAGTTATCTGCACCCCCATGTTTATTGCAGCTCAATTCACAGTAGCTAAGACATGGAATACACACAAATGCTGTCCACAGAAAACTGGATAAAGACATTATGAGATTGGCTGGCACCGTGTCTCACTAGGCTAATCCTCCACCTGAAGCACTGGTACCCCAGGTTCTAGTCCCCGTTGGGATGCCGGAATCTGTCCTGGCTGCTCCTCTTCCAGTCCAGCTCTCTACTGTGGCCCGGGAAGGCAGTGGAGGATGGCCCAAGTGCTTGAACCCTGCACCCACAGGGGAGACCAGGAGGAAGCACCTGGCTCCTGGCTTCAGATCGGCACTGTGCACCAGCTGCAGCAGCCAACTGGGGGGTAAACCAATGGAAGGAAGACCTTTCTCTCTGTCTCTCTCTCACTGTCTAACACTGCCTGTTAAAAAAAGAAATTATGAGATATGTACATCATGGAATAATATTGAGCAGTAAAAAAAAAATGAAATCCAGTCATCTGCAACAAAATGGATGCATATGGAAAATTCATACTTAGAAAAATAAGCCAATACCAAAGGAGCAATTACCAGATTTTCTCCCTGACCTGTGATACTAACACAGCATCTAAAAAGAAATCTGTAGAGGTGAAATTCACACTTGGAGAAGCAATATCTTGAGAAGCCCTATTCTTGACTGTTGAGGAACAGTTTTGCTTCATAGTATTTTTGAACTTTTTACTTAACATAGAGTTAAACATATGTGTGTTAAGTCAATTGAAAATAGATCTCAGTAAGAAATAAGAGTGCATCTGGCCTCAGAATCAACCCTTAAGACATTCAGGTCTGGCTAAAAAGCCCATGAGAGTATTTCAGGCATGAAAAACAAGACATTCTTGCCGGCGCCTCAGCTCACTAGGCTAATCCTCTGCCTTGTGGTGCCCGCACACCGGGTTCTAGTCATTGTTGGGGTGCCGGATTCTGTCCCGGTTGCCCCTCTTCCAGGCTAGCTCTCTGCTGTGGCCAGGGAGTGCAGTGGAGGATGACCCAAGTGCTTGGGCCCTGCACCCCATGGGAGACCAGGATAAGTACCTGGCTCCTGCCATTGGATCAGTGCGGTGTGCCAGCCGCAGTGCGCCGGCCACGGCGGCCATTGGAGGGTGAACCAATGGCAAAAGGAAGACCTTTCTCTCTGTCTCTCTCACTGTCCACTCTGCCTATCAAAAAAAAAAAAAAAGACACTCTGACAAAAAAAAAAAAGACCTAAATGAAAGATCTCTGTGAGGGAGAACCCAGAGGAAAGAACGAGCCATCAAAGAAGGAGGTACCTTTCTCTGAAGGGAGGAGAGAACTTCCACTATGACCATGGCCTTGTCTAAATAAGATCGGAGTTGGTGAACTCAAAAGGCTTCCATAGCCTTGGCAACTCATGACAAGAGCCTCGGGTGATTACTGACGCCATAAACAAGAGCGTCAGTTGTTAAATCAACAACAGGAGTCACTATGCACTTACTCCCCATGTAGGATCTCTGTCCTTAATATGTTGTACAATGTGAATTAATGCTATAACTAGTACTCAAACAGTACTTTACACTTTGTGTTTCTGTGTGGATGAAAACTGTTGAAATCTTTACTTAGTATATACTAAATTGATCTTCTGTATATAAAGATAATTGAAAATGAATCTTGATGTGAATGGGATGGGAGAGGGAGCAGGAGATGGGTTGGTTGCAGGTGGGAGGGAAGTTATGGGGGGGAAAGCCACTGTAATCCAAAAGCTGTACTTTGGAAATTTATATTTATTAAATAAAAGATTTTTAAAAAGAAAAAAAGAAATAAGAGTGGGAATAAGAGAGGGAAAAGGATGAGGGTGCGAATACAGGTGGGAAGGGGGGCATGGTTGGAAGAATCACCATATTCCTAAAGTTGTATTTATAAAATATATGAAGTTTGTAACTGTAAAGTTGTATAGCTCTTCACTCATTTCTATGGACTTATTCTAAGGGTACAGTTTAAAAACTTGCTTTGGAACCCCAAATTCCCTTATGCTGGGTGGTAAAAATACCACCGTGTTACAGTGATCTTATGGATAGAATTAAGTATCTGGAAATAATAACAGATAGAATCATAAGGAGTGACTGTTTCAACTGGGAAGCAGTCCACACAGCAGATTCATAAAATGACAATCAATTTAAATATCACTCTGACCTCAGATTCAGCCAGTAAGGCATTCTGCTATGGCTGAAATCCCCACGAGAGCATTTCACATGAGGAAAGCTTTAGATACTCTGGCAAAAAAGTCCTCACATGAAGGACCTCAGTGGGTGAGACCCCAGTGGAAAGAAGTGGTCATCAAAGGAGGTACTTTGCTTTGAAGGGAGGAGAGAACTTCCATTTTGCTTATGGCCTTGGCTAAATATTGATGGAGTTTGTGTATTCAAAAGGCTTACATAGCCTAGGCAGCTCAGGTCAAGAGCCTCTGGTGATCACTGACATCATACATAAGAGCGTTAATTGTTAAATTAACAGCAGAGGTCACTCTGCACTAATTTCCCATGCAGGACTTCTGTCCTCAAATAGTTGTATTATAATTATGCTTAAGTGCTTACAAAAGTTGTATCATTCTTGGATGCTTCTTTAAAATTAACTAAGTTTCTATAAAAAAAGAAGTGAAATTAACTACAAGATGCAATGACTTCGAACAGTCCTTGTCTCCACTGTTGAGGAACAGTTTTTTTGTGCACATTGTTGAACTGTTTACTTAATACAGCGTTGGTCTTCTGTGTATAAAATTAATTGAAAATGGATCTTAGTGGAGAATGGGACAGGGAATGGAAGAAGGAGGAGGATGAAGGGTGGGAGTGTGGGAGGGTAGTTATGATGGGAAGTATCATCATATTCCTAAAGTTGTATTTATGAAATGCATGAAGTTTGTAGTCCTTAAATAAAAGTTTTCTTTGGGAGAAAAAAAAGGAATATGAGAATGAGATGTCATGAACAGTGTGTAACTCTTATTCTTGTCTGTTTTAAAGATTCCTTTGTTGTAAGGAGACCTCAAGGTTTACGTGGGGATCAAATAAGATTTTATAATTAAATTTCATTATGTAGCAATAAGAAAACAAATAAGATCAATGTGAATAATCTGGGTTAAATAATTTTTACAGAAATGCATGCAATATTTTTTCAAAGTTTCTTCAGTGCCTAAGGTGTTATCATTTGGTTCCTTTATGAGAATGTCTTCCAATACCATGAATTATGTGCCATTGCTTCTGAAATAACAGATTTTTTATTTCATGCCATGATGAAAACTCTCATAGTGGATTATATACCAACTTTGAAGTTAAGAAATGGTTTCATAGAAGGTCATCATCTCATGATATTATCAGAAATAAAAGGTTATACATCTATGAAATATTTTAAAAGAACATAATAGAATGAATTATCAAATTATTGAATAAGAATAACAAAGTTTTTGTTAATAAATTAACAAATTATTGAATACCAATAAAATAGTGACAGGACTGTTTTATTTTTGAAGTCATTTAATATGCATTAGAAAATAATTTTCAAAAAATAAAAAGCAATTAGGTTAACAAAAGTTACCACATTGTCATCATCATATTTGTTGAGTTTCCAAGAGATTAGTGAATAAAAGAGGCAGTTTTTGATGTCACTGATGAAGAGCAAGTTGATGGTGATGATTCTCATCTCCACTGAGATTGTCTCGGTGCCAGAACACTTTGGGGTTTTTCACATTCAGTAATTATCTACACAACCATAGTGGGCTAGTGAGGTAAGCACCATGATTATTTCAATTTTTTTTTTCAGGTTAAGAAACTGTGCAGGGGCCGACACTGGTGTAACAGACTAATGCACTGGCCTGAAGTGCCAGCATCCCATATGCATGCCGGTTCAAGACCCGGCTGCTCCACTTCTGATCCAGCTCTCTGCTATGGCCTGGGAAGCAGTACAAGATAGCCCAGGTCCTTGGGCCCCTGCACCCATGTGGGAGACTCAGAGGAAGCTCCTAGCTCCTCCTGGCTTCAGCTCAGTGCAGCTCCAGCCATTGCGGCCATCTGGGGAGTGAACTATCAGATGGAAGACCTCTCTCTCTCTCTCTCTGCCTCTCCTCTCTCTGTGTAACTCTGACTTTCAAGTAAATAAATAAATCTTTAAAAAAAAAAGAAACTGTACAAGAAAAAGGTTAAATAACTTTCCCAAACTCACAGACTTGGAAGGCATGAGCTAGTCATATGAAAACTAGATAATATATTGCAGAGAATTGAGGATTTAGTATTTTTATTTTCAGTGATTTTTGAATACAATTTCTTCCCAATTTTAGGGTGATATAAGACCTACAGGGCCTCCTTGTGAACCTGGTGTAACCAGTGTACCAATGAGCAACATCAAGGAAACATGGAGACCAATTTATATAAGGTTCAGTCATTACAACTTATTTTTCTTTTTATTTTTAAACTTTTATTTAATGAATATAAATTTCCAAAGTACAGCTTATGGATTACAATGGCTTCCCCCCCCCCATAACATCGCTCCCACCCTCAACCCTCACCTTTCCCACTCCCTCTCCCCTTCCATTCACATCAAGATTCATTTTTGTTTCTCTTTATATACAGAAGATCAGTTTAGCATACATTAAGTAAAGATTTCAACAGTTTGCTCCCACACAGAAACATAAAGTGAAAAATACTGTTTGAGTACTAGTTATAGCATTAAATCTCAATGTACAGCACACTAAGGACAAAGATCCTACATGAGGAGTAAGTGCATAGTGACTCCTGTTGTTGATTTAACAACTGACACTCTAGTTTATGGCGTCAGTAATCACCCTAGGTTCTTGTCATGAGCTGCCAAGGCTATGGAAGCCCCCTGAGTTCACTGACTCTGATCATATTTAGACAAGGCCATGGTCAAAGTGGAAGTTCTCTCCTCCCTTCAGAGAAAGGTACCTCCTTCTTTGATGACCCATTCTTTCCACTGGGATCTCACTCGCAGAGATCTTTCATTTAGGTCCCCCCCCCACCCAGAGTGCCTTGGCTTTCTGTGCCTGAAATAGTCTCATGGGCTTTTCAGCCAGATCCACATGCCTTAAGTGCTGATTCTGAGGCCAGAGTGCTGTTTAGGACATCTGCCATTTTATGGGTCTGTGTGTATCTCACTTCCCATGTTGGATCATTCTCTCCCTTTTTTATTCTATCAGCTAGTATTTGCAGACACTAGTCTTGTTTATGTGATCCCTTTGGTTCTTAGTCCTATCATTATGATCAATTGTGAACAGAAATTGATCCCTGGGACTAGTGAGATGGCATTGGTACATGCCACCTTGATGGGATTGAATTGGAATCCCCTGGTATGTTTCTAATTCTACCATTTGAGGTAAGTCAGCTTGAGCATGTCCCGAATTGCACATCCCTTCCCTCTCATATTCTCACTCTTACATTTAACAGCGATCACTTTTCAGTTAAGTTTCAGCACTTAAGAATTGTGTATTGATTACAGTATTCTCATAGTGTACAACTTATTTTTCTAGGCCCATCCTAATGTAGCAAGTAATGACAATCCAGTTGGGAGCTCTGTCCTGTGGACTGAGGCTTAAGGAATATCTTCTTTTTGTCAGAGTATTTATATTCAAATGCTGAGAATGTACCCAGTGTATACTTCTAAGATATCTGTATTTGTGCAGCTAAAATTTCCTGCTGAACATATGATCTGAGAGATACTACATAACATTCCAAACATTACTGATTTAATTTTCTTTGATATTTTCATTTATGTCTATAACTGTATTATTGTGTTGGTAGGAGTAAAATTATTTTTTTACTACTTTTGTTTTTAGAGTGGTATTGTTACATGTGGTTCAGAGGGCCCTTCTGGAAATCCTGATGAAGATGTAAGATGCCATCCTTTATTTTACTTTGAAGTTTAATGTCAAGATAAAACAGTATGTCTTAATCCCCATTTCATTTTCTTAACTAAATTCAGTCAAAATTGTAAAAATCAGAGGCATTTTTTTATTTTTAAGAATTATTTAATTGAAAGGCTATAGAGATTACTGAGAGAGTGGAAAGGAGAAACAGAATAAGAGAGAGAGAGAGAGAGAGAGAGAGAGAGAGAGAGAGAGAGAGAACCTCTTACATTTATTGATTTATTTCCCACAGGGCTGCAATGGCTTGGGCTGGGCCAAGTGGTAGCCAAGTGCCTTGAAATCCATCTGGGTCTCCTATGTGAATTTCAGGGGCCCAGGCATTGGACCATCTTCTGCTGTTTTCTTAAGCATATTTGCAGGGAGCTGCATGAGATGTAGAGCATCTAGGAGTCAAAGCAGCACTGATATAGGATATTAGCATCATGGGTGGTGGCTTAACCTGCTGCACCATGGTGCTGGCCTTGTCACCTCCCTCCTGCTGATCAGCAGCCACTGTGCTTCTTCCAGGCACATTTAACCACAGTGGGAACTCAGTTCTCCTCACTTACAGTCAACATCTATTTTCTAAAGTATGTTTATAGGTGATTAACCCGGGGCACCATAAATCCTAATTGCACAGTAATTTTTTCATTTAAAAAAAGCTCTTTTTGATAATATGTTAACAAATAATGTCTCATCTATAATCCCATTTAGATTTCTCCTTGAGATTCTATTACTTTTGCTGATGGAACTGCTAAAATGATCTGAAAGAAAATACATTGCTATATTGTTATATTGTCATTGTTATATTGTCATTGTGACATCTTAATTAGATGTAATCTTGAAAAAAATTGGTAAAGTTAGTGTTATAGTGCCAGTATAGCCAATATAGCTTAACAATACTGAAAAAGTAATTTTTAATTTAATTTTTAATCAAAGACTAAACTGCAGATTTTAGTGTTGAGTACATGGGATAGGTTAGCAATGTGTAACAACAGATTTCCTTTCTTATATTCTTTGCAGTTATACCAAAATTTATGGTAAAATTAGGAATATGTCATTTATGTCTATTTTACACTAAACCATGTAAATACAGTATTTTTCCTTTGTGAGTCATGATATTTAGACAGATTACATTGAACTACAAATGAAAAATATTTCTTTTTCAATCACAAGGAAAAATTGGCATGTAGCATTTTAAGAAGCTGTTACGGGGGCTGGCACCAAGGCCTGCAGTGCCAGCATCCCATATGGGCACTGGGTTCTAGTCCCAGTTTCTCCTCTTCCAGTCCAGCTCTCTGCTGTGGCCCAGGAAGGCAGTGAAGGATGGCCCAAGTGCTTGGGCCCTGTACCCACATGGGAGACCAGGAGGAAGCGCCTGGCTCCTGGCTTCAGATCGGCACAGTGCCAGCTATAGCAGCCATTTAGAGGGTAAACCAATGGAAGAAAGACTTTTCTGTCTCTCTCTCTCACTGTCTAACTCTGCCTGTCTAAAAAAAAAAAAAAAACAGAAGCAGTTACTTAATTCAGTGTCATGTATTCATACAGGATTTCACAGTATATCTCTTTTCTGTGTGTAAATTTTAGTATTCATAATATGGTACCAAAGGTAATACTAAGATGAGCGTATTTATAGTTTATTTCTGGATAAATTAGTTTATTTCTGGTTGAAGACCTGAATACCAACATGTAAAAGAAATTGGTATCACAGACAGGAACTAGGTTTTTTCAGGTTTATGTATTTATTTGAAAGAATTACAGAGAAAGAAAGGCAGAAAGATAGAAAGAGGAAGAGGAAGAGAAAGAGGTCTTCCAACTGCTAGTTCACTCCCCAAATAGCTGCAATGGCCAGGACAGGGCCAGGACAGGGCCAGGACAGGGCCAAGCCTAAGCCAGGAGCTAGGAGCTTCATCCAGGTCTCCCACAATAGGGATCCAATGACTTGAGCCATCTTCTGCTGCTTTCCCAGCAATATTAGCAGGTACCTGGATTGAAAGTAGAGCAGCCAGGACTTGATGCTAGCATTATGGGTGGCACCTTTACCCACTGTACCACAACACTGGCTGGAACTAGCTTAAAGTAAAAAGTGTATCCACATGAAATGGATGAAGGAATCCCATACCCATGGTCTGAAGTCTTTATTTGCTTAAAAGAATCCTTAACTCTATTATGTGAAGTTGAGGTCCAGCTAGGACAACATTCAGACTTCAGCAGCCACCACGTGCATATATGTCCTTGGGGTTGTGGCCACCATGAGAGGGACAATAGTTGCCTCTGCCATCTGGGATTGCATCTGGGATTGCTGAAGAATGGGGAGGCAAGTCAGATTCAGGTTTCCTTGCTCCTGGTGTCTGGTGTCAGCAGGTGGGTCACCAGTGGTCTGCAGTATGTCTAGCTGACAGCTGAGTGAATGGCCTGCATGGCCACCATGGGTTTATTTTCATCCTGGCTAGAACTCTCCAGCTCCTGCCCAGACTCGCATGAGGAGCCAAGGGGCAGTGTCTGGATTCCACCCCCAGCAGAGGCCATGCATCACTGGCAATGTCCACCTGGTTGGGGGCAAGCTTCCAGGCAGTTCTCTCAAGAGGCTGGGTTGACATCTGGAGCCAGACTTCATCAGGCTTGGACTCTGACCTTCTAAACAGTTCAGTTTTCCAGTTTACCCATGGCTGAAAGCAGCAGTTGTCAGTTCTGCCATCTTTGAAGTGTTTGCCCTCCTCTACCTACTGCTGAATGTGGGTCCTTGTCCAGGCAGATGTGGGACTGCCTCACCCCCTACCTGGGGCCCTGGCAACACACATGGCCACCAGCTATGCTCTGGGCAGCAAGCTCCTGACCATTTCCATGTTAGCTCCTCTGGCAAGCTGTGGCTTTTGGTGTTGTCAGTAGACTGTGCTCTCTTGTGCTCACTGCCACCAAGAAAGCACCATCTGTGGTGTCTTCAGCACTGTTTTCAAGGGTTAAAACAGAGTCCAGGTGGTAAAATCACCAGGCAGGACAGTTGTCTGTTCTAGTCAACAAAATCTACAAATACAATGCTAGAGTTGTGGCACCAGGGGTTGAGCCACCGCCTTTGACACCAGGATTTCTTGTGAGTGCTGGTTTGAGTCCAGATTGTTCTGATTTAAATCCAGCTCCCAGCTAATGAGCCAGAGCACAGCAGAAGATGGCTGGAGTGCTTGGCCCTTTGCACCATGTGAGAGATCTGAGATCTGGATGAAGGTCCTGCCTGCTGACTTCAGCCTGGCCCAGCCATTTGTAGATGGCAGATTCTCTCTCCCTCCCTCCCTCTCTCTTTCTCCAACTCTGCCTTTCAAATAAATAAATATGTGAGTAAATAAATATATGAGTAAATATATGAGTAAAATAATGAGTATATCATTCACAAGACAGGGTGTGATTGGGAGGGAGGTTATGACCATTTGGGAAAGAGAAGACACCCTGGACCAGAGTCTCCTCAGTTGCAGACAAGTTCCCAATGATCACCAATGGAATTATTCCCCAAAGGAAGAATGCAAGATTTGAGGAAGGGATTTGATCAAGGGAATTCAAAAGTCAACCCCAAGGCCACAAAATATCTCAAGAGCATTTAAGTCAACAAGAAAAAGAAAACCCCCCTGGCTTTCTTACAAAATCTTTATTTCAAATGAGAACATGCTCTAGGCTATATCTTGAGAATCAGCTGAGACAATGGCTGTTAACAGGCAACTTTGTAACTAACAGCTGGCTGGATAAGAATTATTAACAGAAGCTCAAAAAGTCTTTATGAGAAGGAAGGAGTAGAAACAATAGCAAAAGGCAAAACTTTGATATCCACAGTGGAAAATTGGACAAAAATTTTAAAAAAGGCTTCCCCATAGGGAAATGAGATCTCACTGGGACTAGAAAATCATAGAGGGAAGGAGTATCTCCAAAAGTTGGTGAATGTGGTGAATGTACTGCTAGAGCTACTGAGTGTCACCATTGCAGAAAGCCAGGATGTTTATTCAAAGTTGTCTTGAGTTATAAAACAAAGAATGATAATTCTCCTTATGACCTTCAGTTAGGACTATGTTGGGCAGGGGGTCAAGGTGAAGTAGGCAGGAATACATGTTAAAATTGCACGCCCCTGTGTGACCTCATGCCCTACCTGATACCTTCACCATGCCCCTGTGTGACTTCATCCCCCAACCTGGCCACACCTGGGTGCCCACCAGACAATCAGGTTAATTGACCACTCCCCTTTGGAAGTGGGTTAAAAGCCTGGGACACAGTGTGTCTGCCTCTTCTCTTTTCCCTGGCCTCTTGCCAGGAGGGGGCTTGCTGTAGCCCTGCATCTCCAGGGTGTATGGCCTTAGGGCCACATGCCCTAGGCTTCCTGGCCTGGATTCTCCTCCACAATGTTGGTTCCTGGTGCTCAGTATAAACCCAGATTTACCTCTCTCTCTTAAATAAAGCTTTCACTCTTCTATGCACCTTTCACACTGAATAAAGGCTTAAAATGTACAATGTTGTCTGATTTATCAGTGTCAGTATTTAGAATTCTTCTCTAAATATTAGGCAAGAAGCCTCTCAAGCTTATTAATATTGGGGATTTATTAATAAGCATATGGTGAAATCGTATGGCACCCCAAATTCTGATAGCATATGTGGCACCCCAGATAGCACTTCTGGGGAATATTAAGGGTCCACATTTTGGTGTAAATTTTGAGGGGTCATGTCCGATTTCAAAGGGATTGTTTTCAACAGGTCTTCCCTAGAACACTTGATGAATCTAGAGGTGGAGTCCTCCCACACTTGCCAACCATAGGGCATAAAATTATACAAACCAATGGCCAGAGCTACATTAATCAGAGCCAGGAGCCAGAACCTTCTTCCAGGTCTCCTACTTGGGTGGAGGAACCCAAGGACTTGGACCATCTTCTACTGCTTTCCCAGGCCACAGCAGAGAGCTGTATTGGAAGTAGAGCATCTGGGACTTGAACTGGTGCCCATATGGGATGCCAACACTGCAGGAGGTAGCTTTACCTACTACACCACAGGGCTGGCCCCTATTTTTTTTTAATTTTACAGTGACATACTTTCAGTTTATAACCACAAGCTTAACCTTTCACTAAGTAAAGAATTCAACAAATTCTTTGCTGGTGCTGTGGCATAGCTGGTAAAGCTGCTGCCTGCAGTGCCAGCATCACAAATGAGCACCAGTTTAAGTCCTAGATGCTCCATTTCTGATCCAGCTCTCTGCTATGGCCTGGGAAAGCAGAAGATGGCCCAAGTCCCTGAGCTTCTGCATTGGCATGGGAGACCAAGAGGAAGCTCCTGGGTCTTAGCTTCAGATCAGTCCAGCTCTAACCATGGCAGCCATTTGGGGAGTGAACCAGCAGATGGAAGACCTCTCTCTCTGCCTCTGCCTCTCTGTAACTCTCTGACTTTAAAATAAATAAATAAATCTTTTTAAAAAAAAATTCAACAAATTGTAAGAAAAAGCCTATTTGGGAGGGAAAAAGTTAAATTAGGATTGGGACAAATTGAAGAATCCTTCCTATATTTTCTGGAGCAGGGAATCAAGCTCCTAGGCAGAGTACTAATTGTCAAATATAGGACTTGGACTCACAGTGGAAATGGACATATGTAAAAGTCCAAATTAACTTACTTAGAGAAAAAGAAGAAAAACACATTGGCCCCTCAGTATGGGGTTAAAAAGAGTGTTGAAATTATGCCTGTAAAAACTAAACTGAAACAGCTAGGTCATATAGTTCATAAAAGATAATATCCTATTTCGAATGAAGGAAGAAAGGGACGTCAGCCTATAACAGGGGATCTTATTACAGATGAACTGTAAGAATCCTTTGTATCTCCATATAACACTCTAGTTCTTCCTATAGTAAATCTTACGGATCTTGTAGACCATCACAGGACTTAAGTGTTATCCACCACATTGTACAGACTTGTCACCTGTAGTGCAGAATCCTTACACCTTGCCCAGTAAGATTCCTCATGACCACAAATGGTTTAGTGTTGTTGACTTAAAATTTGCTTTCTAGGTCTGCCCACTAGAGACAAAGAGCAGAGACCACTTTGCTTATGAGTGGGAAAATCCCTATGGGGGAAGAATACAATACACATGAACTTCATTGCTCCAGCGATTTACTGAAGCAACCAAATTATTTGGTCAAATTTTAGACAAGATTTTAGAATTTCTTGCAAACTTATGTCTGCCTGTGCAAGAAGTCTAAATGTTACACTACAGAGATGACCTCCTGATTCTAGATTTTAAAAAGGCAGATGGAGGTATTTGTAGCCACTATGGATCCTCATAACTTTTTTGAAGGAAGAGGGCTGTGAATTTCTAGATATAAGCTTCAATTTGTAGAAAGATATGTAAGATATTTGGGGAATCTAATCAGTGAAAGAAAGCACCAAATCAACCCTAAGAGCATATCAGGTGTTGTATACCTGAGTTTACATAAAACCTAATGGGAGGTGAGAAAGCTGTTAGGGTTAACAGAATTGTTGATTATGGATTCATTTCTATTCCAAAAAAAATCTTTATCTCAAACTTTTATTAAAAAAAAAAAAAACCCTGAGCCTTCACAGTGATCCACAGAGGAGGTCCAAGAAATGAACATATTGAAAGCAGGTCCTCATAAAAGCCGCTGTCCTAGCACTTCCCTCTCTGGAAAACCTTTTTAATCTTTGGTCATGTTGTATTAGGGTGTAGATTTTGGAGTCCTCATCCAGAATCGGGGAGGAAAAAGCAGCTAGTAGTCATTGTATCTAAACTTCTCGATCACAGTTCTAAGAGATGGCCTGAATATGTACAAGTAGATCCTGTAGTGCCTTATTAGTGTAAGAACGCTGAAAATAAGCTTGTGGAAGAGCACTTATAGTGAGCACCCCACTTCAGGTAAAAAAAATATCTAAACCAAAAAGCTAAAAGAGGGTTGACAAATTCCAGAATCCTAAAATATGAGGCTATTCTTTAGGAAAGGGGAAGCTGGTTAAATAGTATCTGACTATAACTGTTTATGCATTATAGAGTACGAAATCAACATTAGACCAGATATGAGAGGCTCCCTTACATGAGCCAATGAGGCTATCTGTGAATAGTTAATCTTGAGTAATAGGAGGAAAAAGGCATAATCGTTACGCAATTCTGGATGGTGATAGCTACTCAATATGTGAAAGTGATGGATTACCCAAAAGTCTGCTCAAACCTGTGAGTTGTATACCCTTAATTAGGCTCCAAGGCTTCTTAAGGGCTAAGTAGGGAATATTTACACAGACTCTAGGAATACTTATCATGTGCTACAAACTTTTGAAAAAATCTGTACATAAAGGGTCATATAAATGGAAATGGTAAGGGAAAATAACTGGTTCAGAAAGAATTAATTACACAGATATTAGTTTCTTGATCTCCACTTAAATACCTGTGTACTATGTAAATGGGTGCCAAAAGCCCTTGAAGCTATTGGAAATGGACTAGGTGATGAAATTGCTAAACATATTTTTCTAAATAGATTAAAATATACCATTTGATTCAAGTCTTGCTCTGACAACTGCAAAGCCCTAGTTCACCAGAGTGGGAGAGAAAAGGAACTGGTTAATATTAGGCCACCCAAAATAATAAAGAAAACTGGCTACTCTTTGATGTGAAGGAAACAATCTGAAAACCATTGATGAGAGAATTTATGGTAATATTACACAGAAGGAGCCATTGGTGCCCTGAGGCCATGGGTGAATAATACTTGGAAGCTACAGTTACATAGCTACACTATCACTAAACAGGCATGTACATTATGTATAACCTGTCAAACAATAAGTAAAAAGACAATACAAATAGCAATAGGGGAATAGTCCCCAGGGTTGAGGCCATTTCAAAGTATCCAGATAGACTACAACTACAGTAGGGAAAGCAAAATACCTGTTTGTCATTATAGACCTTCTCACTGGCTGGGTAGACGATTTTCTTCTAGCAATGGCCATTGCTACAAATGTTATTAAAACTATCTTATCAGCCAGCGCTGTGGCTCAATAGGCTAATCCTCCACCTTGCGGCGCCGGCACACCGGGTTCTAGTCCCGGTCGGGGTGCCGGATTCTGTCCCGGTTGCCCCTCTTCCAGGCCAGCTCTCTGCTGTGGCCTGGGAATGCAGTGGAGGATGGCCCAAGTGCTTGGGCCCTGCACCCGCATGGGAGACTAGAGAAAGCACCTGGCTCCTGGCTTCAGATCAGCACAATGCGCCAGCCGTGGCAGCCATTGGAGGGTGAACTAACTGCAAAAAGGAAGACCTTTCTCTCAGTCTCTCTCTCTCACTCTCCACTCTGCCTGTAAAAAAAAAAAAAAAAAAAAAAAAAACCTATCTTATCACAGATGTTACCTAGATTGGGCCAGCAGAAAGTGTTGATTCCAACAATGGGATTCATTTCAGCTCAATCATGTAAAAGGAGGTCATTATGGGCTTGGATATTAAATGGTACTATCATACCCCTGGTGCCACTCTTTTTAGGAAGGGTTGAAAGAATGAACCAGACTCTCAAAAACAGTAATATTTACTATTATTTTCACCTATTTTAAATTGCAAATGTGGCTACTAGAAGGTTTTAGATTACATATATAGCTCACAGTATAATTCTGCAAGGCATAGGCCCAGGAAATCTTGGATTTGTTTTTCTCTTTATTACAACCTTCCTCCATAGAATTGAAAAAGCTACTTCTTCTCTAAGTCTTTATTTCTACATATGTAAAATGCAGGCAAAAATAGTAATATAAAAGAAACTGTGTCCATATTAAATAAGATATTTATATATTTATTATTGTACATAATAATAAATATCCAGCATACTGGCTGGATATAGTAAGAACTCAACAAATGTTGCTAAATGAATAAATTAGGCCCTGGTCTGATTAGGTGAGCCTAATACTTTATTTTTTCTAATTGCATGAATTATTCATGCTCATCATTAAAAATATTGGAATAATATGTGAAAGAGTAAAAATTACCTGGAGTCTTACTATGCCAAATAGTGGTTATTTTGTTGGTGTCTCACTTTATACAGGCAGAAGAGCATAGCACCTATAAGCCCAGTCTACGGTGTTAAATTTCAAAACTACCACTTAATCAGATTGCCCAAGTGATTTCAGAATATTCTGGGCCTTATTTTCCTTATCTGTAGGGCAGGAAAATAACAAACCAATGCCAAATAGTTGTTAGGGGATTAAATGAGTGAATGTTTATAAAATAACTAAAATAATTCCTAGCATATAATAAGCATTGCCTAAATAATGCAATAAATCTTAAGAATATTTGTGTACTCTTCACCACTTCAATGCCCACTGTAATGGTAACCAATATTAGCTTCTGTTGTGAATCCTTCCATGCTTTCTCTTGGTCCATGTAATTATGTAATTATACACACTTATCAGGAACACAATTATTCCACTTATTTAGGAGCCTGTTCTGTCAAGTTAATCACTTTCAACAAGTGCCTATATAATAATTCCAAGGCAGATAAGTAAATCCTTCTATATAGTCTTACTTAGTTAATGGTCATGTTCTTGATTTGTTGGAAATTTCTGGGCATTAAAATTTTCTATCATGAAGGTAGAAGAGAGACAAAACTAATTGTACTTCCAAACCTAAGCACTGTGGGCTGACCTATGGATTTGTCACATGCAGCAAGTGCTTCATTTTGCGATAAGTAACTGTGAAATCACTCAACGGTAGATAATTGACCTAATCTAATTTTACAATAGAAGTATGACTGCTGGTTTGTCTGCCTGTTTCAGTTGTATCACTGCATGCACTACAAACCAGTGGGCTAATTATGAAGTTATTGTTACTACTTAAAATCACTTCCCTGCAGAGCCCTCACCTTTTCTACTTCACTAGCCCACCAGTCCACATTACCCAAGTTTCATTCCTTCATGAATGGTTAATGTGACCAGGAATCAGTAGGTCAATTAACAAACAGGACTGGGCTTCCAGGCAACAGAGATCAGGATCAATAACTTAAGTTTAGTGAAATTAAATGCAATTGTAAACTCAACTATTTAAAAGCTGCAGACATGGACTACTGGGATGTCCATTAAAAGCCATTGGACTCTTTCTCTGGAGTGGCTGGGAAATGCATTTCTCTTTGGCTGATCTTGCCCATCTTGCACATGGATGGATACCTAATGAAGCAAATTCTGATTTTTCACTGAAGTAAATTCCCTGTCCCTAGGGGTGTGTGGGCACTGGTGCTTACTTGAGACAGAATCTTCTTTTACTAAGTACAGTACAACAAAACCATGGAGCCAGATTCATGAGAAAGTGAGTTATCTCTGCATCTTAGGCTGGTTTGTTTTTCCCAGTGTGATAGTATTCATTATTCAGAAAACACTTAATAAGCACCAGCTCTATTCCACCAGCTTGATTTTTTTTACAGGCAGAGTGGACAGTGAGAGAGAGAGACAGAGAAAAAGGTCTTCCTTTGCCGTTGGTTCACCCTCCAATGGCCACCACAGCCGGCGTATCATGCTGACCCAAAGCTGAAGCCAGGGGCCAGGTACTTCTCCTGGTCTCCCATGAGTGTGCAGGGCCCAAGCACTTGGGCCATCCTCCACTGCACTCCCGGGCCATAGCAGAGAGCTGGCCTGGAAGAGGGGCAACCAGGACAGAATCCAGCGCCCCGACCGGGACTAGAACCCGGTGTGCCAGCGCCGTAGGCAGAGGATTAGCCTATTGAGCCACAGCGGTGGCCACTAGCTTGATTTTTTAATCTTGGTTGAGTTGAGGCTTGTTTATAGTTCTAGCTTTTTCTATTATGACAGGCTAGAGAGAAATAACAAATGTCCCCAGATATGTAGCTGAACAGCACAATGAAAGACTGTTATGTAACAGTGCCAGCTAGGTACTCAAGTTAGGGCAGCAGATAATCCTAAGAATCTGAGGCCCCTTCCACCTGAGAGATTCCCATCTACTGGTTCATCCTCAAATGCCTATAGTGAAGTCAGCAGCCAAAGGTGCATTCCCTGTGGTGGCAGAAACTCAACTACATGAGCCATTGCGTGCTGCCTCCCAGGATGTACATTAGCAGAACACTGGAATCCAGAGACAAAGCTGGGACTTGAACCCAGGATCTCTGATATGGGATGAGGGTCTTCTAATTAGAATCTTAATCACTATGCCCATACCCAGACTACTTTAAAGAATAAAAATATTTCTTCAAATAAATGTGCCACAATTTAATTCAAACTCTTTTTTTCATATGCTTTACTGTAGTAAGTATCTTTGCAGGGCTGGAGCTGTGGCAAAGCCACCACATGCAGTGCTGGGATCCCATATGGATGCTAATTTGAGTCCCAGCTGTTCCACTTCCAATCCAGCTCTCTGCTGTGGCCTGGGAAAGCAGTAGAAAATGGCCAAGTCCTTAGGCCCCTGTACCCACATTGGGGATCTGGAAGAAGCCCCTGGCTTCTGGCTTCAGATTGGCGCAGCTCCAGTAGTTGCAGCCATCTGGGGAGTCAACCAGTGGGTGGAAGATGTCTCTCTCTCTCTCTGCCTCTACCTCTCTGTAACTCTGCCTTACAAATAAATTAATAAACCTTTTAAATAAAAAGCATCTTTGCAATACAGTTTAGTCACATTTATGCTGATTCCTTTAGAATAAGTTTCTAGCCATAGAATTACTTGTCACATATATAAATGTACATGAATTTATTTAAGACTTCACATGCAAGTATTTTTTGTTTTTGTTTTTTGTTTTACTATTTATTATTTCAAGGTATACAAAAACATATGAAGCAAATTTGAAATTGTACTTTGTTCTCAGCATCTATTTAAAGTGCTTTTCAGTAGCTTCAAAAGCTATCATTTTACCCCTTAGATTGATAAACACTGGAGGTAAAATTTGGTTTTTTAATTAAATCTTTAATGGATTTTACCTATTTTATCCTTGATCTTCTAGCATGTGTAGAAATATTATTGACTTCATTTTATCTTTAATGGAATCATTTCTTACTTCAGTAAAATTTACTGTAGTCTGAAAAAGTGTGGTTAGCTCAGTTAAAATCTTACCCAGACATACCCTTGGGAACACAAGTTTAGATTAAAAAATAATATAATGTAAGTCTAAAATTAAATGTTTCAAAGGTAAGAATACAAACAATGGTATAATACAGAAAACATTTTGCAATTGCAGACGCTCCATTTCAAGTTTCTTTCTTGAGGTACCATTAGCAATGTTGGTGATAAAGCTATGAAATTAAACTCAGGAAAAAACATGCTATACAGTTCCAAAAGACAGATGGTTATGTTGCTGAGTGTATTTTTTTATTGTGTGGCAGTTATGAAGTTTTGTTGTGATCTAATAGTACATAGGTCTTCAAACACATTTGAATTCATCTGTCACTTAATTTCATTAATCCAGGAGTGCCAATAATAAAGTATATGTAGTTTTCTTTTTTTAAGATTTATTTATTTGAAAGGCAGAGTTACAGAGAGGCAGAGGCAGAGAGAAAGAGAAATGTTCCCTCCACTGGTTTAATTCCCAAATGGCTGCAATGATGGGCGCTGATCTGAAGCCAGGAGCCAGGAACTTCCTCCTGGTCTCCCATGTGGCACGTTATAGAGAGAAAAAGAGAAGGAGAGAGAGAAGGAGAGAGAGAGATCTTCATTCTCCAAATGGCCCCAACAACTGGGTCTGGGCCAGGCCGAAGCCAGGAACCAGGAGCCTCAACCAGATCTCCCAGGTGGGTGCAGGGGCCCAAGAACTTGGGCCATCCTCCGCTGCTCATCCTAAGCACATTACCAGGGAGCTGAATCAGATGCCCACATGGGATGCTGACGCAGCAGGCAGCAGCAGTTTAACCTGCTGTGCCATAGCAATGACCCCAGAAACTTTTAGTTACCTCATTCCTGGTTTATGGCAATCTTTCCGAAGTTAATCATCTTTTAATGTGAGAGAAAACTCAGTTAATCAAATCAGTAAATATTTATGAAACACTATTATGAACAAGGCACTGTATCTAGCTCTCTATGTGATCTGAAAGATTCTAAATCCTATTACTGTTGTTTTTGCTTGGTAGGCACATGCAAGTATTTTTACAGTTACCAAACACAGGGAATATCGTGCTGTATTTTGATTTGTTTGGGAGGGAGAGGAGGGAAGAGAGAGAGAGATACCTTCCATCTACTGGTTCACTTCCCAAATGCCTGCAACAAATGCAACTGTAACAGATGGAAGGCAGGAGCCAGGAAATCCATCTGTTTCTCCAATGTGGGTGGCTGGGACTCGAGTATTTTTTTTTTTTATTTTACAGAGTTAGACAGTAAGAGAGAGAGACAAAGAGAAAGGTCTTCCTTCCATTGGTTCACCCCACAAATGGCTGCTATGACAAGCGCTGCGATGATCCGAAGCCAGGAGCCAGGTGTTTCCTCATGGTTTCCCACACGGGTGCAGGGCCCAAGCACCCGGGCCATCCTTTACTGCCTTCCCGGGCCACAGCAGAGAGCTGGGCTGGAAGAGGAACAGCCGGGACTAGAACCCAGATTAGCCAAGTGAGCCACGGCGCTGGTCCCAGGACTCAAGTATTTGCACCATAATTTGCTACCCCCCAGAATGTGCACTAGAAGGAAGCCAGATGAGAAGCAGGGACAAGACCCAAGCCTAGGCACTCTGACTTGGATGTAGGCATATCAAGTGGTGCCTTAACTCTGTGCCACAATGCCTGACCCAAACTTTACCTTTGAATTCCATTTTCAATAAAACTTTCAATGTACACTTATATATGATTTATTACAGTCTAATTTCAAGTGGCATTATAACACTTTATGTGGAGTACTCATATGTGTTCTTTCTGACATTCATGTTTTATGAGTAATTATCATAGAATTTGCTTATACATATGTTTAAAATTTTGGATAGTTTCTGGTTTGCCTAAAAGTTAATTATTCTTCAGAAATATTCTAATAATATGAGATAATAAAAATATATTTACTTTTAGTTCTTACCAGTCTTTTAAATAGTCAGACATTTCTATCTGATGTAATTTCCTCTCTTCCTGAAAGAACTTTTTTGAACATTTCTTGGAGTGCAGCTTTTCAGGAGATTAATTATTTCAGTCTGAAACTGTCTTTATTTAGCATTTGTCTGGAAAATTATTTTTGAATGATATATTTATTTGAAATGAAGAGAGGAAAAGAAAGAGAGAGAGGATCTTCTCACTGCAGCTTCACTCCCCCAAACAGCTGCAAAAATTGAGCAAAGAGAGATATAAAATTTATCTGGATATATTAATTCAGTTAAAATAATTTTTACCAGTTACTGTGAAAATCCCACTGTCTTTTTCTTAAATTTTCATCAGGATTCAAAATTCACTTCAAGTAATTCAGAGGTGAGTATTGCCAAAATAGCCCTGAATGAGGGGCAGAGCCTGTGGGTTAGAGGGTGAAGCCTCTGCCGGCTGTATAGGAATCCCTTATAGGCACTGATTTATGTCCCAGTTGCTCCTGTTCTAATCCAGCTCTCTTCTATGGCCTGGGAAAACAGTGGAAGATGGTCCAAGTGCTTGGGCCCCTGCACCTCCATGGGAAACCTGGCTGTTGGCTTTAGATCAGCCCTGCACCAGCCATTGTGGCCATTTGGGGAGTGAAACAATGGATGGATGAAAGACCTCTCTCTCTCTCTCTCTCTCTCTCTCTGCCTCTTCTCTTTCTGTGTAACTGTGCCTTTCAAATAAATAAATCTTAAAAAAAAAAAGAATCTCACATCTCACTCTATCTCCCACTCAAAATCTGTCTCCAAATTTAATCACATTGGGATTTAAAGCATAAACACATGAACTTTGGGGATACATTAAATCCATATTAGGATGGGGCCGGCACTGTGGTGTACTAGGTTAAATCCCTGGCCTGAAGCCCCAGCATCCCATATGGATGTCAGTTCAAGTCTTGGGTGCTCCTCTTTCAATCCAGCTCTCTGGTATGGCTTGGGAAAGCAGTAGAAGATGGCTCAAGTGCTTAGGACCCTGCACCCAGTTGGGAGACCCAGAAGAAGCTCCTGGCTCCTGGCTTTGGATCAGTGCAGCTCCAGCCATTGCAACCAATTGAAGAGTGAAGCAATGGATGGAAGAGCCCTCTCTCTGTCTCTACCTATCTCTGTTAACTCTTTCAAATAGATAAATCTTTAAAAATAAATAAATAAATAAATCCATATTATGTAGGGAGGAGGAATTATTATCTTTGACACCTTTGCTGGGGCTTAATGAGGTGCCTTTCTCCAGGAGTTCCTGGCTGCCACAACAAAACAGGGTTTCTATAAACAAAAATAAAACAAGGCCTGCTATTTAAGTCTGTGTATAATATTTGCATTCTGCACATAAAGCAAGTTGTTGGATTGTAATACGCTTATTTTTTCCCACATACTTTATTTGTGATGAGAATACTTAAATCCCTCCCTTAGCAATTTTCAGGACTACATTGTTATTAACTAGAGTCACTGTGTTGTACAATAGATCTCCTTTCCAACTAAACATTTGTGTGCTTTCACGATCATTTCAGTTCCCCTGTTTCTCAGTCCCTACTAACCACTATCCCCTTTCTGCCACTGTAGTTTAAGTTTTTAAATTCCACATGTAAATTAGATCATGTACTGCTTGTCTTTCTGTGCCTGGCTATTTAACCTAGGATAATGTTCTCGATTCACTTGTGGTTTTGCACGACAATGAACCCCCTTATCCTTGAAATTTGAGTTGTATTGCATTTTTTGTATACAAGGATACTTAAAAAAGTTTTGAAAATGGAATTAAAATATGAGTTTATTTTGGTGCAAGAAGTTAATGATATATGTGTGTCTTCAAAGAGTCCTTCCTCAGGAAATGGGAATTATGGAGAAATTATGCTTGGTTCAAAAAAGTTTTGCAGTGAAACAAAGTTTTCCTTCAGTTACATCCTCCACATTTTGAGGTACTCTCTTGCACCACATTTTCCTTATCCATTCATCCACTGATGGGTATTTAAGTAGATGTCATATCCTGTCTTTGTAAATAATGTTGCAATGGAAACAGGTGAACCTATCTCTTTGACAACCTTTTATTTAAGGAATACAAACTTGATGCATTTCATATACAACTCTAGGAATATAGTGATTCTTCCCACCATACCTGCCCTTCCACCCACTGTCCCACATTTCTTCCTCCTTCCTCTCCCATTCCCTGTTCCATTCTCCACTAAGATTCACTTTCAGTTAACTTTATACACAGAAGACCAACTCTACACTAAGTGAAGAGTTCAACAATTTTGTGCTTTGGATGTATGCCAGAAGCATTCTGATCGCATTATATGGTTGATCTCTTTTTAATATTTTTGAGGATTTTCCATAACAGACATGTACTTCTATATTTTTGCCAAGGAGATACAAAGATCCCCCTTTTTAACATTTTCACCAACATTATCTTTTGTCTTCTGTAATAGCTATTTTAGCAGGCTTGAGATTTCTCCCTATAGATTTTTTTAAGTTGTTATAATTTCTTTTTTTAAATTTTTAAATTTTTTATTTAGTAAATATAAATTTCCAAAGTACAGTTAATGTATTACAATGGCTTCCTCCCCCCAGAATTTCCCTCCCACTCACACCCCTCCCATCTCCCGCTCCCTCTCCCATTCCATTCACATCAAGATTCATTTTCAATTATCTTTATATACAGAAGATCGATTTAGTATATATTAAGTAAACATTTCATCAGTTTGCACCCACACAGAAACACAAAGTGTAAAATACTGTTTCAGTACTAGTTTTAGCATTACTTCACATTGGATTACACACTAAGGACAGATCCTACATGAGAAGTAAGTACACAGTGACTCCTGTTGTTGACTTAACAATTTGACACTCTTGTTTATGGCGTCAGTAATCTCCCTAGGCTCTAGTCATGAGTTGCCAAGGCTATGGAAGCCTTTTGAGTTTGCCAACTTTGATCTTATTCCAACAGGGTCATATCAAAGTGGAAGTACTCTCCTCCCTTCAGAGAAAGGTACCTCCTTCTTTGATGGCCCCATACTCTCCACTGGGATCTCACTCACAGAGATCTTTCATTTAGGTCTTCTTTTTTTTTTTTTCCAGCGTGTCTTGGCTTTCCATGCCTAAAATACTCTCTTGGGCTCTTCAGCCATATCCGAATGCCTTAAGGGCAAAGGCCATAGCAGACAGCGGGATCAGAAGTGGAGCAGCTGGAACTTGAAATGGCACCATATGGGATGCCAGCACTGCAGGTGGCAGATTTACCTGCTATGCCACAGTGCCTGCCCTGGGATGTATTTATTCTTGTTTTAACAAGACATTTCTCATTTTTACTCTTCCTTGTTTTATTCTCTTATTTTCTAATATTGAAATTTTTGACTGAGATTTTTATTGGCTTATTTATTGGTGTCTTTGTTAATATATCTTTAAATTTATTATTTAATTTATTTTAAAGGCAGGGAAGCAGAAATAAAGGAGACAGAGTGAGAGGAGAGAGAGAGAGAGAGAGAGAGAGAGACAGAGAGAGAGAGACTCCTATCTGCTGGTTCAGATCCCAAAATACTCTAAGAGCCAGGACCAGCAGGGGCCAAAGCTAGGAGCCAGATCTCCCTCAGGGTGGCAGTGACTCAACTACTGGACCACCACATGCAGCTTGCATTACCAAGAAACTAAAATCAGAAATGGACCTGGGACTAACCACGGGCACTCTGATATGGGACTCAAAGTTCCCAAGCAGCATCTTAACCCCTATGCCAAATGCCCATTCCACTCCATAGCTTTATTTTTAACAGAAATGATTATTCTTGTTATTTAAAAATGCATGTAATTGTATCTTTGCTGTTCATCATTACATGATTTGTATTTATTCAGAATTATTTTTCTAATTGGTTGAGGCTGTATGATCATGTTTTTAGTACAATTTTTAAAAATACATACTTGCTTGATGTTCATGCAATTTTAATTGTATAGTTAAAGCTGAATGAATTTTTTTTTTTTGGACAGGCAGAGTGGACAGTGAGAGAGAGAGAGACAGAGAAAAAGGTCTTCCTTTTGCCGTTGGTTCACCCTCCAATGGCTGCTGCAGCTGGCGCACTGTGGCCGGCGCACTGTGCTGATCCGAAGGCAGGAGCCAGGTGCTTCTCCTGGTCTCCCATGGGTGCAGGGCCCAAGGACTTGGGCCATCCTCCACTGCACTCCCTGGCCACAGCAGAGAGCTGACCTGGAAGAGGTGCAACTGGGACAGAATCCGGTGCCCCAACCAGGACTAGAACCCGGTTTGCCAGCGCCGCAAGGTGGAGGATTAGCCTATTGAGCCAGGGCGCCGGTCCTGAATGAAATTTTTTGAAGTGTTGTTATAAAACAGGATCTTTTTCTTGAAATGTTCTATGAAAATGAGAAAAAATACTTATCTATTATTCTGGATTGCTAATTACAGGTAGCTTGTTTTCGGGAAAATATTAAATATTAAAGCATATATGTTTAATAGTATAAATCCTAAAAATTAGCCATAAATAATAAAAATTAGTCAATTATTCAGTCAGGTATATTTAAAATAGGCATAGGGTGAGAATTTGGTCTAATGGTTAAGACACCTCTTGGAACACCCACATCAGAGTGTGTGGGTTTGAGTCCCAGGTCCACTCCTGATTCTATTTTCCTGGTGATGGGCAACCTAGGAGACACCAGGTGATGATACAGGTGCTTGAGTCCCTCCCTCCTACACAGAACCCTGAGTGAATTCTGAGCTCCTGGTTTTGGACTGGCCTAGAACTGGCCATTGCAGGGATTTGGGGAGTGATATCCCTTTCCTAAGATAGATAGATAGATAGATAGATAGATAGATAGATAGATAGACAGACAGACTTAAATATACATGTATCTAAATTTTGCTATCTTCTACTACTTATTTTCTATACCCTAATTGTCCACCAAAAAGTAATTTTCTGATATCCTCTAAAATGCTTGAAAATGTTTATAAATGCAAACTATTGCTAGAAACCAACGTATATCATTAAATGTTTATGGTTCTTCTGGTTTTGATCAATTAATAAAACAGATGGAAGAAATAATTTTAAACAAGAATCAGAACACAATGGAAAAATTTGCATCAAAATGTATTATTTTGCTTCTCTCTTCATGCTGTGGACCTGTCAAATACCTCTTTTAGAAATTGCATAACATAAGTGAAAATCTTTGCCCAGACTTACTTGAGAGGTTCAGAATTCTAGTGTATATGATTTCAGGTATTTTTCAATATCTGGAAAAACATATTTATATATTCAACTTGTATCTTTCATATCCAAAGCTCTTAAAATGAAATTTTAAAAAGATTCATTTCCTATTTATTTTGTGTCTGCTTCCTCAATAAAAATGGGCTTAAAAAATCTATTCCATTGTAGGGGTTGTGAGGACATGTATTCATCCAGACAGTGACCGTGTATTGGTGAGAAGCACAGCAAAGTTAGATAATAAAGGCGATCACGAATTCTGTAGGATTTAGAAACTGAAAAAACAAACATTTGGGTTAATGTTTGTGATCCAAAAATTAAAATTTAAAGTCTGTCTGAGGTAATTCCATTACTGTGTGTTAGTGACAACACATTATGTTCAGAGAGAAATGTAGTTTTCAGTTTTCTTTATATATGAAAGAATTATTGCCTAAAAAAAGACAAAGTATCATTATCTATGAATTTGCTTATTTACCGATGTTACTGTCACTTTGTAAAAAAAGATATTATATAAAAATAATTTTTATTTTAGAATTATCCTTATAAAACAATTTATATTAAGGTCATTGATGAAACATGTTTACAAAAGTAATACTAGAGAAAATGATTATATAATAAATATGAAATAAATAATAAATTCAAGGTAGATCAGAACTATTTTTATTTTGTGATTTTTATTTTGATGAAAATCCACAAATATATTTCACAGATTGTCTATTCTAAATTAAAGGAGCTGTGAGTAATTTGTCCCAGAGACAAACACTAAATCTTTTGCATCTTGCATTTTGCATTTAGAAATATTTATTCTGTATGGTAAAACTAACTTTATTTCAACATTGAGTAAAGTGACACACTGTAAGATGTTTTCAAGAGAACACACCAAAATTTGAATTTAACATTGTATTATGTTTAAATACAGCTTAGATTTTTGTATGATAAGATTAAAGACATGGGACAGGAACAATTTTAGTGATTTTTTAAACAATAATAATGGATGCTTCTGTTTATGCTGTTTGTCGATGAAAGTTCTGCAGGGAGCCAGTGTTGTGGTGCAGTGAGTTAAGCTACTGCCTGCAATGCCAACATCCCATATGGACACTGACAGCTCCCCTTCCCATCCTGCTCACTGCTAGTGCACCTGGGAAAGCAGCAGAAGATGACTCAAGTAGTTGGCCACTTTCATGCAAGTGGGAGACCTAGATGGAGTTCCACACTCCTAGATTAGGTAAGCACCAGCCTGGCCATTGAACCCATTTGGGGAGTGAACCAGTGGATGAAAGATTTCTCTGTCTCTCTCTCTGTCTCCATAATTCTGTCTTTAAATAAATAAATGATTTTACAAACAATTTTTCTGTGTAAATGATATACTTATTGATGATTTCACTAGATTGTGCACATATCCCTAGTAATTTATATATATAAAATTATCTTCTGTCATGATTATGAGTAAACATGCTCATGAAAACATTCAAGGAGTTCATCCATTGCAGTTTTATAAGATAAAGTGTGAATTATAAATTGCCAATCATCTCCAATCCCCATCTCCTACACACAGTGCTTAGTAGTGCCATTGACATGGGAGACCCTGAATTGCTTCCTGATTTTCTTAATCTTAACTTATTTTGTGAAAATAATTCACCTGTGAATGCCCATCTGCATTTGTTACACATTTCTTGCATATTCATCATTTACAAAAATGAGGATAATAAGAACATTATTATAGGTAAAAAGACCCTTTTCAATGGCACATTTGTCCTTTTATTTTCATGGGTAGAAGCTAATATGATTGATTTGAAACTCAGCAATGCTTGATGCCACAATGAAATCATGGGAGTGGTGTTTTGATAAAACCAAAGGAAGCAGAAATCTTGGGAGGTATCAATGGCTTATCAGCATAAGTGCATTGGGTATATTGGGCAAAATTAAAATGCCTTTAGTGACTTACATAATAGAAACACCAGGTTTATCCTGTGTGAATACTGAAAAAGGCAGAATCAACTGACTAATGAATGTTTTCAGGCAAGAGAAACATGGGAGACACTTTAAATAGATTCAGTATAGGCAAAATTTGGATCAGTTCATAACCTAAAGTCCTTAAGTGAACAAGGATCCATCCAGAGATCATTAGTAAAGGGATGCAGGAGACTGAGTGAATATAAGAAATTATCTTAATACAAAACCTGTTACTCTCCTACTAGGAGAAGCTTGGGCTACAATCACACCCTCTGGGAAGGGGGGGGGAATGTTCTGGAACACAGATATTAGACAAATAAAAACTTGTCTGTTAGCTGCTATTGACAGTTTCAGTTCATTTCAAGTTTTATTGTTCTATAAAATTATGAACTTAGCCTATTAGTTTACTATATGGCTTTGTAATTCTGATCAGTCACCTACAATTCAATGACATTTGTCATTAAGCAAACTGCAATGGTGTGAATCTGATAAAATTTATTAAATATTAGTAAACCTCAGAACTTATATCTATGTTCTATAAAGAGCAATATAAACTTTTAATTATGAAATTTGAACATTTCTTTTCAAATACAAAATCATTTTAGCATGTCAATGGGATGCATGCCCAGAACTAATAGATAAATTTGCATAAAATGGCTAATATGGCCTTATCAGTTTCTATCATCCTCCTATTCCCTTTTCCTGGGCCCACAATCCTTCAGTTCTACCACTATTATCTATTTCTTATTTTAGAAATATCTTAATGCATTTATTGCCAATCTGTGAATGACATGATTTCACCATTTTTGAAGAGTTAGTTGAGGTACCAATAATAAGTTATATATATTAAATTATAGATCATTATACTTTTTAATGTACAAGTACAGTAAAAATAATTTACTGAGATTATTCATGTTCCCATTACTCCTTTCCTAAGTTTTAATTATTTGATTTGAAAGTCAGGTTATAGAAGATGGAGGTGGTGGAAGGAGAGAGGGGAAGGGAGAGGAGGAGAAAGAGAGCTATCTTCCATCTGCTGATTCACTAACAAATGGCCAAGTTCAGGCCAGGCCAAAGTCAAGAGCTACATCCAGGTCTCCCACGTGGGTAGCAGGGGGCTCAAATACTTGGGCTGGGCCATCTTCCACAGCTATCCCAGATACATTAGCAGGTAGCTAAATTGGAAGCAGAGCAGCCGAGACTTGATTCAGCACCCATATTGGAACCTGGCATCATAGTCAACAGCTTAGCCTGCTCTACCACAGTGCACCCACCCATTAAAAGAATCTGCTCATTTCTTTTTTTTTTTATACAGCCTTCAGGGACTTGAATTTCATTTCCTGGGCATTCTTTGCCTTTCACAGTTAGTTATATGATATAGCTGTCCATCCAGAAATAATTTAATTTGCCAAAAGCCTCTTTAAATAAGAAGTATCAAGCAATAGAGAAAAGCAGAGAAATCAAAAGTTGGTTATTTGTAAAGGTCAATAAGATGGAAAGGTTTTTGGTAGAATAATGCAAACAAAAAAAAAAGACACATCACTAATGACGAAATGTAAAGGGCATGTTACACTAATCTTACAGAAGTTTAAAAGGTTATAAACAGGGTCCAGCACTGTGGTAAGTAGATTAAGACACCATTTGCATTGTTGGCATTCCATAGAGGCACCAACTGTTCCAATTCTGATCCAGCTCCCTGCTAATGCCCCCAGGGAAAGCAGCAGAGGTGGTCCAAGTCCTTGGTCTCCTGCACCCATGTGGGAAACCTGGAAGAAGCTCCTGGCTCCTGGCTTTGGCCTGGTGCCCAGCCCTAGCCATTCTAGCCATTTGGGGAGTGAACCAGTAGATAGAGGATCTCTTTCTCTCTCTCTCCTTTTCTCTGTCTGTAACTCTGCCACTCAAATAAATAAATAAAATCTTTTGTTAAAATTATTATAAACAAATACTGTGAATCATTGTAAGTCAACAGGTTAGACAATTTAGATGAAATACATATATTGCTAGAAAAGTATAAACTATCACACTTACTTAAGAAACTAAAAATGTTAGCATCCTAAAATAATAACAATAAAATAACAATAAACTGTATCAATAATTTAAAAAATTACTCAAAATCCAGACCCATATATTTTCCTTAGTGAATTCTACCAAGCATTTAAAAAATAATACCAATATCTTGTAATCTCTCCCAAAGTACACAAAATATGGACTCATTTTATGAAGGTCAATATCATACAGATACCACAGTTATAAACAGATACATAAAAAAGAAAACTACAGCTCTGGGAAGTATGGTGATGCACCAAGTTAAGCTCCCACTTGGTATGACCACATCCTGCATTGGAGATCCTGGTTAAAGCCCTGACTACTCTGTACTTCTGATCCAGTTTCAGATTAATGCATCTGGGAGACAGTAGATGATAGCCCAAGTGCTTGTGTTCCTGCCTTCCATATGGGAAATCCAGATGGAGTTTCTAGCTCTTGGCTTTGGCCTAGCCCAGCACCAGCTATTGGAGGCATTTGATGAGTGACTGAAAAGATTTCCTTCCTCCATCCCCCATCACTCTAAAATAAATAAATCTTTGAAGAAAACTACAGAGAAGTTTCCCTCATGAATATGGAAACAATCCTCAAGTAATGCTGGCAAACTAAATTCAACCACATGAGGCATATGCTTACAATGGACTCCAAATATATCAGGTCCTAATGCTTGCAGTCTGTAAATGTTATATTGCTGAGGAAAAGAGGTGTCTGCATATGTGATTAAATAAAAGGTTTTAGGGGCCAGAATCATGGCATAGTGGGTAAAGCCACCACCTGTGACACCAGTATCCCATAGGGGCAATGGTTCAAGTTCCGCTGTTCCACCTCTGATTCAGCCTCCTGTTAATGTGTCTGGGAACTCAGTGTAGGAGAGTCCAAATGCTGGATCCCTGCATCCATGGGAGACCAAGAACAATCTCCTGGCTTTTGGTTTTGGCCTTGCCCAGCCCCAACCATTGTGGGCCATTTGGAGAGTGTATCAGCAGATGTAAGATTTCTCTCTATCTCTATCTCTCTCTTTCTCTCTCTCTAGCAATTCTGCATTTCAAATAAATAAAATAAACCTTGAAAAATAAAATTTTAAAACAGGCTGTAGGCTGTACAGATCATCTTGGATTCAGGTGTTCCCTAAAAGCCACCATTGTTTGCTATGGAATAAACTCAAGAGGTAGACTCAATGAAAACAGAAGAGAAAGGATTGTGAATCCAGAGAAGAAAGATTTGTGCAGATCTTGGCCCTGAAGGTTGTAGAGTTGTGACCAAGAGCCCAGTAATGCCAGCCGCCATCAGAAGCTGGAAGCAGCAAAGAATGGCTGCTCCACTAGAACCTTGGAGAGCCTTGATTTTCACACAGTGATACTGATTTTGGACTTCTGCTATCTAGGACTGTAAGAACAAATTTCCTATTTTAACCCATCAAATCCTTTGTTCCAGCAGCCACAGAAAACAAATAAAATGTGTAAACATAACTGTATGAATAACAGAATAACTACATAAGCTATCACAGAAATGCAAGTTTATCTTTTTTTTATTTTTTGACAGGCAGAGTGGACAGTGAGAGAGACAGAGAGAAAGGTCTTCCTTTGCCATTGGTTCACCCCCCAATGGCTGCCACGGCCAACGTGCTGCGGCTGGTGCACTGCGCTGATCCGATGGCAGGAGCCAGGTACTTCTCCTGGTCTCCCATGGGGTGCAGGGCCCAAGGACTTGGGCCATCCTCCACTGCACTCCCTGGCCACAGCAGAGAGCTGGCCTGGAAGAGGGGCAACCGGGACAGAATCCGGCACCCCGACCGGGACTAGAACCTGGTGTGCCGGCGCCGCAAGGCAGAGGAGGATTAGGCTAGTGAGCCGCAGCACTGGCTGCAAGTTTATCTTAACACTAAAGAATCAATGAGAATAAATAAATTCTAACAGTCAAAAGACTCACAATCATATGAATGAATACAGAAAAAAAAAAACATTTGACAAAGTCTAACATTTCTGATACAAAATTCGGTTTGAAGGAAACTTCTTTACCATGATAAATTACATACATGTGGCCCTGTTGGTAACATCATGCTTGCTATTACAGGTAAGCACCAGATGGAAGGCTAACATCAGAAACAGGGCAATGGGGTATACTCTCACTGTTTCTGAACAAAATTGTACTTGGTGCTCCAGGCAGTAAAATCAGCTAGATGGCAGTGGACACAAAGTTGCTGAGGGCTCCAGGGCCAAGCTGATGTTGCTGTATACAGGGCAGGACAGGTTGCCTGGAGGCATGGAGGAGGGGCAGGGGCTAGATCTCACCAAACAGGTGCAGGAGACAAAAAAAGAGCTGCCCCAATATCAGACAAGTGTCCCCCAATTCCAGAGATGACCATGAGGAAGTCCACATCACCCTACAGCCAGTTCCAGCAGTTCGGCCAGCTCCATGTTCCCTTTCTTGCTACACCCAGCACCATAGACTCACCATTTCTCAGCTTCTCAGGTGTTTGGCTTCCTCGTCCCAGAGCAGCAAAGGATGAATAATCTGAGCAGATCATCTCTGCAGCCTGGATACAACTGTGACGTGCAGATCCTGTGGGATTATGCAATCTTGCCACCGGTGCACCTGATTGGAAGTTTGCAAAGCCAGTTAACTTCCAGAATTGTAACCAATCAGTATCCTCCATAGCAGGGGACATGCTCGCTTGTGATTGTACCAAGTTTACAGACTGAAAGTCCTGGCTGGGGCTCAAGTCTGAATCTTCACGGTCCATGGCCCTGGCTCTCCCGGCAGCAGTGGTGGCAGTCACCCTCGTGTTCTTGCCAGAATCCTGTGATCTGCAGCTTGTGGTAGCCCACTTCCAGTGAGTTAATTTACTGATTGTTTATTGACTCCTGGGCTTTTGTTTTTCTTTTTTTTTTATTTTATTTTTTGACAGGCAGAGTGGACAGTGAGAGAGAGAGACAGAGAGAAAGGTCTTCCTTTGCCGTTGGTTCACCCTCCAATGGCTGCCGCGGCCGGCGCGCTGCAGCCAGCGCACGGCGCTGATCCGATGGCAGGAGCCAGGAGCCAGGTGCTTTTCCTGGTCTCCCATGGGGTGCAGGGCCCAAACACCTGGGCCATCCTCCACTGCACTCCCTGGCCACAGCAGAGAGCTGGCCTGGAAGAGGGGCAACCGGGACAGAATCCGGCACCCCAACCGGGACTAAAACCCGGTGTGCCGGCGCTGCTAGGCGGAGGATTATTAGCCTAGTGAGCCGCGGCGCCGGCCACTGGGCTTTTGTTTTTCTTTGTTATTCTCAGGACATTTCTCAGGACATTTTCTCTTTTCTAAAAATATGTGGGAAAATGTTTAAGATATTATGTAATTTTATCATTTTTGATTCATTTCTCTTGTAAATATGTTTTTCCTAGTCTGTCTGGTACATCAATATTTTCTGTTTGTTTATTAGCAGTCAAATCCAGTTGATTATCCTCTACCCAGAGGCCTCACTAAATTAACTTATCAGTTTGTTTTTTGCTTTTTGATTACGTTGAATTATCTCGTTATGTAATAGTGTCAGCCACATATACTGACAGACATACTGCTTAAAAGTTGATATTTATACTTGGTACTCACACGTTTGTATTTGTTTCCCTGGCTACATCTCCAGGAGAAAATCAGAGGAGGTAGCCTTGACTGTGTGAGATTCCAAGGAAATATATTTTTGTGATCCTGCATTAAGTAGTTTTTTGTAGGTGTTTTCAGATAATTTTGATATATGTAAGGAAATAATTTTAATCATTTTTCTGACAATTGATTTATTATGGCTGGATCCTAAATGTTATCAAATATTTTTATTACATTTTATGCAAATTATAATATAGTTTCTTGTATTTTTCATTTATGTATATGATTTGCTCAAGAATATTAAAAATTCCCATATTTATAGTGTCTTGGTTCACACTGTAGGGTTTCATATATGGTTTAATTCATGTAAAGGTATTTTGTTTAGAATAATTATATGCTATCACTTCTCGGCCTTTTGGCTAAGATCAAGTGTAGAATAATTATATGTTTATGACAGATTCTTTTAGTTTCATTTTTATTTCAGTCCTGCTCCAATTTTCATAATCTGTGTCATACTGCTTTCCAGAAAAGAACTTTAAAATTCAGTTGATTTCTACTTGGAATGACTGTGAGAAACTTAAAATTGGACTTGAAACAATTCCATGTCTGGATCTTATATTTTCCTTGTGGAGCTTCCTTCTTTGGCTTGCTTGGTTTTACAAAAATTGGCTCAAATTATTTAGCCATTTTTTCCTGTTTCATGTTGTATTTGTATTTGGAAAAATAGTTTTCAAAATGAGATGGACTTTGATTATGTAACCAAGTTTTGTTTCTAAGAATTCTACAAAATCCTCTTGGTATCGTGGAGAAGTCTATAAGCTTTGTAGAGAATGGTTCTGTTTCAATTTCTTGAAATCCTTTGTTACTTCCTCTTGTCCTCAATCACCTTTACTAATGGAATATTAGTTTTCTTAATATGTTTGAACATACATTTTACCCTTCTTAATTTCCTTCTGTTACTTTATTCTTTATTTCATTCCTGTTACTACCAGCATTTCATTGATTTCTGCTGTTACGTTTTCTTCCAGCTTTTTCATGCTTGAGAAAGAAGCCAAAATGATTGTTTTCAGTATTTTATTCAACATTTTAATTTAAGTTTGTAAATTCTCTCCAAGCACTGATTTATCTTCATTCAGTTTATTCCCTTGTGCATTTCCAAACACCTTATGTTCAGGCCATGGCTGCCCATATATTGACAGATAGGTGAAAAGTAAACCTACATGTTCCTGCAGCCACCTCAGTGTTCATGTTTTCCCTCATATGTTGTAGTTTGTAAAATCTCTGTCATCCATGTCAACTTTCAATGTCTAGTCCTTTCACCTGCAGTATGTGCCAGCTTCATAAGTCTCCAGTCCTGTGTCTCTGCCACATTTTTCTTTGAACGTCTTCCTTGTACCTGCATCCCATGGGAATGTCCATATTCTCAAGCTCCTCCACATGTGGCCTTGATCGTCTCTCAGGTGTTTCTCATTCATGAGAGCCTTTGGGTACCTCTCTGCCTTTTGTCTGAGGTTCCATCTTCCCTCAGGTGTTTCCATACTACTTACTGTAACCATTGTCTTTCTTATGTCTCTAAAACCCCTTTGACTGCAGTCCAAGCTTTTTTATTTTCTCTCTCTTTCATTGCAAATAAAAATATATTTCCTCCAAACCACCTACCACAGAATATATAATTATATTCTATCTATAATGGATTGTTTTCTTTTGGACATTTCATGTAAATGGACTCATATAATGTAGTTCTTTGTGAATGGCTTCTTTCACTTACTGTATCTGCCACATTATCATGTTGTATCATATATCAGTACTTAATTTCTTTTGACTTGAAATACTCTGCTGTATGGATATCAGTTTTGTTCATTCACTGGTTAACAAAAATTTGAATGCAAGCATCTGTGTAGATATATTTTAGTGTCTGTTGGTTTTATATGTAAGAATAGAACTTCTGGATATGGCAAATCTATATTTAACTTTTGGAGAACTGCCAGACTGTTTTCCAAAATGTATACAGCATTTTACATTCCCACTAGTACTGCATGAGGGCTCCAATTTCAACCCCTCCTTACCAACACTTGTGTGTTTGTGTGTGTGTGTGTGTGTGTGTGTCTATGAAGTTGTACCTTACTCTGGTTTTGATCTTCATTTGCTGGTGGCTGATGTGTTGAGCAACTTTTCATATATTTATTTGCCATGTGTATATCTTCTTTGAAAAAGTATTCAAATTCTTTGTTCATTGTTTTATGTCATGAATTCCATTACGTCTTGAAGTCCATTACCAGATAAATAATTTGCAAATATTTTCTCCTGTTTTACTTAGCAGACTTTATTTTTTGAGCAATTTTGTGCTTACAACAAAACTGAAGAAAATTATTCCCTTATACCTCTTGCTTCCAGACACATATCCTGTACTACAGTGATACACTAGATATAACTGATGGACTGCACTGGGATAGTCCACATTTGGGTGGACATGCCCCACAATTTGAGCATCTCACAGAAGAGTTTCACTGCCCTGGGAATTGTTCTCTACCTATTAATTCCTCAAACCCTCATCTATTGAGAATCATTGGTCTTTTTACTGTTCCCATAGTTCTTCTGCTTCCCAGAATGTTACATAATTGAAATTGTTACCACTGATTTGAGTCCTGGGAACTTGTTCTATTGATGACAAAGAATGTGGCCAATGAATGAACAGAGAATAAGGTGATTAGCAAAGAATTTTATTGTCATTTCACATGATGTTTTAAAGACCCAAACCCAGAGTCCTGCAGCACTGAAGCATGGGCAGGATCCAGAGCCAGGGAGGACAGAGGGTAAGGAATGTGAATAATGCAGAAACCACCAAACCTCTGTATCCCTTCCCAAGACTCAGCAGGAAGTTGTTGGTGGGCTGATATTTGGTTTGGGACAGATCTGAAGGGGACAGGATGGTTCTCAATAGAAAAATGTCCAAGGAAGCTAGTTTAACTGTTTCCACTACAGACTGCCTGGTTCTATGGAAATAGTCCCAGGGCCTTCAATCTAATCTAAGTGGGAATAATAACAGGAAGAGGAGGAAAAATGCTTGGAGGGAGCTCATCATCTCACCATTTGGCACCTGGAGGAAGGGGGAAGTGCAAACTGGAAGGAGTACTGCTCATACTGCCTCTTTTGTCTTTCCAGTGTTGATCCTATTGGTTAAATCAGATAAAAACAAGTCTCCGTGCTGCTGCTTTTCTTCTAACCCTTGACCAAGAAAGTCTGATATCCAACAGAAACTGAGTGTGATCCCCAAACTGCCTGCTTTCAGTCATGATTAAGTTGTTCAGATTCTTTACTTCTACTTTGGAATTAAGATGTTAGGACAGCCAGTGCCGCAGCTCACTAGGCTAATCCTCCACCTTGCGGCACCCGCACACGGGGTTCTAGTCCTGGTTGGGGTGCCGGATTCTGTCCCGGTTGCCCCTCTTCCAGCCAGCTCTCTGCTGTGGCCAGGGAGTGCAGTGGAGGATGGCCCAAGTCCTTGGGCCCTGCACCCCATGGGAGACCAGGATAAGTACCTGGCTCCTGCTGGATCAGGACAGTGCGCCGGCCACAGCAGCCATTGGAGGGTGAACCAACGGCAAAAGGAAGACCTTTCTCTCTGTTTCTCTCTCTCACTGTCCACTCTGCCTGTCAAAAAATAAAAAATAATAATAATAAAAAAGATGTTAGGACAGATTATAGGGCAGGGTCTGAGCCATTGGAGCAAATGGATCCAACAGAAACTTCGGGCCATAAATGTTTTGGGTTCCCCACTTCATGGTAGTGAGGAGCCCTCCCACCCCCGAAATGGGCATGGTGCTGCAGGCATGAGGCAGCTGTGTGGCATCTCTGATGGTCACGGTGTGCTTGGGGCTGGACTGGTAGCCACAGCCGGTGGAGAAGGACATGGCTGTGGGCACAAGCTCTCAGTTTTGTCCAGTGGGTGGGCAGCAGCAGCTGCCACAGGCACAGCCGCAGACCCAGGGTGCTCCTGCTGTTCCGTCAGGCTGAAGGGCATACTTCACTCTTTCCTCTTTGCTCCCTTGCCCGGCTCCTCCTGCCTCCACCAGATCCTCCCACCTCTGCCAGCAGCCTCAGCAGCAGAAGTGGCAGCAACAGGGATGAAGACCCTGATTTGTTTCTCATCTTATTTTTATTTGGTGCAAGATGTCATACAAATGTGTATCTTCTATAGAATTGTACCATGTGGAGCCTTTTCATTGATTTTCACTTATGAAAGATCTGTAAAATTAACCTGCATTGTCATGTGTCAGGGAACGGGACAGTCTGGCCAGCTGTGCCCCTCCCGACATGTACAAGCACAAGAAGTTTAGTGCTGGGCTTTTTCCACCCTGCCCGTTGCTAACCGCAAGATCCTGTTTTGGCTTTAAGCATCCTGTTATTGCATGTTTCCCACATTTTACTAAGTTTTGTTTCTTGCTGAGTTGGTAACATGTTTTCCGTGAATCATATATAAACAGGTGGAAGGTGGGAGGGAGATATAAGAGGGTTGGAGGAGGCGAAGACGGCAGGCGTATGCAACATGTAACCCGAGTCTGCTGAAAAATAAAGTGGAAGCTGAAAAGCCGATAAACACGTCTGGTGTCTCCGAGGTCTCGCCGGCGTTAACCTATCCAGAAGGTGCACGCCCATGGTCATGTGAGTACAAAATTATTTCTTTCGATTTGGGGATGGAATTTCATTGGATGGGTGCATCCTAGTTTATGCATTCACCTATGGAAGGAAATAATGCAGTTTTGGATGACAATAATTCAATAGTTTTACACATGTATAAAGTTTTTATGAACTTAATTTTTCTGTTGACTTTAGTAAATAGTAGTAGATTTGCTGAGTAAAGCAATAAGTATGTACTTAACTTCAGAATTGACTGTCAAACTATTTTTTCAAAGTATGTGCACCATTTTGCATTTGCAAAGGCAAGGAATGGAAATGTCTGTTGTCTTACTCCTTAATCTCTATAATCCTTCTTCCTCCTTGTCCTCTTCTTTAGCTGTTCGAATAAATGCACAATAATATCCCATTGTGGACTTGAGTCTTTGCGATTATTAATGATGTTAAAAACTTTTTATATACTTAGTTGTTTACCAGCAACCATATGTTTTATTTGCCAAAACATTTGTTCTTTTTTTGTGATTTCTAAAATTGGTTTTTGAAAAAAAAAATTTGATTCTCAAAGAGAAACAGAGGAATATGGAGAGGTAAAAAGAGAGAGTGAGAAAGAGAAGGAGAGAGAGAGAGAGAGACTAACTTTTCACCCACTGGGTTCACTACACAAATAGCTGCATGAGCATCATCCAGGTCTGTACCAGACCAAAGCAAGAAGCTAGGAGCTCCATTCTGGTCTCCCACATGGATAGCAAAGACCAAAGGGCTTGGGACACATTACTAGGGATCCATATTGGAAATGAAGAAACCAGAATTCAAGCCAGGTTAATTCACCGCATCACAATGCCAGACCACAAAACTATAACTTTAGGTCAAGTATCAGAGATTTGCTACTGGAATATAATCACTTTGGTAATTAGAAAACAGTTTTACTTATTTGTGATACATTGGAGGAAAAAATTAACCTACTTAGGTTTTTTTTATGTTTATTTAGTAATCTGTAACTTTATTGACTTGATTTCTCAATTTAAACAGTTTTTTGGTGGAATGGTTAGGTTTTTCCATCTACAACATCATGTCATCTTCAAACATGGAAAATTTGACCACATTTTTCTCATTTTGATGTACTTTATTTCTTTCTACTCCATGACTGATCTTGCTAAAACTTCTAGTACTACATTAAATAAGAATAGTGAAAGTGAACATCCTTTTCTCGTTCTAGATCTGAGGGAAAATAGGTTCAGGTTTTCCCCATTCTGTATGATACTGGCTGTTGATTTGCCATATATTGCTTTTATAATATTAAGGAACATTCCTTCGATGCATCATTTATGGAGGGTCTTTATCATGAAGAGGTGTTGAATCTTATCAAATGCTTTATATACATTTATTGAAATGACCATACACTTTTTGTTCTTCATTCTATTGATGTGAGGATGTTTATTGTTGTGTGAATGTTGAACCACCCTTGTGTTTCTGGGATAAATCCCAGTTTATCATGATGTATTATCTTTTTGATGTGATTTTTTATTTGATTTGCCAGTATTTTGTTGAGAATCCTTAGCATTTAGGTTTATTAAGGGTATAGGTCTGTAGATTTCATGTATTGTGTTTGGTTTTGATATAACCAATTTAAAAAGACTGAAATCATGCCATGTATCTTCTCAGAATATAAAGGAATAAAACTAGAAATCAATAATAAAAACAATAGAACACTCATAACTACTTGGAAATCAAACAACATGCCATTGAATGAACAACAGGTAACTGAAAAAATTAAAAAGAAAACCAAAAATCTTCTTGAATAAATGAAAATACTATATATCAAAACCTGTTGGATACAGCAAAAGCAGTATTAAGAAGGAAGTTTGTAGCATTAAGTGCTTACATTAAAAAAGGAAATGTCTCAAATTAAGTACCTAATGATGTATCTTGAAGACTTAGAAAAACAAGAAAACAAACTAAAATCAGGAGGTAAAAAACAAGAATCAGAGCAAAGATAAATGAAATTGAAACTATAAAAGTAATATAAAAGATCAATGAAACAAAAAGGATAAACAAAATAAAAATAACTTTAGCCAGAATAACAAAGAAAAAAAAGGAAAAAATCAAATAAAGAAAATTAAAGATGAAGGAGGAGACATTACAACCAACACTGCTGAAATACAAAGGATCATAAGAAACTACTATGCAGAACTATGTGCTAATGAACTGGAAAACCTTGAAGTGATGAATACATTCCTGAATTCATATAACCTACTGAGATTAAAACAAGAAGATAAAGACAATTAAAACAGACCCAAAACAAGCAATGGCATTGTAGTAGTAACCAAAAATCTTCTAACAAAGAAAAGTCCTGGATGGCTTCACTACTACATTCTACAAAACATTCAAAGAGGAAGTAACTCCAATACTCTGCAAACTATTACAAATATCGAACAGGATGTAACTCTGCCAAACTCTATTCATGAAGCCAGCATTACTTTGATACCAACATCAATAGAATATTAACTCTTAATTTATGCTGATAATACATTCATTCAAGATGGTATTTTTAAACCTCAAAATGTGTGAGATTTTGAATTATTTATAAATTTTATTTCCTTATTTGAATTGAATTATATGTCCTTATCTGAAAGTTATTCATAAAAATCATAGAGGTAGTAGTATGAAGCTATATCCACAACAGAATTTATTTTCACCAAAATAAATTATTCATTTATTTATTTGAAAGATATAAACAGAGCAGAGCTTCCATCTGAAAGCTAGGTTCTCAAATGCCCACAATAGACTTGGTCTTGTAAAAGGGCTAAATCTGAGAGCCTGGAACTTAATTCAGGTCTCCCACATGGGTGGCAGAGCCTCAATTACTTGATCATCACAACTGTCTCCCAATGTCTGCGTTAACAGAAGCTATATTCAGGAGCTGAAGAAAGAAATGAAACCTAGGTACTCTAATGTAGGACTTGGGCATCTTAACCATTAAGCAATATATTCACTCCCTAAATATTAATTCCACTTTCTACAACCTTCTTGAAGGATGCTTACACTTCTTTAACATAAAATAACTGATAAAACATTGCTATTAAATTTACAAAATGAATTGAAATTCTAATTATTAATTTAAACTATTGACATAATACATAATCTTAAGAACACATAGAGAATTTATATTTTACTTCAGTGTGCCTTTGTTATTTTCTTCATTCATTCACAAATCCATGCCTTCTATTCCAAAATGCTTTATTCATTCACTCTAAAATGTTTATAATAGACTTATTAAGAACAAAATGTGGGGTGCCGGCACTATCGTCTAGTAGGATAAGCCTCCACCTGCAGTGCCAGCATCCCATAGTATGCTGGTTTTTGTCCTAACTGCTCCTCTTTCGATCCAACCTATGGCCAGAGAAAGCAGTAGAAGATGGCAAGGTCTTGGGTCCCTGCACCCCATGGGATACTTAGAGGAAGTTCCTGGCTTTGGATCAGCCATGTTGGCTATTTGGGGATTGAACCAGAAAATGAAAGACCTTTCTCTCTGTCTATCCCTCTGCCTGTGGCTCTACCTCTCAAATAAAGAAAATATTTTTTATTTTTTTTAACTAAAATTTAATGAATATAAATTTCCAAAGTATAGAATATTGATTACAATGACTTCCCCCCCATAACGTCCCTCCAACCTGCAACCCTACCCTTATCCACTCCCTCTCCTCTTCCATTCATGTCAAGATTCATGTTCGATTCTCTTTATATACAGAAGATCAGTTTAGCATACATTAAGTAAAGATTTCAACAGTTTGCTCCCACACAGAAACATAAAGTGAAAAATACTGTTTGAGTACTAGTTATAGCATTAAATCTCAATGTACAGCACACTAAGGACAAAGATCCTACATGAGGAGTAAGTGCACAGTGACTCCTGTTGTTGACTTAACAAATTGACACTCTTGTTTATGGCCTCAGTAATCACCCTAGGCTCTTGTCATGAGCTGCCAAGGCTATGGAAGCCCCTGGGTTTACTGACTCTGATCATATTTAGAGAAGGCCATGTTCAAAGTGGAAGTTCTCTCCTCCCTTCAGAGAAAGGTACCTCCTTCTTTGATGACCTATTCTTTCCACTGGGATCTCACTCACGGAGATCTTTCATTTAGGTTTTTTTTTCCCCCAGAGTGTCTTGGCTTTCCATGCCTGAAATACTCTCATGGACATTTCAGCCGGATCCTCATGCCTTAAGGGCTGATTATGAGGCCAGAGTGCTGTTAGGACATTTGCCATTCTATGGGTATGCTGTGTATCTCACTTCCCATGTTGGATCATTCTCTCCCTTTTTGATTCTATCAGCTAGTATTTGCAGACACTATTCTTGTTTCTGTGATCCCTTTGGTTCTTAGTCCTTTCATTATGATCAGTTGTGAACAGAAATTGATCACTGGGACTAGTGAGATGGCATTGGTACATGCCACCTCGATGGGATTGAATTCGAATCCCCTGGTATGTTTCTAACTCTACTGTTTGAGGTAAGTCAGTTTGAGCATGTCCCGAATTGCACATCCCTTCCCTCTCTTATTCCCACTTTTATATTTAACAGCAATCACTTTTCAGTTAAGTTTCAGCACTTAAGAAGAATTGTGTATTGATTACAGTATTCAACCAAAAGTATTAAGTAGAACAAACAAAAAAAATACTAAGAGGGATAACATATTAAGCTGCTCATCAACAGTCAGGGTGAGGGCTGATCAAGTCACCATTTTTCATAGTGTTCATTTCACTTTAACAGGTTTCCTTTTTGGTGCTCAGTTAGTTGACACCTATCAAGGAGAACAAGTGGTATTTGTCCCTTTGGGATTGGCTTATTTCACTCAACATAATGTTTTCCAAATTCCTAAGAGGGATCACTTTTCAGTTAAAATTTAAACACCTAAGAACAATTGTATGTTAATTACAGAGTTGAACCAATGGTATTAGAACAAAAAAAAATACTAAAATGGATAAAGTATTACATTGTACATCAACCGTCAGGACAAGAGCTGATCAAGTCACTGTTTCTCACAGTGTCCATTTCACTTCAACAAGTTTCCCCTTTGGTGCTCAGTTAGTTGTCGCCAATCAGGGAGAACATATGATATTTGTCCCTTTGGGACTGGCTTAATTCACTCAGCATGATGTTTTCCAAATTCCTCCATCTTGTTGCAAATGACTGGGTTTCGTTGTTTTTGACTGCTGTATAGAATTCTATAGAGTGCATGTCCCATAATTTCTTTATCCAGCCTACCGTTGATGGGCATTTGGGTTGGTTCCAGGTCTTAGCTATTGTGAATTGATTGAGCTGCAATAAACATTAATGTGCGGACCGCTTTTTTGTTTGCCAATTTAAATTCCTTTGGGTAAATTCCAAGGAGTGGGATGGCTGGGTTGAATGGTAGGGTTATATTCAGGTTTCTGAGGAATCTGCAGACTGACTTCCATAGTGGCTTAACCAGTTTGCATTCCCACCAACAGTGGGTTAGTGTCCCTTTTTCCCCACATCCTCTCCAGCATCTATTGTTGGTAGATTTCTGAATGTGAGCCATTCTAACTGGGGAAAGGTGGAACCTCACTGTAGTTTTGATTTGCTTTTCCCTGATTGCTAGTGATCTTGAACATTTTTTCATGTGCCTGTTGGCCATTTGGATTTCCTCTTTTGAAAAATGTGTATTGAGGTCCTTGGCCCATCTCTTAAGTGGATTGTTGGTTTTGTTTTTGTGGAGTTTCTTGATCTCTTTGTAGATTCTGGTTATCAACCCTTTATCAGTTGCATAGATAGCAAATATGTTTTCCCATTCTGTCGGTTGTCTCTTCACTTTCCTGACTGTTTCTTTTGCAATACAGAAACTTCTCAATTTGATGCAATCCCAATAGTTGATTTTGGCTTTGAATGCCTGTGCTTCTGGGATGTTTTCCAAGAAGTCATTGCCGGTACCTATATCTTGCAGGGTTTTTCCAATGCTCTCTAATAATTAGATGGTGTCAGGTCATAGATTTAAGTCTTTAATCCATGTTGAGTGGATTTTTGTGTAAGGTGTAAGGTAGGGGTCTTCTTTCATGCTTCTGCATGTGGAAATCCAGTTTTCCCAGCACCATTTATTGAATAGACTGTCCTTACTCCAGGAATTAGTTTTAGATCCTTGATCAAATATAAGTTGGCTGTAGATGTTTTTGTTGATTTCTGTTGTTTCAATTCTGTTCCATTGGTCTATCCATCTGTTTCTGTACCAGTACCATGCTGTTTTGATTACAACTGCCCTGTAGTATGTCCTGAAATCTGGTATTGTGATGCCTCTGGCTTTGTTTTTGTTGTACAAGATTGCTTTAGCTATTTGAGGTCTCTTGTGCCTCCATATGCATTTCAGCATCATTTTTTCCAGATCTGAGAAGAAGGTCTTCGGTATCTTGATTGGTATTGCACTGAATCTATAAATTGCTTTTGGGAGAATGGACATTTTGATGATGTTGATTCTTCCAATCCATGAGCATGGAAGATTTTTCCATTTCTTGGTATCCTCTTCTATTTCTTTCTTTAAGGTTTTGTAATTTTCATCATAGAGATCTTTAACGTCCTTGGTTAAGTTTATTCCAAGGTATTTGATTGTTTTTGTAGCTATTGTGAATGGGATTGATCTTAGAAGTTCTTCCTCAGCCATGGCATTGTTTGTGTATACAAAGGCTGTTGATTTTTGTGCATTGATGTTATACCCTGCTACTTTGCCAAACTCTTCTATGAGTTCCAATAGTCTCTTAGTAGAGTTCTTTGGGTCCCCTAAATACAGAATCATGTCATCTGCAAAGAGGGATAGTTTGAGTTCTTCCTTCCCAATTTGTATCCCTTTAATTTCTTTTTCTTGCCTAATAGCTCTGGCTAGAACTTCCAGAACTATATTGAATAGCAGTGGTGAGAGTGGGCATCCCTGTCTGGTGCCAGATCTCAGTGGAAATGCTTCCAACTTTTCCCCATTCAATAGGATGTTGGCTGTGGGTTTTTCATAGATTGCTTTGCTTGTATTGAGGAATGTTCCTTCCAAACCCAGTTTGCTTAGAGTTTTCAGCATGAACGGGTGTTGTATTTTATCAAATGCTTTCTCGGCATCTATTGAGATAATCATATGGTTTTTCTTCTGCAGTCTGTTAATGTGGTGTATCACATTGAAAGTCTTGCGCACATTAAACCATCCCTGCATACCAGGGATAAATCCCACTTGGTCTGGGTGGATGATCTTTCTGATGTGTTGTTGCATTCTATTGGCCAGAATTTTATTGAGGATTTTTGCATCTATGTTCATCAGGGATATTGGTCTGTAATTCTCTTTCAGTGCTGCATCTTTTTCCGGCTTAGGAATTAAGGTGATGCTGGCTTCATAGAAAGAATTTGGGAGGATTCCCTCTTCTTCGATTGTTCTGAATAGTTTGAGAAGAATTGGAGTTAGTTCTTCTTTAAATGTCTGGTAGAATTCAGCAGTGAATCCATCTGGTCCTGGGCTTTTCTTTGTTGGGAGGGCCTTTATTACTGTTTCAATTTCTGTCTCAGTTATGGGTCTGTTTAGGTTTTCGATGTCTTCCTGGTTCAATTTAGGTAGGTTTCATGTGTCCAGGAATCTATCCATTTCTGATAGGTTTCCCTGTTTGCTGGCATACAAGTCCTTGTAGTAATTTCTGATGATTCTTTTTACTTCTGTGGTGTCTGTTGTTACGTTTCCTTTTTCATCTCTGATTTTATTGATTTGGGTCTTTTCTCTTCTTTTTTTAGTTAGTTGGGCCAGTGGGGTGTCAATTTTGTTTATTTTTTCAAAAAACCAGCTCCTCGTTTGGCTGATTTTTTGTAATGTTTTTCTTGATTCAATCCTGTTGATTTCTTCTCTGATTTTAATTATTTCTCTTCTCCTACTAGATTTGGGTCTGGTTTGCTGCAGTTTTTCTAGATCCTTGAGATGCGTTGAAAGCTCATCTATTTGGTGCCTTTCCAATTTCTTGATGTAGGCACCTATTGATATAAACTTTCCTCTTAACACTGCTTTTGCTGCGTCCCATAAGTTTTGGTATGTTGTGCTGTTATCCTCACTTACTTCCAGAAAATTTTTTATTTCTCTTTTAATTTCTTCTATGACCCATTGTTCATTCAGGAGCATGTTGTTCAATCTCCATGTGTTTGCGTATGCTCTAGGGATTCCTGAGTTGCTAATTTCCAACTTCATTCCTTTATGGTCTGAGAAGCTGCATGGTATGATTCTAATTCTTTTGAATTTGCTGAGACTTGCTTTATGGCCTAGTATGTGGTCAATCCTAGAGAAGGTTCCATGTACTGCTGAGAAGAATGTAAAATCTTTAGCTGTAGGATTGAAAGTTCTATATATATCTGTCAGATCCATTTGGGCTAGAGTGTCATTTAAATCTACTGTATCCTTGTTGATCTTCTGTCCTGTTGATCTGCTATTTCTGAGAGTGGAGTATTGAAGTCCCCCAGTACTATTGTATTGGGGTCTAAGTCTCCCTTTAAGTCCCTTAACAAATCTTTTAGATAAACCGGTGCCCTGTAGTTAGGTGCATATACATTGATAATTGTTATATCTTCTTGTTGTATTGATCCCTTAATCATTATATAGTGCCCCTCTTTGTCTCTCTTAACAGTTTTTGTGGTAAAGTTTATGTTGTCCGATATTAAGATGGCTACGCCCGCTCTTATTTCATTTCTGTTGGCATGGTATATCTTTTTCCAGCCTTTCACTTTCAGTCTGTATGGATCTTTGTTGGAAAGATGTGTTTCTTGTAAGCAGCAAATAGATGGGTTTTGTTCCTTAACCCAGTCAGCCAATCTGTGTCTTTTAACTGGACAGTTCAGGCCATTCATGTTCAATGTGACTAATGATAAGTGGTAACTTTGCCCTGCCATTTGCCAAAGATAAGTTCTAATATATGCCTTGAATTCCCTGTGATCTTTTGCTGTGAGGTTTCCTTCCTTTACCTTCTTTCATATTGATGACCGTGTTTCTGTGTTTCTGTGTGTAACACATCTTTAAGCATCTGTTGCAGGGTGGACGAGTGGCGACAAATTCTTTCAACTTCTGTTTGCTATGAAAAGTCTTTATTTCACCTTCATTCACAAATGATAGCTTGGCAGGATATAATATTCTGGGCTGGAAGTTTTTCTCTCTTAGTACCTGGGCTATGTCTCGCCATTCCCTCCTAGCTTGTAGGGTTTCTGATGAGAAGTCAGCTGTGAGTCTGATTGGAGATCCTCTGAGAGTAATCTGACGTTTCTCTCTTGCACATTTTAGGATCTTTTCTTTATGTTTCACTGTGGAGAGTTTAATTACAACGTGTCGTGGTGAGGATCTCTTTTGGTCGTGTTTATTAGGGATTCTGTGAGCTTCCTGTACTAGGATTTCTCTGTCCTTCTCCAAACCTGGGAAATTTTCTGCTAATATCTCACTAAAAAGGCCTTCTAATCCTTTCTCCCTCTTCATGCCTTCAGGAACTCCTAGAACCCGAATGTTGGGTTTTTTAATAGTATCCCCAAGATTCCCGACAATATGTTTTAGATTTCTAATTTCCTCTTCTTTTCTTTGGTCTGACTGTATCCTTTCCTGTTCTCTGTCTTCTAAGTCCGATATTCTCTCTTCTGCTTCACCCATTCTGTTTGTAAGGCTCTCTATTGTGTTTTTCATTTGATCTATTGAATTCTTCACTTCAGTCATTATCACAGTTTCCTGTTGTACTGGTTGTTTCATTTCATTTTGATTCCTCCTTAATATTTCATTTTCACGAGAGAGATTTTCTATCTTGTCCATTAAGGATTTCTGTAGTTCAAGAATTTGTTTTTGAGAACTTCTTAATGTTCTTATCAATTTTTTTTGAGATCTGCTTCTTGCATTTCTTCTAACTCATCATCTTCATAATCTTGAATTTGGCTGTCAATTTCGTTCGGGGGCATCATGTTGACTTCCTTGTTTTTATTACCTTGGATTTTGCGTTTCTTATTTGGTATATTGGAGATATTTGGTTTCTTCACTGTGGTGCTTTTTCTTGTTATACTATGACTCTAGATTAAGTGGACTGTCTGTTTTTGATGGAGCCTTAGAGACTTGAGATGGGTGTGGCCTGAGCGCTCTTTTTGGTGTGCCAAAAGTGACACTCCCAGGTTAGGCGTGGTAGGTCTCTCTCTCTCTTTCTTTTTTTTTTTTTGATTCAAAAGGGAAGTAATTCCACACAGCTGAACAAAGTTGGAGGTAGTTAGCAGGCAAATGATATACCCACAGGAGCCAGAGATCGGAAGCTCTTTCCCAAGGACCACACAGGGAATCTGTTCTGCCCTCAGGGTGGGCTCAGATTCTCCTTCAGTCTCCCACTGGGTTGCCAAAGTTACGGAATTGTAGCATCTCGGGAGAGTACTCATGTGAATTCTGTGAGTTCTCTCCCCCACCGTCTCTTTTTTCACAGTCTCAGTTCAGTAGCACCACAAATTTACTAGGTCCTAATCTCCTGTTAATTCGCCCCGCCCAGAGTCAGGTTTTTCTGCTAGGCTCAGGGCCGGTGCAGACCTGAGGTCGCTCTGCTTATGACTTATGTCCAAGATGGCGCCTGCTCTTTGTCTTGCTCGCCCTTGAGAGGTGAGCGGAGAGAGAGAAACCCATGTCCATACCAGTCACCTTTCTCTCTCTCTCTCTCTCTCTCTCTCTCTCTTCCAGTTAGCCTGGTGAACTTCCCCCCCCGGGGGTCGTTCCCTCTAGTCTCCTCTTTCCGCTTGCCTGCCGGTTTCTCGGGCTATTGAGGTTCGGCTCACCTTGCGTTTCAGTGCTGGTGTGTTGAGTCTGCCGCTGGTGTCCCGAACTGTGGGCTCCCACACTCTCCACGCAGGTCCGCTGTGAATCACGCATTCCAGAAGAGTTTCTTCTGCTGTTTCCTCCCCTACTCTTCCTTGAACCTGCAGTATCTCCACTTTTATTAAACTGTCTCTCCCCGGACTATCAGTGTGCTCCCTTCCTATTCCGCCATCTTGCCTCCTCCCGTCCAAGAAAATATTTTTTAAAAAAACAGCAAAATATGTTTTTATGAAATGCAGCAGATTCAATGATCACATAAGTATTCAATTTTATATTATAGAAGAAGTTCACAAAGAACTGTTCTGCAGTCTATGAAATGTAAAACAAACTGAAATTATACAAAACCCAAACTAGTTTTTATGTGGAAATAAATTTAATGTATTTACCTACTCACCTTTTCCAACTCAAAATTTATTTATGTTTTAAATCAAGCATGCTTTCTCAAAGAAATGCTAGTGTCAGAAAAATTATAATAGTTTATTGCTCACATTTATAAAATAAAGGAAAAAATCAAAAGGCAATATAAGATAATGTTTGAACCCAAATACCATAATCTCCAAGTAAGCTATATGATAAATGCTGTCAAATTAATTACATTACTATGTCATAAATATCAATGTGATGTTATTACATTTTCCTTATAAAGGAATTATTATCTCTGCCCTTTTAGATCAGGGATCATCAGGATTTAGTTCATTTACTTGTACCATATTTATAATTGATGAATATGGGGTGAATTAACACAAACTGAATTCATTCTTATGCTAAAAGTCAATTATCCACTTTTATTTCAATTCACATTGCCCAAATAAAATTTTAAAAAACAACTAGATATTTGAATATACACAAGTAGTACACACTGAATTCCTATTCTAAATTGCTGAGATATAGTAATTTCTTCTATACCTTGCTTAAATAAAGTTTATTGAAGATGTTTGAAAGCTAAAAGTTATTGAAAAACTTACATATATATTTAACTTCCATAATATTTATAACCTGCCTATATTAATTATTTTCCATAAAAAATTTGCAAGCTGAAAACAATTTGAACATTGTTTGTGTGTACAGACAATTTGTTTCAAAGTCATTAATATTAATAATTTATTTTATATAAAATTATATGTACTTGAAAAATATCTTTGATTAGTAATAATTTATTGGAAACCTCACACTTCTATAAATAAAGTTATTATAAGATTGTGCAGGGAGGGCTGCTTTACAATTTTATTACCTTTGCTCCATTTTTGCATTAAAATATTAGGTGTGATAATTGGTCTGAACTCATCAAATCCAAGTATGTTTGTATCATCAAATTCCCAAGGGTCTCAAATTTCTGTCAAATCATCCATAGATATAACTATATATGTGGATATTAATTAGAAATATAGATGTTGGTAAGTCCACCACCTCTGTAATTTACTATAGGGTTTTTGGTTAAATTTTAAATCATTCCTGAACATAAATGATGAGTATCATAAAATGTGTTGCAGTGAAGGGTGCATTCCCATTTTCCCTGTCTGAATTCTGAATAATTCCAGGTAGACATGGAAGTAAGACATCCTAAAATCATAAACTGAGCTTTATAGCACAGAGAGTTGTTAGACTTGGTGTTTAGCATCAAAGTGTCCTTATATTGTGCCCAGCACATTGCAGCCTTACCTAGACACTTATAGAGCAGGGAATTTTGGCTAAATTTACAATATAACAAAGGGCAGAGAACTCATGCTCACTCCTAGGGCTACTAAAAAGCTCCTAAATACAAAAAAGGAGGTACAGTAGTTCATGTCACCCTTCCAATATCCCTAATCATGTAAATCATTCATAAATCCTATGTAGAGGAACAAATAAGTAGGGGTCAGGAGCAGTGCTCTAATATTTAGGCATTTTTCTTTGCCGAGTGGGTTGTATCCTTGTCAGTCTAAGTTCAAAGAAAACAGAGTAGGAGAATGAGCATTCCTGAATTGTTTATTGTTATATTTTAAAGTACCTCTTGGGGACAGCTCCTTGGCTCACTTGGTTAATCCTCCACCTGAGGCACTGGCATCCCATATGGGCACCAGGTTCTAGTCCTGGTTGCTCCTCTTCCAGTGCAGCTTTCTGCTGTCGCCTGGGAGGGCAGTGGAGGATGAACCAAGTGCTTAGGCCCCTGCAGCTGCATGGGAGACCAGGAGGAAGCACCTGGCTCCTGGCTTTGGATTGGTACAGTGCCGACCATGGTGGCCATTTGAGGGGTGAACAAACAGAAGGAAGGCCCTTCTCTCTGTCTCTCTCACTGTCTATAACTCTACCTGTCAAATAAATAAAAAATAAAATAAAAAGTATGTCTTTGGTCTACCTACAGGCACTATTCTAAAAAGGAGCACTGAGGAGAAGGAAAATTTTGAATATTGAGCAATAAATTGTTCCCTTTGATGCTGATGTAAATCTAATGTAAGAACAGCAATATGCATGGGTGCTTGCACTCAGAAAATTTCTGTAGTGGTTTTAGAGCTCTCTTTTTATAGGCTTCAATTTTGTAAAAATAATGCTAAATTATTTTACCTACTTGTTTCCTCCACGGCTCAATAGGCTAATCCTCCACCTGAGTCAGCACACCAGGTTCTAATCCTGATCGGGGTGCCAGATTCTGTCCCAGTTGCTCTTCTTCCAGTCCAGCTCTCTGCTGTGGCCTGGAGTGCAGTGGAGGATGGCCCATGTCATTGGGTCATGCACCTGCATGGGAGACCAGGAGAGGCACCTGGCTCCTGGCTTTGGATCAGCTCAGTGCGCCAGTTGCAGCGGGCTAGCCGCAGTGGCCATTGGGGGGTAAACCAACAGAAAAGGAAGACCGTTCTCTCTGTCTCTCTCTCTCTCTCTCACTGTCCAATCTGCCTTTAAAAAAAAAAAAAAAGACCGGCGCTGTGGCTCAATAGGCTAATCCTCCACCTTGCGGCGCCGGCACACCGGGTTCTAGTCCCGGTTGGGGCGCCGGATTCTGTCCCGGTTGCCCCTCTTCCAGGCCAGCTCTCTGCTATGGCCAGGGAGTGCAGTGGAGGATGGCCCAGGTGCTTGGGCCCTGCACCCCATGGGAGACCAGGAAAAGCACCTGGATCCTGGCTCCTGCCATCGGATCAGTGCGGTGCACCGGCTGCAGCGGCGGCCATTGGAGGGTGATCCAACGGCAAAGGAAGACCTTTCTCTCTGTCTCTCTCTCTCTCACTGTCCACTCTGCCTGTCAAAAATAAAAAAAAAAAAAAAAAAAAAAGAAACACAATCAAGTATTTTTCTGTGAAGTGAAGAAAAAATCATATGTGGCTGGGGAGCAATTAATTCTGGTAGGTAGTAAATTGCAATTAAACAGTGAGAATGAATGAAAATACTTAAAAATCAATAATGTTATAAATTTAAAAGGCAAACCAAGAAATGAAAAATTCTTCTTTTTTAAAAAATGTAGATTGTAAATACATTCTTAAGATGTATTTTTCTTGGAGGAGGCAAGATGGCAGAATAGGAAAGGAGCACACTGATAGTCCGGGGAGAGACAGTTTAATAAAAGTAGAGATACTACAGGTTCAAGGAAGAGTAGGGGAGGAAACAGCAGAAGAAACTCTTCCGGAATGCGTGATTCACAGCGGACCTGCGTGGAGAGCGTGGGAGCCCACAATTCGGGACACCAGCGGCAGACTCAACACACCAGCGCTGGAACGCGAGGTGAGCTGAACCTCAATAGCCCGAGACACTGGCAGACAAGCGGAGAGAGGAGACTAGAGGGAACAACCCCCGGGGGGGGGGGGGGAAGTTCACCAGGCTAACTGGAAGAGAGAGAGAGAAAAAAAAGGGGGTGACTGGTATGGACACAGGTTTCTCTCTCTCCACTCACCTCTCAAGTGCAAGCAAGACAAAGAGCAGGTGCCATCTTGGACATACATCATAAGCAGAGCGACCTCAGGTCTGCACCAGCCCTGAGCCCAGCAGAAAAACCTGACTCTGGGCAGGGCGAATTAACAGGAGATTAGGACCTAGTAAATTTGTGGTGCTACTGAACTGAGACTGTGAAAAAAGAGACGGTGGGGGAGAGAACTCACAGAATTCACATGAGTACTCTCCCGAGATGCTACAATTCCGTAACTTTGTCAACCCAGTGGGAGACTGAAGGAGAATCTGAGCCCACCCTGAGGGCAGAACAGATTCCCTGTGTGGTCCTTGGGAAAGAGCTTCCGATCTCTGGCTCCTGTGGGTATATCATTTGCCTGCTAACTACCTCCAACTTTGTTCAGCTGTGTGGAATTACTTCCCTTTTGAATCAAAAAAAAAAAGAAAGAGAGAGAGAGACCTACCACGCCTAACCTGGGAGTGTCACTTTTGGCACACCAAAAAGAGCGCTCAGGCCACACCCATCTCAAGCCCTAAGGCTCCATCAAAAACAGATAGTCCACTTAATCTAGAGTCATAGTATAACAAGTAAAAGCACCACAGTGAAGAAACCAAATATCTCCAATATACCAAATAAGAAACGCAAAAACCGAGGTAATAAAAACAAGGAAGTCACTATGACGCCCCAAATGAAAAAGACAGCCAAATTCAAGATTATGAAGATGATGAGATAGAAGAAATGCAAGAAGCAGATCTCAAAAAAAATTGATAAGAACATTAAGAAGTTCTCAAAAACAAATTCTTGAACTACAGAAATCCTTAATGGACAAGATAGAAAATCTCTCTCGTGAAAATGAAATATTAAGGAGGAATCAAAATGAAATGAAACAACCAGTACAACAGGAAACTGTGATAATGACTGAAGTGAAGAATTCAATAGATCAAATGAAAAACACAATAGAGAGCCTTACAAACAGAATGGGTGAAGCAGAAGAGAGAATATCGGACTTAGAAGACAGAGAACAGGAAAGGATACAGTCAGACCAAAGAAAAGAAGAGGAAATTAGAAATCTAAAACATATTGTCGGGAATCTTGGGGATACTATTAAAAAACCCAACATTCGGGTTCTAGGAGTTCCTGAAGGCATGAAGAGGGAGAAAGGATTAGAAGGCCTTTTTAGTGAGATATTAGCAGAAAATTTCCCAGGTTTGGAGAAGGACAGAGAAATCCTAGTACAGGAAGCTCACAGAATCCCTAATAAACACGACCAAAAGAGATCCTCACCACGACACGTTGTAATTAAACTCTCCACAGTGAAACATAAAGAAAAGATCCTAAAATGTGCAAGAGAGAAACGTCAGATTACTCTCAGAGGATCTCCAATCAGACTCACAGCTGACTTCTCATCAGAAACCCTACAAGCTAGGAGGGAATGGCGAGACATAGCCCAGGTACTAAGAGAGAAAAACTTCCAGCCCAGAATATTATATCCTGCCAAGCTATCATTTGTGAATGAAGGTGAAATAAAGACTTTTCATAGCAAACAGAAGTTGAAAGAATTTGTCGCCACTCGTCCACCCTGCAACAGATGCTTAAAGATGTGTTACACACAGAAACACAGAAACACGGTCATCAATATGAAAGAAGGTAAAGGAAGGAAACCTCACAGCAAAAGATCACAGGGAATTCAAGGCATATATTAGAACTTATCTTTGGCAAATGGCAGGGCAAAGTTACCACTTATCATTAGTCACATTGAACATGAATGGCCTGAACTGTCCAGTTAAAAGACACAGATTGGCTGACTGGGTTAAGGAACAAAACCCATCTATTTGCTGCTTACAAGAAACACATCTTTCCAACAAAGATCCATACAGACTGAAAGTGAAAGGCTGGAAAAAGATATACCATGCCAACAGAAATGAAATAAGAGCGGGCGTAGCCATCTTAATATCGGACAACATAAACTTTACCACAAAAACTGTTAAGAGAGACAAAGAGGGGCACTATATAATGATTAAGGGATCAATACAACAAGAAGATATAACAATTATCAATGTATATGCACCTAACTACAGGGCACCGGTTTATCTAAAAGATTTGTTAAGGGACTTAAAGGGAGACTTAGACCCCAATACAATAGTACTGGGGGACTTCAATACTCCACTCTCAGAAATAGCAGATCAACAGGACAGAAGATCAACAAGGATACAGTAGATTTAAATGACACTCTAGCCCAAATGGATCTGACAGATATATATAGAACTTTCAATCCTACAGCTAAAGATTTTACATTCTTCTCAGCAGTACATGGAACCTTCTCTAGGATTGACCACATACTAGGCCATAAAGCAAGTCTCAGCAAATTCAAAAGAATTAGAATCATACCATGCAGCTTCTCAGACCATAAAGGAATGAAGTTGGAAATTAGCAACTCAGGAATCCCTAGAGCATACGCAAACACATGGAGATTGAACAACATGCTCCTGAATGAACAATGGGTCATAGAAGAAATTAAAAGAGAAATAAAAAATTTTCTGGAAGTAAGTGAGGATAACAGCACAACATACCAAAACTTATGGGACGCAGCAAAAGCAGTGTTAAGAGGAAAGTTTATATCAATAGGTGCCTACATCAAGAAATTGGAAAGGCACCAAATAGATGAGCTTTCAACGCATCTCAAGGATCTAGAAAAACTGCAGCAAACCAGACCCAAATCTAGTAGGAGAAGAGAAATAATTAAAATCAGAGAAGAAATCAACAGGATTGAATCAAGAAAAACATTACAAAAAATCAGCCAAACGAGGAGCTGGTTTTTTGAAAAAATAAACAAAATTGACACCCCACTGGCCCAACTAACTAAAAAAAGAAGAGAAAAGACCCAAATCAATAAAATCAGAGATGAAAAAGGAAACGTAACAACAGACACCACAGAAGTAAAAAGAATCATCAGAAATTACTACAAGGACTTGTATGCCAGCAAACAGGGAAACCTATCAGAAATGGATAGATTCCTGGACACATGAAACCTACCTAAATTGAACCAGGAAGACATCGAAAACCTAAACAGACCCATAACTGAGACAGAAATTGAAACAGTAATAAAGGCCCTCCCAACAAAGAAAAGCCCAGGACCAGATGGATTCACTGCTGAATTCTACCAGACATTTAAAGAAGAACTAACTCCAATTCTTCTCAAACTATTCAGAACAATCGAAGAAGAGGGAATCCTCCCAAATTCTTTCTATGAAGCCAGCATCACCTTAATTCCTAAGCCGGAAAAAGATGCAGCACTGAAAGAGAATTACAGACCAATATCCCTGATGAACATAGATGCAAAAATCCTCAATAAAATTCTGGCCAATAGAATGCAACAACACATCAGAAAGATCATCCACCCAGACCAAGTGGGATTTATCCCTGGTATGCAGGGATGGTTTAATGTGCGCAAGACTTTCAATGTGATACACCACATTAACAGACTGCAGAAGAAAAACCATATGATTATTTCAATAGATGCCGAGAAAGCATTTGATAAAATACAACACCCGTTCATGCTGAAAACTCTAAGCAAACTGGGTTTGGAAGGAACATTCCTCAATACAAGCAAAGCAATCTATGAAAAACCCACAGCCAACATCCTATTGAATGGGGAAAAGTTGGAAGCATTTCCACTGAGATCTGGCACCAGACAGGGATGCCCACTCTCACCACTGCTATTCAATATAGTTCTGGAAGTTCTAGCCAGAGCTATTAGGCAAGAAAAAGAAATTAAAGGGATACAAATTGGGAAGGAAGAACTCAAACTATCCCTCTTTGCAGATGACATGATTCTTTATTTAGGGGACCCAAAGAACTCTACTAAGCGACTATTGGAACTCATAGAAGAGTTTGGCAAAGTAGCAGGGTATAACATCAATGCACAAAAATCAACAGCCTTTGCTGATCAAGCCACCATTTCCCATAGTGTCCACCTCACTCCAACAGGTTTCCCTCTTGGTGTTCAGTCAGTCATCACCGATCAGGGAGAACATATGGTATTTGTCCCTTTGGGACTGGCTTATTTCACTCAGCATGATGTGTTCCAGATTCCTCCATTTTGTTGCAAATGACTGGATTTCGTTGTTTCTTAATGCGGTATAGTATTCTAAAGAGTACATATCCCATAATTTCTTTATCCAGTCTATCGTTGATGGGCATTTAGGTTGGTTCCAGGTCTTCGCTATTGTGAATTGAGCTGCAATAAACATTAGGGTGCAGACCTCTTTTTTGTTTGCCAATTTAAATTCCTTTGGGTAAATTCCAAGGAGTGGGATGGCTGGGTTGAATGGTAGGGTTATCTTCAGGTTTCTGAGGAATCTCCAGACTGACTTCCATAGTGGCTTGACCAGTTTGCATTCCCACCAACAGTGGGTTAGTGTCCCTTTTTCCCCAAATCCTCGCCAGCATCTGTTGTTGGTAGATTTCTGAATGTGAGCCATTCTAACCGGGGTGAGGTGAAACCTCATTGTGGTTTTGATTTGCATTTCCCTGATTGCTAATGACCTTGAACATTTTTTCATGTGCCTGTTGGCCATTTGGATTTCCTCTTTTGAAAAATGTCTATTGAGGTCCTTGGCCCATCTCTTAAGTGGGTTGTTGGTTTTGTTTTTGTGGAGTTTCTTGATCTCTTTGTAGATTCTGGTTATTAACCCTTTGTCTGTTGCATAGTTTGCAAATATTTTTTCCCATTCTGTCGGTTGTCTCTTCACTCTCCTGACTGTTTCTTTTGCAGTACAGAAACTTCTCAATTTGATGCAATCCCAATAGTTGATTTTGGCTTTGACTGCCTGTGGCTCCCGGGTCTTTTCCAGAAATTCTTTGCCTGTGCCAATATCTTGAAGGGTTTCTCCAATGTTCTCTAGTAACTTGATGGTGTCAGGTCGTAGATTTAGGTCTTTAATCCATGTGGAGTGGATTTTTGTGTAAGGTGTAAGGTAGGGGTCTTGCTTCATGATTCTGCACGTGGAAATCCAATTTTCCCAGCACCATTTATTGAATAGACTGTCCTTGCTCCAGGAATTAGTTTTAGATCCTTGATCAAATATAAGTTGGCTGTAGATGTTTGGGTTGATTTCTGGTGTTTCAATTCTGTTCCATTGGTCTATCCATCTGTTTCTGTACCAGTACCATGCTGTTTTAATTACAACTGCCCTGTAGTATGTCCTGAAATCTGGTATTGTGATGCCTCCGGCTTTGTTTTTGTTGTACAAGATTGCTTTAGCTATTCGAGGTCTCTTGTGCCTCCATATAAATTTCAGCACCATTTTTTCCAGATCTGAGAAGAAGGTCTTCGGTATCTTGATTGGTATTGCATTGAATCTGTAAATTGCTTTTGGGAGAATGGACATTTTGATGATATTGATTCTTCCAATCCATGAGCATGGAAGATTTTTCCATTTCTTGGTATCCTCTTCTATTTCTTTCTTTAAGGTTTTGTAATTTTCATCGTAGAGATCTTTAACGTCTTTGGTTAAGTTTATTCCAAGGTATTTGATTGTTTTTGTAGCTATTGTGAATGGGATTGATCTTAGAAGTTCTTCCTCAGCCATGGCATTGTCTGTGTATACAAAGGCTGTTGATTTTTGTGCATTGATTTTATACCCTGCTACTTTGCCAAAATCTTCTATGAGTTCCAATAGTCTCTTAGTAGAGTTCTTTGGGTCCCCTAAATACAGAATCATGTCATCTGCAAAGAGGGATAGTTTGAGCTGTTAATGAACAACTAAATACATTATCTCTCTTAGTAGTTTTTTTTATCTGTTCTACTTAATATGACTGGTTTAGATCTGTAATTGATGCACAGTTATTCTTAAGTGTTGAAAATTAACTGAAATGTGATCCCTGTTGAACATGGTGGTGGGAATGGGAGAGGGAAGTGATGTATAATTTGGGACATGCTCAGGCTGACTTGCCCCAAGTGGTGGAGTTGGAAGCATACCAGGGGATTCCAATTCAATCCCATCGAGGTGGCATGTACCAATGCCATCTCACTGTTCCAGGTGATCAGTTTCAGTTCACAGTTGGTCATGGTGAAGGGACTGGGAGTCAAAGGGAGCACATAGACAAGTCTAGTACCTGCTAACGCTAACTGATGGAGTAAATAAAGGGGAGAGTGATCCAACATGGGAAGTGAGATACTCAGCAGACTCATAGAATGGCAGATGTCCTAAATAGCACTCTGGCCTCAGAATCAGCCCTAAAGGCATTCGGAGCTGGCTGAAAAGCTCATGAGAGTATTTCAGGCATGGAAAGCCAAGACACTCTGGCAAAAGATCTCTGCGAGTGAGATCCCAGTGGAAAGAACAGGCCATCAAAGAAGGAGGTACCTTTCTCTGAAGGGAGGAGAGAACCTCCACTTTGACTATGAGCTTGTCTAAACAAGATAAGAATCGGAGAACTCAGAGGGCTTCCATAGCCTTGGAAACTCATGACTGGAGCATAGGGAGATTACTGATGCCATAGACAGGAGTGTCAATTGGTAAAGTCAACAACAGGAGTCACTGTGCACTTACTCCTCATGTAGGATCTCTATCCTTAATGTGCTGTACATTGAGATTTAATGCTATAACGAGTACTCAAACAATATATTTCACTTTGTGTTTCTATGGGGGTGCAAACTGTTGAAATCCTTACTTAATGCATACTAAACGGATCCTCTGTAAAAAAAAAAAAAAAAAAATTATCAATTCCCAACTTGACTCTCACTGGGATTAAACATGACAATAGGTCTGCTCTGATTTCATCATCATTTTAAAAAATCATCTATTATTTTTCACTTTATGTTTCTGTGTGGGAGCAAACTGTTGAAATCCATACTTAATGTATACTAAGCTGATCTTCTGTATATTAAGATAATCGAAAATGAATCTTGATGTGAATGGAAGGGGAGAGGGAGTGGGAAAGGGGAGGGTTGTGGGTGGGAGGGATGGTATGGGGGGAAAGCCATTGTAATCCATAAGTCGTACTTTGGAAATTTATATGCATTAAATAAAAGTTTAAAAAAAAATCAACAGCCTTTGTATACACAAACAATGCCATGGCTGAGGAAGAACTTCTAAGATCAATCCCATTCACAATAGCTACAAAAACAATCAAATACCTTGGAATAAACTTAACCAAGGACGTTAAAGATCTCTATGATGAAAATTACAAAACCTTAAAGAAAGAAATAGAAGAGGATACCAAGAAATGGAAAAATCTTCCATGCTCATGGATTGGAAGAATCAACATCATCAAAATGTCCATTCTCCCAAAGGCAATTTATAGATTCAATGCAATACCAATCAAGATACCGAAGACCTTCTTCTCAGATCTGGAAAAAATGATGCTGAAATTCATATGGAGGCACAAGAGACCTCAAATAGCTAAAGCAATCTTGTACAACAAAAACAAAGCCAGAGGCATCACAATACCAGATTTCAGGACATACTACAGGGCAGTTGTAATCAAAACAGCATGGTACTGGTACAGAAAAAGAAGGATAGACCAATGGAACAGAATTGAAACAACAGAAATCAACAAAAACATCTACAGCCAACTTATATTTGATCAAGGATCTAAAACTAATTCCTGGAGCAAGGACAGTCTATTCAATAAATGGTGCTGGAAAACTGGATTTCCACGTGCAGAATCATGAAGCAAGACCCCTACCTTACACCTTACACAAAAATCCACTCAACATGGATTAAAGACCTAAATCTGCAACCTGACACCCTCAAGCTACTAGAGAACATTGCAGAAACCCTTCAAGATATTGGCACAGGCAAAGAATTTCTGGAAAAGACCCGGGAGGCACAGGCAGTCAAAGCCAAAATCAACTATTGGGATTGCATCAAATTGAGAAGTTTCTGTACTGCAAAAGAAACAGTCAGGAGAGTGAAAAGACAACCGACAGAATGGGAAAAAATATTTGCAAACTATGCAACAGACAAAGGGTTAATAACCAGAATCTACAAAGAGATCAAGAAACTCCACAAAAACAAAACCAACAACCCACTTAAGAGATGGGCCAAGGACCTCAATAGACATTTTTCAAAAGAGGAAATCCAAATGGCCAACAGGCACATGAAAAAATGTTCAAGGTCATTAGCAATCAGGGATATGCAAATCAAAACCACAATGAGGTTTCACCTCACCCTGGTTAGAATGGCTCACATGCAGAAATCTACCAACAACAGATGCTGGAGAGGATGTGGGGGAAAAAGGGACACTAACCCACTGTTGGTGGGAATGCAAACTGGTCAAGCCACTATGGAAGTCAGTCTGGAGATTCCTCAGAAACCTGAAGATAACCCTACCATTCAACCCAGCCATCCCACTCCTTGGAATTTACCCAAAGGAGTTTAAATTGGCAAACAAAAAAGCGGTCTGCACCCTAATGTTTATTGCAGCACAATTCACAATAGCCAAGACCTGGAACCAACCTAAATGCCCATCAACGGTAGACTGGATAAAGAAATTATGGGATATGTACTCTTTAGAATACTATACCGCATTAAGAAACAACGAAATCCAGTCATTTGCAACAAAATGGAGGAATCTGGAACACATCATGCTGAGTGAAATAAGCCAGTCCCAAAGGGACAAATACCATATGTTCTCCCTGATCGGTGACAACTTACTGAACACCAAAAAGGAAACCTGTTGAAGTGAAATGGACACTATGGGAAACGGTGACTTGATCAGCATAGCCCTGACTGTTAATGAACAATTTAATACATTATCCCTCTTAGTAGTTTTTTTGTCTGTTCTACTTAATATGACTGGTTTAATTCTGTAATTAATACACAGTTATTCTTAAGTGTTGAAATTTAACTGAAATGTGATCCCTGTTAAACATAAGAGTAGGGAGAAGAGAGGGAAGAGATGTACAATTTGGGACATGCTCAAGCTGACTTGCCCCAAATGGTAGCGTTAGAAACATACCAGGGGACTCCAATTTAATCCCATCAAGGTGGCATGTACCAATGCCATCTCACTATTCCAAGTGCTCAATTTCAGTTCACAATTGATCATAATGAAAGGACTAAGAGTCAAAGGGAGCACATAAACAAGTCTAGTACCTGCTAACACTAACCGATAGAATAAATAAAGGGGAGAGTGATCCAACATGGGAAGCGAGATACTCAGCAGACTCATAGAATGGCGGATGTCCTAAACAGCACTCTGGCCTCAGAATCAGCCCTAGAGGCATTCTGATCTGGCTGAAAAGCCCATGAGAGTATTTCAGGCATGGAAAGCCAAGACACTCTGGCAAAAAAAAAAAAAAACCCTAAATGAAAGATCTCTGTGAGTGAGATCCCAGTGGAAAGAACAGGTCTTCAAAGAAGGAGGTACCTTTCTCTGAAGGGAGGAGAGAACCTCCACTTTGACTATGACCTTGTCTAAACAAGATAAGAGTCGGTGAACTCAAAAGGCTTCCATAGCCTTGGAAACTCATGACTGGTGCATAGGGAGATTACTGATGCCATAAACAGAAGTGTCAATTTGTAAAGTCAACAACAGGAGTCACTGTGCACTTACTCCTCATGTAGGATCTCTGTCCTTAATGTGCTGTACATTGAGACTTAATGCTATAATGAGTACTCAAACAGTATATTTCGCTTTGTGTTTCTATAGGGGTGTAAAGTGTTGAAATCTTTACTTAATGTATACTAAACTGATATTCTGTAAAAAAAAAAATTATCAATTCCCAACTTGACTCTCACTGCGATTAAACATGACAATAGGTCTGATCTGATTCCATCATCATTTTAAAAATCATCTATTATTTTTCACTGTATGTTTGTGTGGGAGCAAACTGTTGAAATCTTTAGTTAATGTATGCTAAATTGATCTTCTGTATATAAAGAGAATTGAAAATGAATCCTCATGTGAATGGAAGGGGAGAGGGAGTGGGAAAGGGGAGGGATGCAGGTGGGAGAGACGATATGGGGGGGAAGCCATTGTAATCCATATTATGTACTTTGGAAATTTATATTTTTAAATAAAAGTTAAAAAAAGATGTATTTTTCTTTATACACTCTCTCACTTCTTATTCTCAAGATAATAAACTATCACATTTTTATTGGGAAGTAGAGAAAATATTTCACTCAGAATATTAAGATGCACAATTTTTTGAATTAATAGTTTTGCTGAAAAAAATTGTAATAGCTGAGCTTACATTTTTAAGCATAACTATGTTTTCTGTATAATGACTTATGACAAAGATACTATTTTATAGATAGTGGGGTGTTTGTGGCAAATGGTCCTGGGGATTGTATTCATTTTGTTTCCACTAGAGCAAACAACTTTCCCATGGGGTATCTAAACTTAGAATTAGTTTGATATCACAACAAAATTGATAGTATCTGTAGGAAAAATAAAGGATTGCTTTCCTAGACTTCAAATCACAAAACAACAGTCCAATTGACTTGTGTTTGTCAGTGGTATATCTCTGTGTTTTATAAAACATGCATTCTAAGAAAAAGAGATATTTGTTCAAATGCTCACATTTGTATCATTTTTTGCTTTTTTTGTTTTCTTTAGCACTGTGAGCCCAAAATTCTTCAAAAGAAAAAGCTTACTAAAAATAAGTTCATATGTGTTGCCCACAGGAGTTAATATCTTTTTCTTTTAATAAAGACTCTGTTGTTTTTATTTTTTCCCAGAAACATTTTGTGAAGGTATACAAATCTCATATACTTCATAAATACAACTTTGGGAACATAGAAATCAATTTCTAATAGAGCAAAAGGGTTGCACTACACATGCATAGAACCTTTGAGGATAGGCAGGTCCCAATGCTTACTTGGCAGTATTGCCTTATTCTGTTGCAGAGAGGAGCTGTCTTCCTCAGCCCACAATTCTGTTGGTTTAATTAAGGCTACTGCATTTTCAACAAGCAAATTAGGAAGGAATTCTATGGACAGAGATTGGCACTCTCTATGCAATTTCATTTATATGCCACCTCACTTTCTAGGTGTACTTGAGCCACATGCTGGGTGGGGAGGTTGCAATTTCTTTTGACTAGATTTAAGTGCTAGGCAGATAAGTCAATTCTAATTTGGCCCATTCTTTCCTAGTGTGATTTAATTCAATGGAGTCACAAAAATGTTTATCAAAAGAATTTTGGAACTAAAATATTGACTAAGTGCAAAATACTGACACCAAGCATGGTAGTCAAAGAGCATACCCTAGGAGTGTTCTTCAATTAGAACATGAAATATTATTCTTATTTATAAGCTAAAATTATATTAAAGTACATAAAAAAGGGTTCCTGATTGTTACCAAAGTTAGTTCTAATTTTTCAGCTTCCGCTGTCACTGTGTGGAGCAGAGGTTGGGGGTATATAAATGTCAATTAACTTGCTTGCTTTTATTTGCCAGTATGGCAGCTTTTTGTTTGATAAATAGAGGTAGGCCTGCTTGTTCAAACAGTCACTTCTTATGAACTGCTGGTCACACATGGGAAGGCAAATTTCTTCTCCCCTGTGTGGGTTTGCCAGTGTCTGGACAGTTCATCAGAACACACAAAACATCTTTCACAATCTTTCCACCTACATCAAAAAGGCTTTTCTTCTTTATGTGTTCTCATGGGAACCATCATATGAGAATTTATGTAGAGCTTGCTACATCCTGGGAGGCTACATATGGGGCTTCTTTTATGGATGAGTGAATCTGAGTAGTGACTTTGACTACTTAAGGGGAAACACAGGAACAGGGACAGTGGAGGAGATCTTGGTATCATTTGTGCTCGTCATTGGCAGCTTTGGGCTCTGCACAATGCCCTGGGCTACAACAACCACGACAACCTCTTTGAGCACCTGAGAGCTGCATGTAGAGATAGAAATATGGACTTGTTGTGGGGACATGGACTGACTGATGTCGCTCCCTTGCCTGCAAAGGAACGACACTGCTCCCAGCTGATCGGTCTTCAGTGCTTTTATTTAAACAGGATAGAAAAAAGAAACCCTTGAGCAAGGGGAGCTCCAAAAGAAAGGGGAAGCTCCCGTACCATATCACAAACAGCTTATATAGTATAACATTGCAGAAGCATGTAAGCAAGCTTAGTCCATGCTACAATCCATGTGGCGGCGCTCCAATCGAGTGCCTGATCACGCACAGTCCATGTGTTCCTTGTCCAACCATAAAGGTGATCACGCGCCTTCATCCAATCAAGCTCCTGGTCACGTAGCAGGCGACTCGGGTGCTAACAACAAGCTTCCACCTGGTGTTTTCTCAGCCTTGGTCAGTGGGAAAAGTACGGGAAGCCCCAAGGCCATAGTTGTTTTGACTCTAGCCTGGGGTTATGAAACGGTCCCGATATCACAGCTCAACAAAAACCATAAACATCCACACAGCAGTAACTATTGCAAATGGTCAGCAAGCCGAGCCTTAGCATGTGGGCCCATGGCCAGCCATGGGTCCCCACAACTGAGACCTACAGACACCTGTCTCTGAGGTGAGCATAGAAATCTTGTGAAGGGCAGCACCCACTTTCTCATCTACATATGCCATGTTTTGCTCACACCTCAGTCTGTTTGATGACTCAGCTGCAGTCTCAGTATTCAGGTGGACTCTTTGAAAGAGGTTAGCTTGGTGTTGGAGATGCTAGCTTCTTTTTCTGGGGAGGATCTGTGGTTCAAAAGTGGACATCAGCTGTACAATGCAGCACACATGGCTTGAACATTGCAGAATTTGGAGTGAGACACTGGGCCCTTTTCTTCCTCTGAATGGTGCAAAAGTGAGAAGCTTGACCACATCTTGGAATTATTTGTAGTATTTAGTGGATGGCTTGGGTGTGATTAACTTTACATTTCAGAGGGTTCAAAGTCAGAGGGGCTGTAACATGGAGGCAGCAAAGCGTGGGGATGAAAATCAGCTGGGAAGCAGGTTCTCTTCCTCTGATGTATAAAATACTTATATAGGGAACTGTTTTCAAGGTATTTCTTAAAATAGGACTCTCAGTTGCAAGTCATTAAGTGCTCTAAAAGCACTTTCTCTGCAGTTTCATTCCAGCAATACAAACTCTCTTCTGACTTTTCAGAAATTCTTTCCTCCATTGCTTGTTGGAGAGAAGCATCAAAGTTGAACATGGTTGGCTGCCTGGTAACTTCTGGTAAGCTGACTTCCTGTTAGGCTGTGGGCTGCCTAGTTTCATAGGAGCTTCCTGAGTTATTTCTTGCCATCCCCCCTACAGCTACACTGAGTGACATCTTTTCTCTCATTCTGGTAGCTGCTTCACCATCGCTGTGGGTGAAGGCAAAGCCTGTGGCCAGCCAACCAGTGACAAAGGTATGCGAAGCTGGTGGGGCCATGCATGGTCTTCAGCTTCTTGGCAATGGAAATCTGTTATCAGTGGAGCATGTACATAGACTCAAGAGCCACATATCTGGGCTGGCACTGTGGCATAGCAGTTAAAGCCGCTGCCTGTAGTGCCAGCATCACATATGGGTGCTGGTTCGAGACCTGGTTGCTCCACTTCCTACCCAGCTCTTGGCTATGGACTGGGAAAGCAGTGAAAGATGGCCCAAATCCTTGGGTCCATGCACCCACATGGGAGACCTGGAAGAAGCTCCAGGCTCCTGGCATCAGATTGGCCCAGCTCTCGATGTTGTGGCCACTTGGGGAGTGAACCAACGAATGAAAGATCTCTCTCTCTCTCTCTCTCTCTCTCTCTCTCTCTGCCTCTGCTTCTCTGTAACTGCCTTTCAAATAAATAAATAAGTCTTAAAAAATAAAGTAGCCACATGTTCCATCAGCCTTGCCCAGGGGAACTTCCACAGTCACCTGATCCAACAATACCCTGGCCCTTGCCCACCGTTCTCCACTTGTCCCCCATCCTGGGCTAGGGAACTGTGGTGTGGGCAGGCCTCTAACAAGGAGGCCCGGCATCAGTGATGACCCGGGGTCTTGCAGACGATCAGCCCCATATGTGGGAGGAACATAGCTAGATCCTATACTTCCACTCACAGTTTAGCTTACAAGATGTATGTAGATATGATTTGCTTTCTAATTAAGATAATGTGAAACAGGCATTTTCGCCTAGTAGTTGAGATCAGTTGTCCATTCCAAAGGGGCCTGCTGTTGGGAGCAAGTTCATGCTTTTGACCATCTCTGCCCAGTGTATATGGTGGCAAGAGTTGTCAGCTTATATTACCTTAACAAATCCCCTACCACTGTAGATACACACCTAGGGCTCACCTCAGCTCTGGTGGAAAACTATCATGAGGTCAGTACCACACCATGCAGGTGCTGGTCTACCACAGATATCATTCAAAAAGATAGTTTGGAGGCAAGAGGCCAGCCTAGGGGAGGCTAATCTGGTGGCCTTGATGGTGTTTGGGTCTCTCACTGCTACCCTGGTCTCAGCCACCATGTTGTTCAGGATTGAGTTGACTGTATGGAAGCAGATGATCATTGGCTGATCAGGGGTTAACACCCTACAGGAAATGCTGGGCTCCTTTATCCCCAGTCCTGCAGAGAGCACAGATCTGTCCTCATAGGCCCTCCACGGTTCTGTGCTGGAGGAGGCATTGCAAAGTTGCCTCCCACAGTGATGAGGTGTATAATTCCTGAGGTGTTCAAAACACTTCAAGGATTTAGGGAGAATCATTAGGAATTTGATAATTTGTGATTGATATAGTTACTGAACTATCATGGTAATCAGTTTAGCATAAAATTTCTGATTTCATCCAGTGCCAGCATCCTTTTTCATTACATTTTATTTTATTTCCAAAAAGATGCAAACATGACATTTTGATATGATGTTTTTCAGCATTAATCCATTCATTCATAAAATTTTTAATTAAAATGTATCAAATTGAGGCATTTAAGAATAAATATTCAGGGCTGGCACTATGGCACAGTAGGTTAATCCTCTCCCTGTGGTGCCAGCATCCCAAATGGGCTCCAGTTCTAGTCCTGGCTGCTCCTCTTCCAATCCAGCTCTCTGCTGTGGCCTGGGAAAGCAGTAGAAGATGGCCCAAGTGCTTGGGCCCCTGAACATGTGAGAGACCAGGAAGAAGCTCCTATCTCCTTGCTTTGGATCAGCAAAGTTTCGGCCATTGCAGCCATGTGGGGAGTTAACCAATGGAAGGAAGACCTTTCTCTCTCTCTTTCACTGTCTGTAACTCTATGTGTCAAATAAATAAAATAAAATCTTTTAAAAAAAAGAATAAACATCCAAAGCTCTATGATTCCAGGAGAAAAAATCAGCATCTGAAATAATTTCGGCCTATCTGTGAATTTTCTTGCATAATATCTCAATAAATTAGATGTTAACATCAAGGAAGCTGGCACTGTGGCATAGCAGGAAAAGCCGCCACCTGCAGGGCTGGCATCCCATATTGGCACTGGTTGGGGACCCAGCTGCTCTACTTCTGATCCAGCTCTCTGCTATGGCCTAGGAAAGCAGTACAAGATGGCCCAAGTCCATAGGCCACTGCACCTGAGTGAGAGACCCGGAAGAATCTCCTGGCCCCTGGCTTTGGATCAGTGCAGCTCTGACCATTGTAGCCATCTGGGGAGTAAACCAACAGATGGAAGATCTCTCTCTCTCTGTCTCTGCCTCTCTGTAACTCTGCCTTTCAAATAATAAATAAATAAACATTTTTATAAAATGAAGAAACTTCTTGCAAAACTGTTCCTTTGCCAGGATGTGTAATTAATTCATTTTATAATTTTAAAAATAAAACATAAATTATATTGCTTAGTAGAAAATGATTTTTCAAGTTATCCATCTTGTAAATAAAGAATTTAATGTGAAAGTCGATGTTATTGGATGAGTGCAGGGCATCCGTCACCTGACTCTTTATATATCTCAAGTGAGAGACACCAGTTATTGCAAAAGGAAAGAATTACTTATACAGCCAAAATAATCCACTGCACCGTACAATGCCAGCCCTTCACCTAGACAACTTAAATTACAACATTGGTCAGAGGGGTCAGGTCAGAATATTTCCAGGGCTTCCAAGGTGAAATATAACATGTAGCTAGGGGTGAGACCTCCTGTCCTGGTCCTCTGTCTCATGCTGTTTTCTACCTCCATATTCAGTTAGCATAGTATTGCAATAACAAGAACAATCTTGAAATAACTAGAACTAGCACTCAGCAGTCTCAGTCAAAGGCCCAAAATGTTGGGTTTTTTGTTGTTGTTGACTCTTTATTTGCTAGTGTTCTGCTATGTTTGTCCTGCCTCCTGTCCTTTCCCCCTCTAGCCTCTTTACAGCTCCTCAAAGTCTGAGTATTTGCAAAACCACTAAAATCACATTAATGTAAGTTAACATATGATTGCACTACTTGAAAATTATACAAATATACTGGCATAAATTAAATTTCCCTCAGTAAGTTTATGGAAAACATGCATTTTTCCAATAAGTTCCTGAAGACTCATATCCTAAAAAATATTACCTATACTATTAATATTACCAAAGTGTGATTCCTTGTTTCAGTCAAATACAATAAATCTTTATTTCTTTGTTTCATATATGAAATTAAAAATTTTCACAATAACAAAATTGAGCTTTTGGTACCACATTTCTTATTAAGTTATTTTAAATAAATATCTGTATTTCATTTAAAAATTATTTCCTTTGAGGCTGGCCACATGGCACAGTTGTTAAAGCTGCCGTCTGCGCTCTGGCATCCCATATGGGTGCTGGTTTGAGATCCAGCTGATCCACATCTGATCCAGCTTCTTGTTAATGTGCCTAGGAAAGCAAGGAAGGATGGCCCAAGTACTTGGGAGACCTGGAAGGAGCTCCTGGCTCCTGGCTTCAGTCTGGCCCAGCCCTGGTTATTGGGGTCATTTGGGGAGTGATCCAGCAGATGGAAGATCGATCTCTCTCTCTCTCCCTCAATCTGCCCTTCAAATAAATAAAAAGAATCTTTAAAAAATAAAAAAAAATTCCTCTAATTGAGAGGCAGAATAACAGAAAGAAAGTTATGTTTTGAAACTCTAATGACTGGGATAGGTAAAAACTAGGAGCCTGGAATTCCATCTGGGTTTTGGACATGGATGGCAGGGGCCTAGGCATATGAGCCAATATCTGCTGCCTCTTAAGCTGCATCATGAGAAAGCTGGATCAGAAAAAGAGCAGCTGAAACTCAAGACAGCACAACAATGTGGGATTCGGCATTCCCAAGTGGTGGCTTTACCTGCTATTACATGTTTTACCCCTTTATATTCTTTTAGAATCAAAAACATATCTCCCTTCCTTTTAGACTCCATTAAATTTCCTGCTAGTGATAAGTCATGCATGGATGTACAGGTAAATAAATTGATATTGTTCAGAAAGTTAGAAATTATATTGCTTGCTACATAGATTTCATTTGAAAGATATAAATAATATAGTGTGAACTTATTTTGCCTCACAATTTTATTTATGGTAGAAACTAAGGCCTACAAAGGTATCAAAGATGATATTAATGCTAACCAAAATGTGTTATTTCTATCTTAGAATCTAATTATTCCATTCTCCATTTTTTTTTTGGACAGGCAGAGAGAGAGAGAGAGAGAGAGAAAGGTCTTCCTTCTGTTTGTTCACCCCTCAAATGGCCACTACAGCCGGTGCACTGCGCCGATCCGAAGCCAGGAGCCAGGTGCTTCCTCCTGGTCTCCTATGCAGGTGCAGGGCCAAAGGACTTGGGTCATCCTCCACTGCCTTCCCAGGCCACAGCAGAGAGCTGGATTGGAAGAGGAGCAATCGGGACTAGAACCCAGGGTGCTGGTGCTGCAGGTGGAGGATTAGCCTAGTGAGCTGTGGTGCCGTCCCCATTCTCCATTTTTCTGACAAGTCACCATTCATGAATGTAGTGAGTCTCAGCTGGGGCAAGTGTTGCAATACCTCAGGGATACTAAAAATCTGAGGAACACTGATGGCACTAGATTCTCATTATCAGGCAGTGTTTCAGGACATTGCTGCTGTCACCAGTTATGCAAACTGAGTACCTTGAAGCAACACATTGATTTTCTTACAGTTCTGTAGGAGTCCAATAGAGGGATCATGTGTTTAACATCCAGATGTGAGCATGATTACTTTCTTAGAGTTTCTGAGAGTGTCTAGGGAGAGTATCTATTCCCTTGCTTTTCCCAGCTCCCAGAAGATTCCTACAGCATCTTGTTAGAGAGCATTTAAACTATTTTTTAAAGATATTATTTGTTTACTTAAAAGTCAGATTTACAGAGAGGCAGAGGCATAGAGAGGGGGGCCTGCCACCTGCTGGTTCATTCCCCAATTGGCTACAATGGCCAAGTTACACTGATCCAAAGCAAGGAGCCAGGAGCTTCTTCCAGGCTTACCACACAAGTGCAGGGGCCCAAGCATTTGGGACATTTTCTACTGCTTTCCCAGGCCATAACAGAGAGCTGGATTGGAAGTAGAGCAGCCAGGACTCGAACTGGTGCCCATATGGAATGTTGGTACTGCAGGTAGCAGCTTTACCCACTACAGCCCCACCATTTTTGAAGGTAGAAAAATTATAACTTTCACACAGAAGGGAAAGCCATTCCCATAATTGGAATTGGTCCACCTACTTTATCCAGGCTAACCTCCTTACTCCAAGGACTTAATGCAATCACATTTGCACTCTTTTTTTAAATATTTATTTATTTACTTGAAAGTCAGAGTTACACAGAGAGAGGAGAGGCAAAGAGAAAGAGAGAGAGAGAGCAAGAGAGAGAACAAGAGAGGTCTCCTATCCGATGGTTCACTCCCCAGATGACCGCAATGGCCGGAGCTGTGCTGATCCAAAGCCAGGAGCCAGGAGCTTCTTTCAGGTCTCCCATGTGGGTTCAGGGGCCCAAGGGCTTGGGCCATCTTGTACTGCTTTCCCAGGCCATAGCAGAGAGGTGGATCAGAAGTGGAGCAGCCAGGTCTTGAACCGGCACTGATATGGGATGCTGGTGCTGCAGGCCAGAGTGTTAACTCACTGCACCACAGCGCCAGGCCCTGCACTCTGTTTTGCCATATACATTAACAGGTTTGGGGGATTTGGACATCTTTAGTGGGTGAGGACTGTCTGTTACACGTGCCAGGAAGAATTCCACTTATTCAATAGCTCCTCCATTGAGGAACACTGCATTGGAGGCAGAATGTAGTGCCTCCAAACCAAACTGATAATCATCAAGTTCTTTTTTTTTAAATCTGCACTCAATGTCATTTACATAACACTCAGGATTTCTTCACTATCTTTATTCACCTATTTTGTAGTTTCTGCCTGGAGGAAGCTAAAATAGCAACATTAAAAGATGAATCATCATGACATTGGAGATGCTAGGATGTAGATCTAGTGTTCTGAGCATGCACATGATGTTTTCCATTTTCAATCCCTGAAGAGGTCTGCTACTGCTGTAGTCTATCATCCATGATGCCCACTTGAGGTCATATTTATGGGTGCCTCCTACTGATTTTTGTCTTTCCTTTCTCCTACCTATTTTTAAATGTATATACAGAACATAGGCTGGCGCTGTGGCACAGAAGGTTAATCCTCCACTTGTGGTGCTGGCATCCTATGTGGGCACAGGTTCTAGTCCCAATTGCTCCACTTCTGATCCAGCTCTCTGCTATGGCCTTGGAAAGCAGTAGAAGTTGGCCCAAGCACTTGGGCCCCTGCACCTGCGTGAGAGACCCAGAAGAATCTCCTTGCTCCTGGCCTTGGATCGACTCAGCTCCTGCCATTGAGGCCATTTGAGGAGCGAACCAGCAGATGGAAGACCTTTCTCTCTGTCTGTCCCTCTCACTATCTGTAACTCTACCTCTCAAATAAATAAAATCTTTAAAAAGAAGTATATACAGGACAAACTAAAAATAAGAATAGAAAAAAAGAGCAACAACATATGAGACAGCTTGAAGATATAAAAAAAAAGTATCTTTTTCATTGCTTACTTTGGTGATGAATTTGCACTTAATTCAGGAAACCTAACATGATTACAATGTTCTCATCAGAGATTTGCTTAGTATCAGTGGCTTTCAGGATATTATCTACATACTGAAATGTAGTTCTTTGTATTTTTTAAGATTTATTTATTTATTTGAAAGAGTTAAACAGAGAGAGAAGGAGAGGGAGAAGGAGAGTGAGAAAGGGAGAGGGAAAGGGAAAAGGAGAGGGAGAGGGAGAGGGAGAGAAATATTCCATCTGCTGGTTCACTCCCCAATTGGCTGCAATGGCCAGAAATGTGCCAATTCGAAGCTGGCAGCCCAGAGCGTCTTCCGGGTCTCCCACATGGGTGCAGGGGCCCGAGGACCTGGGCCATCTTCTACTGCTTTCCCAAGTCATGGCAGAGAGCTGTATCAGAAGTGGAGGGGCTGGGATTAGAACAGGTACCCATATAAGATGCCGGCACTGCAGGCAGTGGCTTTACTCATTATTCCACAACGTCAGCCCCAGTTCTGTGTATTTTACTTCTCTTAAAGCAAAACCTAGGATTTATTTGAAGATAGAAATTGTCAAACCCTTTGGGTAAGACAGTCCAGCAGTACTATTGCTTCTAGTGGGAGTCTAGAGCCTCCCATTCTAAAGCAAATTTCCTTTGGGATTCAGAATGTAACAGGATGAACAAAAGTTTTCTTGTTAAATACAACATTGTATAGAACTCACTATCCTTGGGTAGACTTGCCAAAAAATTGTAGGAATTAGGTACAATAGGATGTATGTCAGGACCATATTGCTGAAAGTCCTAAGATCTTGGATAGATCTTTATTCTTGAATTTCTGGATTATTTTAAAAGGTTTTTATTATTTATCTGAGACAGAAAGTGACAGAGAAACAAAGAGATCTTCCATCCTTTGTTTCACCCCTCCCTCAATTGGCCATGATCATTTGGTGTTGTTCCAGGCCAAACCCAAGAGTAAGGAATTCAATCTTGGTCATTTCACATGGGTGCAAGGATACAAGTACTTGGGCCATCTACCACTGCTTTCCCAGGCACACTAGCAGGAAGCTGGATCAGAGGTAGAGCAGCTGGGACTTGAACTAGCACTCCTAAATGAGGTCTAGTCTTGCAGGTGGCAGTTTAACCCACTGTACTGCAATGCCAGCACAGTTTAATTTTTATTTGTGATAGATCTTCCATCTGCTGATTTACTCTCCAAGTCCATACAATAGTGCAGTCTAGGCTAGAGCAAAGCTAGGAGCTGGGAACTCATCTTAGTCTCCTATATGAGTGAAAAGCACCTGACTACTTGAGCTATTATCTGCTGCCTCCCAGGAATCTGGAATTAGAAACAAAGCTGGAACTTGAACCCAGACACCCAGACACTCCCATATAGGTTGTAGGCACCCCAAGCAGCATATTAACCATTATGCTAAAAGCCTCCCCTATATTTTTATTTACTTTATTTTTAATAATTTATTTTATTAGTTATTTGAAAGGCAGAGTTACAGAGAGGCAGAGAGAGAGAGAGAAGTCTTCCATCTGCTGGTTCACTCCCCAAGTGGCCACAATGGCTGTGGCTGGGCCAATCTGGAGCCAGGAGCTTCTTCCAGGTCCCCACATGGGTACATCCTACTGCTTTCCCAGGTCATAGCAGAGAGCTGGATTGTAAATGGAACAGGTGGGACTCAACTAGCACCCATATGGGATGCCGGCACTGCAGGAGGTGGTTTTACTGGCTACACCACAGCGCTGGGCCGGATCCATCTTTTTTAATTCTACTCTTACTGGAATGTGTGGGGAGCAACTGGGAGCAACTCGGACTAGACTAAGTTACTGGAATTAAGACTTATTCTATGCATCTGCTCTCCCACAATATGGTGCTGGGAGAGGAGGAAACAGCTTCTACACAGCTGCCTCCAGTTCAACCAATAAACTGTAGGACCTGCTCCTGATTGGAGGAGAGCAGCGTACTCAGCGTGTGGGTAGCAGAGTTGGGATTGGTGGAAGAGGACTATAAAGGAGGAGAGAGACAACATGCACCAGGAACATCTATCTGAAGGAACACCTGTGTAGCCCCCGAGAGAGCCGGCCGGCAGTGTGCCGCTCCCCCGCAGAAGTGGGGAAAGTGGCAGGGGGAACCACCCTTCCATGGAAGTGGAAGGGACAGTAGCCAACCCGGGAAGAACCAGCAGCAAACCCGGGGAGGGCCGAGCAGACAAAAGAACAGCGCAGGGTTTAGTGTCGTTCCTCCACGAAGAGGGGAAGTGACAGAATGGAGCTGGCTACTCATCACACTCAGCCCTGTGCTCATACTTCCAAGTTAATTCTGCTCAGGATGCTTGGAGGAATCTCTTCCTGTTCAGGCACCAGTATTTTTGCAATACAGACATGAGCTGAAACCCTTAAGTTTTAGGGACTTGAATCTCAATGCTATCCTAGTCCAGGTTCTTGAGTCCCCTAACTTAGATAATGTCTTTTCCTTAAAGAGAGCAGGAGATTCTGGTGAATGCAGAAGGAATGCCATTCGCGTTTTTACCCTTATTTCCCAGAAGCCTGTTAGTCTCTCATTTTCCTGATAGTCTTTTTATATTATATGTTTTATCACAGAGATCTTCCTTTTGGGTATTTAACACCACTGACATGGCACCAGTATTGAACATAAATTTACCTTTGCTTCCCACTAAATTTACATGGGATCCTCAGAGAGGGTGAGAATCTAGTGGTCTGGAGCCAACTGGAGAGTCCCAAGGCCCTGTCACATGTCTTCATTCAAAAGAAGTTGGCATGAATCAGTCCTACCTGATTCCTCACCTCTCTGGGGACAGCTCAAACATTTCAGTTCCTACTGCCCTTGTTTGCAATAAGCACCTGACTATCAACTTTTTAGTAGCCTTCCTTGTGATCCTTCAGTGGAGGCCATGGTCACTCACCCGTGGCATCTCTTCTGTTTCTGTTATCTCCAATAGAATGGGGGCCACAGATAACAGGGCAGCATTCCTCTGTATCTTTTTGTCTTCTTTTTCTTAAGTCACACCTCAGTTGTTAAACACTAAAGAGCACCTCAACTGAGTAGGGTTATCATCAATCATTGAGGCTTTCTCCAGATGTATGGGATACTCCGAGATACAAAATACATATAAAGAACCACTACATTGTGGTCAATGTTGTGGTGCAATGGATAAAGCCATCACTTACTACACCAGCATTCCATATTGAAATACTCAGTAGTCTTGGCTGGTCTACTTCTCTTCCAGCTCCCTACTAATGTGTCTGAATCAACAGAATCTGCCCCAAGTACTTGGGTCCAGGGCACCCATGTAGGAGACCTAGATCAGCTCCAGGTTCCTGGCTTCAGGCTGCTGTAGCCTTGACTATTGCAGCCATTTGGAGAGTGATCAGCATATGGAAGATCTCTAACTCTGTTACTCTGCCTTTAAAATAAATAAGTCTTTTAAAAAAGCCACTGCACTTTCCTGGACCTCAGATGCCTTCTCTGCATATTGTCTGAGGTGGATCTTCAGCCTCTGCAAAAAGGTGAGGAGATTCTCCAGGGTGCTGCTGGACCTCTCTCAACTGAGGCCAGTTGATGGGAGGGTGGGTGAGCAGCCACATTGCCTTCAGGTAGAGGACCCTAAAGTGTCCCTATTTTTCTTATTCCTTGGGTTTTCTTTGGATACCATTTAGAGTTATGTCCCTGGCATGGCCTCCTTATTGAGTCTCTTAACTCCTAATTCCAGCTGGTATTTACCATCCACTTCATCTTTGGCTTTCAACAGAGCAGCCAATTTCTCTAAGCAAGGAAGAGAGGAGTCATCAGACTAGGAATATGTGCCCAGGTTGGATTGTGTGGAGAGAAAATTCCTTTGTTAGGTTTATAAATTTCTCTGGCTCTGTGCTTCACCCTAGGTTGTGTGCCTTTAAATTAGATACTCAGTTATGGAGAGCAGGACACCACCATTAATAAGTCTGCCTTCCATACCAGGCACCTGCCTCAGCGAGGGCAGTCCAGGATTGTAGCTGGTTCCTAGTCAATTGACTTTTCCTCACACATTCATATTTTGATTTAAAATAATCACCAGTGATTTTTCCCTGGGTCTCTTTATTAGCAAATCTTAAAATATAAGTTATTTCTAAATAAATAATTCTGTCAAATGTTCTTATGGGTTTCTTACTTTAAGCAAAAGAAAACCCATGATTATCTTTGGGATCATCATTTTTTCAAGTGTCTTTGACATCTCAAAGTTCCTGGCTCTTTAAAGTAATCCAACAATTTTTTTTCTTAATGTCTTTGGCAACAACAATGTTGACACAGCAAAACATTCAACCTAGCCATGATCTTCTCCTTAGATTATATGTTATCTTGACATTCTCATGCATGTATTTAGTTGCTTCAATTTCTTTTGTTATCTCTATGAAGGAAATGTCAAAAAAACTCATTTTAAATTTGCACTATAAGATTTAATCTCAACTTGTGTGTTTTAGAGGCCACAAAAAGAAATATAATAGCATGTAAAAATCCCAATGAAAAACAGAAATGAAATACAAGTTTAAGGGAAAGAATTTAACCTAGTATTTAAGACATCATTTTGGAAATTTGCATCCCATAACAAAATGCCTCAATTCAAATCTTGTCTCGGATACCAATGTCAGATTCCTGACCATGTGCACCCTTGGAAGCAATAAGAGATGATTCAAGTTCTTTTTTTAGCCAGGCTTAATCCAGCTGTTGTGGTATTCAGGAAGCGAACAAGCAATTGGGAGATTTGTCTCTCTTTCTCTTTTAAAAATATTATATATATATATCTATGTTTATATATACATATAATTTTATGTCATGAATATTCATTTCTCAATATGCACTTCATGGACTTTTTGAAGAATCCTCATATTAATTGATTTCAAAATTATGTTACACCACAATAAAATGTTCTTTTTGTTAGTTAAAAGGCAGGGAGGAACAGATGTAGGACCAGGTAGAAATTTCCCATTCACTAGTTCAATGTGTAAATAACTAAACATAACCAGGATTGGGCCAGACCAAAGAAGGAGCCTAAAATTCCACCCAGGTCTTCTATAGAGGTAGTAGGAGCTCAAACAATGCATCAACTGTGGCCTTTCAGAGTGCATTACCAAGGACTGGATCAGAAGCAGAATAGCTGGATATGATCTGGCATTCTGATAAGGGTTGCAGGCATCCCACATGATGGCTTAACCTGCTGCATTACATCTGTCCCTTTCTTTCAAGAAACTTGGACATTTTGTCAAAATGTATATAATACTTCACATCATTAGATCAAATATAAAAGTGCTTTACTGTATATTTTCAAGAAGACTCCTAAGTCAAGTGTTCAACCTCAATAATACACTCAAACACATCCACATTGTCAAAATTCACATATACAGTGTTCTGCTAGTAGCTTTTCTTCTAAACACACACCACTGCTTCCTCAGATCCAACAATAAACACCTCTATTCCAATAATCCTTCTACATTTCAATGCCCAGCACACATGTATGACTGTTTTGCAAAACTGTGCCACACAGTAATGAGGTTTATGTTTCCTTATTTCAGACCATGCATTCCTCATAGTCATGTCATTTGTGTACAATATTAGGTTTTGTTTTTTAAAATCTGAAGAGACTGAATATGCATTTACACTGAAATTTTGTGTGACTTTAACATGTTCATTTCCATATCCATGAACCAAAGCAATCACTATATTTTTTAAGATGTATTTGAAAGTCAGAGTTACACAGAGAGAGGAGAGGCAGAGAGAGATAGAGAAGTCTCCCATCTGATGGTTTACTCCTCAGTTGGCCACAAAGGCCAGAGCTGCGCCTATCTGAAGCCAGGAGCCAGGAGTTTCTTCAGGGTCTCCCACATAGGTGCAGGGGCCGAAAGACTTGGGCCATCTTCTACTACTTTTCCAGGCCATACCAGAGAGCTGGATTGGAATTGGAGCAGCTGGGTCTCGAACCAGTGCCCATATGGGGTGCCAGCGCTTCAGGCCAGGGCATTAACCTACTGCACCACAGTGCTGGCCTCCCAAAGCAGATAGTAATTTCAAACCCCATGTAATCTTTAGTCTACTTCAGAGTAATTCAGGAGTAACTAAGGATGAGGTGAATGTTTCAAGCCAGGTAACTGTAGGCAACACATGGCAGGCAAGAAAGGCATATTTTTATACCCTGTATTAGCTCTAAGTGCAGGACAATAAGAGGATTTAACTGATAGCCATGGGCTCTCACTCTATGTCCTTTCACTAAATCATTTTAATTCAAATAATAATATCATTTTGGATACTCAAGCAGAAATGGAGTCCATAATCCAAATTATGATGAAAACTGATGGAGGAAATGAAGCAAAATGTTCACACACAAAGTAAACTACTATTATAAATACCAGGAAGGAAAAACTAGAGTGTAAAAGAAAAATAATAGCATTAATAATAACAAAAAAGAGAAAAAAGGGTCATGTCATCTGTATCTATAGAAAGAGAAAGAGAAAGAAAACAAGGATGACAATGAAGAAGTAAAGAATAAGAAGTGAACTGTAAATTCAGGGCCATGTATGCAACTATGTATGCCAAAATTATGAAAACCTATAAAAGAAAATGAAGAAAATCTAAATAAATGGAATAGATGCTTTCTTAATGACTGACAGACAGTATATTTTTAAGATATCTTTTCTTCCTATTTGGACCAACAGATTCAGTACAATGTAATAAAAATCATATCAGGTTATTCTGGAGAAAATGACAAACATTTGTCCAAACTTTAGAAGTCTAGACAATACTGAGAAGTGTAGAGAAACCATGAGGAATCTACATTTCTTGATTTCATGGCTTTTTGTGAACCTACATGATGCTAGACAAAAATTAGACATGGATAAGTGGAAAGGCATAAATACTTATGCTTAACTGATCTTAGCCAAAGGAACAGAGTCAGTCCCTAGAGAATATTAGAATATGTAGTCTTTCCAATAAATGGAGATGGTGCAAATGGATGACAATGTAAATAAATAAAAGACAAATGTTTTGTGCATAAAATATAAACTCATTCAGCACGATGTAGAGACTCCTATGTAGAGTGGAAAAAATGTTAAATCTAGTATTAAAACACATGAGAAAAATTCTGTTATGTAAAACACTGAATGTATTATCCATAAAAATGTCATGTGATGTCTGTTAAATTAAAAATGCCTTCTCAAAAATGCCATTGAAAATATGGAAGCTAGATCTCACACTAGGACATAATATTTCAAAATATTTGCTTACAGGAATTGAGTGTAAAGTTTATTAAGGGCTTGTAAAACTTAACAATAAGGCAATAAATTCTCCAATTTAAAACACCGAATTAATAAAGAATAATCTTTACATTGAATACACACAGATCCAAAATAGGCACACAGAATATACTGAACATTAGAAAATTATGAGATAAAAGAGTGAATTGAGAATTAAAATGCAAATTAAAACAGCAATGAGACAAACACATGAAACAATTTTAAAATAGTTATAAAGAGCAAATAAATGTGGTAGTGCCAAAAGTTTATGAAGATGGAATATTAAAAAATCACATTCATTATCAGTCAGAACACATAATGGCAATTTACAAGACATCTGGTGATGGATGATACTGTAAAACATCCAACAGTATCACCTTGCAACACAGCAAAGATGTCCTTCTGGGTTTGGCTTTGTGGTGCAGTGGGTTAAGCCACCATAAGTGATGCTGACATCCTGTATGGGCTGAGGCTTTTATTGTGGCTACTCCACTTTTGATCTAGCTCCCTGCTAATTGCCTGGGGAAAGCAATGGAAAATGACCCAAGTACTTGGGCTCCTGTTACTCATACATATGGGAGACCCAGAAGAAGCTTTTGGCTCCTGGCTTCAGCCTGGCCTAGACCTATCTGTTGCAGCCATTTGGTGCGTGAACCAGTGATAGGAGATCTCTGTCTTTCACTGTAATTCTCCTTTCCAATAAATAAATCTTTAAAAGAATGTTGTCCCTGGGGCCAGCACTGTTGCATAGCAGGTTAATTCATTGCATACAGCACTGGCATCTCATATGGATGCTGGTTAAGAGTCCTGGAAGTTACATTTCCAATCCTGGAAGTTCCATTTCCAATACACCGCCTTGCTAATGTACCTGGGAAAACAGCAGAAGATGTTACACATTCTTGGGCCCCTGCATCCATGTGGGAGACCTGGGAGAGAACCTCCTGGCTCCTGGCTTTGGCCTGTCCAAGTCCCAACCATTTGGAGAGTGAACCAGCAGCGGGAAGATATCTCTCTCTTTCCTTCTACATAACTCTCACTTTAAAATACATAAATAAAATCTTTTAAAAAAGATGTCCCTATAAAGTTCCTCAGTTGGTGTGAAAACATACCCATGTACAGTCCAGCAAGAAAATGCATGCGACAATTTTATTTATAATAGCTCTCACTCGTATGAAATCATTATGTACTTCAGTAGATTAACAGATGACCAAACTGTCACAGAAAGTGGGGTACTTGATGTACAACAGTGGATGAGGACATAGAAGGCTCTTGTGGTGTTGTCTGAGATACATAAGAAAAGGCATGGATTGGTGTCAACAAGATAGAGCATTTTCTGAAATATTTAAAGGCAAGATTTTTAAGAGTCCAGTTTCATACCCAGACTTATAGAACATTCTAAATAATTGAGGAAGAAAAAAATTCTCAACTTCCCAGATTTACCCACAGTGGCAATGAGTAAGAACCAAGTTTGAAATTCTTTTCTGAATCCAGCATTCCACAGATGATAGGGTCATATCAACATGAAATAAAAGGTAGAATAAAATATCACTTTTTATAAAGGCAGATACACATATTTTGAGAAAAATATTTTATTTAACCAAACATGAAAACATAATAGATATGTAACAAGCAGAATATACCACAAAATGCAAAAGTCATTAGCATTCCAAAATAAATCATGTGGGTGAAACACAAGAAAATCACATGATCATCTGGATTAAATATTAAAATGTATTTAATAAAATGAAGCATCCAGAAAAAAAAACTGTTAGCAGAAGAGAAAAAAAGAACAATTCTTAGGGCCACCAATGTGGCACAGCAGATTAAGCAGTTGTCTGCAGTGCTGGCATCCCATATGGATGCGGCTGCTCTGCTTCTGATCCAGCTCCCTGCTAATGCACCTGGGAAAGCAGCAGAGAATGAACCAAGAATTTGGGCCTCTGCACCCACTTGGGAGACCTAGAAACTCTTGGCTACTGGCTTCAACCTGTCCCAGCCCAGGTTGCTATAGCCATTTGGGGGAATGAACCAGCAGATGGAAAATCAACCTCTCTCTCTTTCTATAACTCTTTCGAATAAATAAATAAATAAATGTTAAAAAACAAAAGTAGCTATTCTCTTATTATGGTTAAAATGGTCTACAATAGATCTATAACGAACAGTATAATAAACACAGAACATTAAAACATGCTTTCTTGAGATCCCACACACCTGGACAAGGCTGCCTCCTCTCACTATCTCTCCTTAATATTATTTTGAAGTTGCAATAAAGGAAACTAAACAAGAAACAGATAAATTAGGTACAAGGCTCAGTTTTTAAGTGACCTTTTTTAAGAGTTATTTTATTTGAAAGGCAGAGTTACAGAGAAGCAGAGGCAGAAAGAGAGACACAGAGAGAGATTGTATATCTGCTGCTTCACTCCCAAAATAGTCACAAGGGCTGGAGCTGCACAGATCCAAAGCCAGGAGACAGGAGCTTCTTCAAGGTCTCCCACATGTTGCAGGGGCTCAAGGACTTGGACCATCATCTACTGCTTTCCTAGGTCATAGCAGAGAGCTATATTGGGAGTGGAGCAACTGGGACTCGAACTGGCACCCATATGGGGTGCCAGCACTGCAGGCAGTGGCTTTACCCACTATGCCACAGTGCTGTCCCCCAAGCAACTAAATTTATATACAAGAATGACACTATTGGGGCTGACGCTGAGGCATAGCAAGTAAAGCCACCACCTGCAGTGCAGACACCCTATATGGGCACTGTTTGAGTCCTGGATGCTCCACTTTCAATCCAGCTCTCTGCTATGGCCTGGGAAAGCAGCAGAAGATGGCCCACATCCAAGGGCCCCTGCACCCATGTGGGAGACCTGGAAGAAGCTCCTGGCTCCTGGATTTGGATCAGTGCAGCTCTGGCCGTTGTGGCCAATTGGGGAGTAAACCAGTGGATGGAAGACCTCTCTCTCTCTGTCTCTCCTTCTCTCTGTGTGTAACTCTGCTTTTCAAATAAATAAATCTTTTAAAAATGCCACTATTATACATGGAGTTAATCAGATACAATCAAATTAAAAACAAGCTGATAAGAGAATTAAGCATTGGGGCTGACGCTGTGGTGTAGCGAGTAAAGCCACCGCCTGCAGTGCAGCTATCCCATATGGGCACTCTCCACTTCCAATCCAGCTCTCTGCCATGGCCTGGGAAAGCAGAAGATGGCTTCTGTGTGAGAGACTTAGAAGAAACTCCTGGTTCCTGGCTTTGGATTGGCACAACTCCAGCCATTGTGGCCATCTGGGGAGTGCAGCAGGGGTTGGAGGACGTCTCTCTGTCTCTGCCTGTCTATAGCTCTACCTTTCAAATAATTAAATAAATAATTTTTTATTAAAAAAGAATTAAGCACGATTACTGAATACAACAGCAATACACACATTAAAGGGTGTTACTACGCACCACCAAGAAACAAATAGAAACAATTTTAAGGGATATAGAGTAGGAATGTAAGAGAAACGAGACGAAGAATGATGAATCGAGTATTCAAGTCGGTACTAAAAATCTTAAATAAACTCCCTGAAAAAATATAAAGACCCAGAATCCAGTAAACATTTGGCAAGTATAACTCACCTTAAGAAGTCACAAGAGCCTAGCAGGATCAGAGAAAACGGAGGAAGGAGCTATCTCAAGAGGGGAGCTCGTCAGGGGGTGACAGCGCCACCTACTGTTGGCAGTATCCATCCGAAGAATCCGAGTCAGCGGCAGCTGTGCGCTCAAGCCACACCCCTTAGTTTCCCAAGGCGGCACAATCCCCGTAGAGCGCCTTCCTGCCACAGGCGACTCTGATTGGCTGCGTCTTCTCTTTTGTCGTGCATGCTCACTGGCTGTGTGAATGATCCTTTGCATCAGCCTCGCCTGGAGAGCACTGCGCATGCGTCTTCCTTCTGCCCGCCGCCATTCTCCGCTTCCCGGCTCTGTTTCTGGTGGTGGCTCCAGGTGACTCCAGGTGGCTCCGCTTTGCCTCTCTGTGAGCTTCGATCGTTAGCGTCGTTACCGAGTTCTCAGGACAACCAGATGCCTCACAGCTGGAAAATGGTGAGTGTGGGCCCAGTTCCCTCTGAGCTGGGCCAGCAGATGGGCCCTGGGCATCTCCTCCCATCACTGCAGTCCGTGGCTTTGGCTCAGTCCTCAAGTCCTGCATCTTCCACGAATCTGTGGCGAGGACAGGAGGGTCCTCAGACTCCAGACTTTCCATATGGCCTTTGTGTATGTGGGGGGGGGGGGGACTGTGATCTGCGAGTTCTCTGTGCCAGGAGGGTCCATAGACTCCAGACTTTACACATGGCCTTTGTGCGTGGGGGGCTGTGATCTGGGGGTCCTCTGTGCCAGGAGGGTCCTTAGACTCCAGACTTTACACATGGCCTTTGTGTGGGGGGGGCTGTGATCTGGGGGTCCTCTGTGCCAGGAGAGTCCTTAGACTCCAGACTTTACACATGGCCTTTGTGGGGGGGGGGGACTGTGAGTGTGGGGGGGGCTGTGATCTGGGGGTCCTCTGTGCCACCTTTTTGCCCCGGGGTGACCTGATTCTTCTGAGTTGGAAACAGGGTTTCATGTTGGTAACCAGTCTGGTCAGAGCAGTTCTTCCTGGGAACCCGAGTCTCCTTTCTGTTGATAATAACCCAGTATCATAGACTGGGTAAGTTATTAGAAATATTACTTGTCTCATGGGTTTTTCTCCGAAGTTCCACAGCAGCCTCTGGTGATGGTCTTGTGGCAGAGGCCTGGGGTAGCACAGAGACCACGTGGCCAAATAAAGGGCGAGCAGGAGCCGGCGCCACAGCTCAACAGGCTAATCCTCCGCCTTGCGGTGCCAGCACACCGAGTTCTAGTCCCGGTCGGGGCGCCAGATTCTGTCCCAGTTGCCCCTCTTCCAGGCCAGCTCTCTGCTGTGGCCAGGGAGTGCAGTGGAGGATGGCCCAAGTGCTTGGGCCCTGCACCCCATGGGAGACCAGGAGAAGCACCTGGCTCCTGCGCAGTGCGCCGGCCGCAGCGCGCCGGCCATGGTGGCCATTGGAGGGTGAACCAACGGCAAAAGGAAGACCTTTCTCTCTGTCTCTCTCTCTCACTGCCCACTCTGCCTGTCAAAAAAAAAAAGGGGCAAGCAGGAGAGGCCAATACAAAGTGTCTAACAGAACAGAGCCTCTGGGAGATGACCCCCATTACCCCATTATTCACGTGAGTGGATGTGTCTTAGTCACCACTTAGGAGGTCCCACCTCTTAATTTCTAAAATTGGGATTAAATTTTTCCGTTAGATTGAGGGGGATAAACCGTGTTTATGGGAAGCATTAAGCCTGGCAAAGAAAATTTCTCTAAATGTATAGATCTCCCATATTGCCAAAAGCCAATTGCCCTAAGAAGTTCACGGTACTACCAAGTTTGTTTTTTTTTTTTTTTTTTTTTTTTTTTTTTTTTTACAGGCAGAGCGGACAGTGAGAGAGAGAGACAGAGAGAAAGGTCTTCCTTTGCCGTTGGTTCACCCTCCAATGGCTGCCGCGGCCGGCGCGCTGCAGCCGGTGCACTGTGCTGATCCAAAGGCAGGCAGGAGCCAGGTGCTTCTCCTGGTCTCCCATGGGGTGCAGGGCCCAAGCACTTGGGCCATCCTCCACTGCACTCCCTGGCCACAGAAGAGAGCTGGCCTGGAAGAGGGGCAACCAGGACAGAATCTGGCACCCTGACCGGGACTAGAACCCGGTGTGCTGGCACCGCTAGGTGGAGGATTAGCCTATTGAGCCACGGCGTTGGCCAACTACCAAGTATTTAACCTATGTCACATTTCATTCAGCTTCAGGTAAAATATTATTAATAATATTTTTTTCCACAAGAAAATTCTCTCTTTAAAAGACTCATTTTGGGCCGGCGTCATGGCTCACTAGGCTAATCCTCCACCTTTGGCACCAGTACCTTGGGTTCTAGTCCCGGTTGGGGTGCTGGTTCTGTCTCAGTTGCTCCTCTTCCAGTCCAGCTCTCTGCCGTGGCCCAGGAGAGCAGTGGAGGATGACCCAAGTGCTTGGGCCCTGTACCCACATGAGAGACCAGGAGGAAGCACCTGGCTCCTGGCTTCGGAACAGCACAGCACACCAGTGGTAGCAGCCATTTTGGGGTGAACCAATGGAAGGAAGACCTTTCTCTCTGTCCCTCTCACTGTCTAACTCTGCCTGTCAAAGAAAAAAAAAAAACACTTGTTTTGTATCTAGGAACATTATATATAACAGGGAAGCAAAGAATGCCTACCTGACACCCCAATGTGAAAAAAAAAATCAGTGATTAAGATGGGCGATCTTATTGATTTCCCAGGCACATTAGCAGAGAGCTGGATCAGAAGTGAGGCATCCAGGACTTGAACCAAAGGCCAAATGTGATGCCAGCACTGCAGACAGCAGTTTAGCCCTCTATGCCACAGCCCCTCCCCCCTCCATTTTTCTTTTGCCTCAGTTTCATCCATGCATATCACTGTCTGAGGGTGTGATTCTGCCAATTCACTACATGTGACTTGAATAGCATGAAATTTACTTTTTTATATTGGTGACAATACCTTTCTTTTTCTTTTTTCAAGATTTATTTATTTGAAAGGCAGAAAGGGAGAGACAAAGGGAGAGAAATAGATGTTCCATCTGCTGGTTCACTCAAGTGCCTGCAATGGCTGGGGTTGGGTCAGGTCAGAGGCAGGAGCTTCTTCCCAATCTCTCATGTGGGTGCAGGGGCCCAGGCAGTTGGACCATGGTCTGCTTCTTTCTCAGGCACCTTAACAGGGAGCTAATCAGAAGTGGAGCAGCCAGGTCTCGAACTGGTGCCCATAAGGGATGCTGGTGTTACAGACATTTTTTACCAGCTTTGCCACAATGCTGGCCCTGACAGTATTTCCTGGTTCATGTTCCTCACATGCTAGTTTATGGTAAATTATTTAAAATAATAGGAAAATATTGTTAGGTTAGAGATTGTGGTTAAATTCTGATTCTGTAAGAAGTGTTGATAGAGTAGATGGATAAACTGTCTAACTTTTCATGTGTGTTTGCTTATTTGTGTCTTGCCAACACTTGGGGTGACCTGATTTATTTTCTCCATCCACTGTTAACTGATATTTCTATATGATTGCATATTGCTAACTACTAAAAGCCACTGATTAAGCATGGATACTATTGTATTTATTTATACTGATTACCAGTGGTGGATGTATTTCTCCTTGGAGTTCTGTACATTTTTCCTATGTAGTTTGATGCTCTAATTAAGTACTTTGGTAGACTCATTGTAATGTCTTCTTGGAGGACTGGCTGCTGCTTCACTTGTAGGTTTTCTGATTTAAACACTAATTAGTCTGAAATGAATATTGGGTTTCCAGATATCATGGTAAAGGTGTTATAATAGACTGAATGTTTATGTTTAATCAATCTATGCCTTCATGTTGACCTTTTAAATACATACTTATTTTATGTTGACAGAATTGAACATACGGCACATAAAATGATGTTTAAAACTATTCATGCACTGGTAATGAATAAATCTAGTCAGTCACCACATCCATTACATCACATACCTGTTTTTAATGATGAAGACACTTAAAATCTAATCTCTTTGTTATTTGCCATAGTAGAGTATACTGTGATTAAATATTGCCACCATGTTGTACAACAGACTTCTTTATTTCTCCTACGCCAGAGAAATTTGTTGTTCTTTGACCAAAATGGCCTCAAATTTCCTCTGTGTGTCTTTATATTTAAATGGTTTTCCAGGAGACAACAAGAAGTTGGATCTCTATTTTAATTTTCATGTGTCAGTCTCTACCTTTTAAATGATTTATTTAGATAATGCATTTTTAAATACTTTTGATATAGTAGAATTAATACATAATTGAACGATGGAAAGTCAGAGACAGATTATAGAAAGGCTATATAGATTATAGAATCTTTCTATAATCTATATAGATTACCTATATAGATTATATATATTATATTTTATATGTAAATTATATATAATTATATAATCTGTATAGATTACCTATATAGATTATAGAAAGACTATCTCCTTGGTACATTCTCCAAGTAGTCACCATGGCCAGGTGACTAAGAACTCCTTCTGAGTCTCCTATATATGTGATGGGGGCCCAAGTACGTACACCATGTTCCCAGGGAGCTGGATCAGAAGCTGAGCACCAGGGCTCAAACTGGTGTTCAGGTATCAGATACTGGAATCAAAGTTAGTTATCCACAATTCCAGCCTTCTGTTTTTAAATTGTTTTATTCATTTATTTATAAAGGGCAGACACACAGTAAGTGAGAGACAGAGTAATCTACCATCTGTTTTACTCTTCAAATGCCTGCCAAGATCTGGAGACGGCCCTGGCCAGAATGGAGGAACTTAATGTATATTCCAGATCGTGTTAGCAAAGACCTGAGTACTTGAGTCATCTGTTTTCCAGTGTATGCGGTAGTGGAAACCTGGAATTTGGGGTAGAGCCAGGACTCAAGTACAAGCACACCAATGTGAGAGGAGGGCATTCAGAACGGCCTCCTTACCACTATGTGAAATGCCCACAGCTCTTTTATTTTAATTGAGGGTTTTGGAGGAGTCCATTTTCTGTCTTTGGTTAAGATACCAAGGAGGGGCTGGTTCTGTGGTGTAGCAGGTAAAGCCCCTGCCTGCAATGCTGGCATCTCATATGGGCACTGGTTTGAGTCTCCGCTCCTGCATTTCTGATCCAGCTCTCTCCAGTGTTGGCAAGTCACAAATAAAGTAAATTACAGTGGCCTCGGAAAGCAGTAGAAGATGGCCCAAGTCGTTAGTCCCCTTCACCCACATGGGAGACCCAGAAGAAGCTCCTGGCTCCTGGCTTTTTATGGGCCCAGGCTGTTTGGGGAGTGAACCAGTGGATAGAAGACTTCTCTTTCTCTCTCTCTGCCTCTGCCTCTCTGTAACTGTCTGCCTTTCAAATAAAAAAAAATAAAAAAGAGGAATCAAATCCAATCACCTTTAAAAAAAATTGTCCAGGATACAGATTTCTTAAATTGTTTTAGTAATTGCCATAAGAGTTTTCAGTATATATTTTCAATATCCCCAAACTCAATTGAAATAATATAATATCATTTTATTGGTAGTATAGATATCTTATAACAGAATGTTCCCAATTCTTTTCTCCTGTCCTGTATACAATTTCCATCATTCCTGTGAGTTAGCAGAAGTTATATCAACCCAGCCAACTGTTGACATCATCATTTTGAATAAGCATTTTTCTTACAGATCATGTGGAAATAAGGTAAATCTTTTGTTGTATCTTCATTTAATTGTTTTCAAACACTTTTTTTCTTTATGTGATCTGACTTCAAAAAACATGTTGTGCAATGTATGATTAATTCATTTTTTATTGTTTGCTTTTATTTTAGAGGTAGGGACATAGAAAGACAGAACTTACGTGCACTGGTTCACTCTACCAAATACCCACAACTGTGAGGGAGGCATCAGGACTAAAAGTAGGAGCTGTGAACTTAGTCCAGGTTTCCTACATAGGTGATGGGAAGTAGTGGGCCATCACCACTACTAGTGTTTGCATTAAAAGAAAGCTGGAGTCAGGGGAAAGAGCTGGAGATTGAACCCAGCTACTTTAATGTAGGACACAGACTTCTTAATGACCTGGATAAACACTCAACATCAGCCTGATTTTTAAACTGATATATGGTTCCAAGTTTATAAACACCTTGTCTTTAATTTGACAGCAGTATTAACAATAAATAAAGCAGCATAAGGCAGTTTGTGGTGTGGTACACCACATTCCATGTTGGAATGTCTTAGTCAAGTCATGGACATTCCACATTTACAATCCAGTTTTCTAGTAATGCCCCTGAGAGGCAGCAGATGATGTCTCAATTCCTTGGGTACCTTCTGCTTACATGGAGACCCAAAAGGAGTTCCTAGCTTTGGCCTGGCCCAGTCTTCAGCTGTTGTAGGCATTTGAGTTGTGAACCAGAGGATGGAAAATTTCTTTTTGTCTCTATCTCACTCTGCCTTTCAAATGAATAAATAAATCTCAAAAAAACCAGTGTTAACTATCCTTCTATCTAAGTTCAAGGTTAATTTTCCAATGGTGGCACTTACAGAATATCAGATAACCCTGCTGTAAATCAAGTAAGGACTGAGTAGAAAGTACAATGAAAAGACAATCATGACTTGTTGATTCTTTTTTTTGTTGTTTGCTTTTGACAGGCAGAGTTAGACAGTGAGAGAGAGAGACAAAGATAAAGGTCTTCCTTTTCTGTTGGTTCATCCCCCAAATGGCCACTATGGCCAGTGCGCTGAGCCAATCCGAAGCCAGGAGCCAGGTGCTTCCTCCTGGTCCCCCATGCAGGTGCAGGGCCCAAGCACTTGGGCCATCCTCCACTGCCTTCCCGGGTCACAGCAGAGAGCTAGACTGGAAGAGGAGCAACTGGGACTAGAACCAGGGGTGCCAGTGCTGCAGGCGGAGGATTAGCCAAGTGAGCCATGGTGTCAGCTGACTTGTTGATTCTAAGACTATGTGTATTTAAAGAATCCCTAACATCATTGGAGAATTTAGGCTCCTCTTCTCTTGTGCTTTGTAAATGGGATTGTTTTCTTAATTTTTTTCAGAGACCTCATTGCTGCTTTTTTTGTAATTTTATTTAGGCAGTTTTTGTTTATAAACATGTACTCTCTTTTTCATAAATTATTTTTAAAGATTTATTTATTTATTTGAAAGTCAGAATTACACAGAGAGAGCAGGAGAGACAGAGAAAGAGAGAGAGGTCTTCCATCCACTGGTTTACTCCCCAATTGGCTGCAATGACCAGAGGTGTGCTGATCCGAAGCCAGGATCCAGGAGGTTCTTCCAGGTTTCCCATGCTGGTACAAGGGCCCAAGGACTTAGGCTATCTTCTGCTGCTTTCCCAGGCCGTAGCAGAGAGCTGGGTAGGAAGAGGAGAAGCCGGGACTTGAACTGGTGCCCATATGGAATGCTGGCACAGCAGGTGGTGGTGGGTTTACCTGCTATGCCACAGCACCAGCCCCAACATGTATTCCTTATATAATATTATATTTGAGCACATACACACAACAGAATTTGAACAAACCAGAGAACTAGCTTTTATATACCTTTTTCTTTGTGTTTAGGTCTTACCAGCTGCTCTCTTCCAGTGTTTTTTCCCCTTTCTTCCTGTTCTTTTTACAGAATATCATATTGTGAACTACAGGCACCATGTGTTATGAAACACTGGAACTTCTTACTTCTATCTCACTTTGTTTTGGTGATTGCTATTCAAACTCCCTCTACCCAGAGCCCTCACTCTTCCCAGTCTCTAGTAATCATAATTCTGTTTTTTTTTTTATTTATTTGAAAGGCAGAATTACATAGAGAGAGATAAAGAGAGAGGGAAAGAGAGATCTTCCATCTCTTGGTTCACTCCCTAAAAGTCTATAAATGCCAAGACTGGGCCATATTGAAGTCAGCAGCCAGGAGCTTCAACTGGGTCTCCCACAAAGGTGCAGGGTCCTAAATACGTTGGCCTTCTTCCACTGCCTTCTCAAGCCATTAGCAGGGAGCTGGATTGAAAGAGGAATAGCCAGAGGGCTGGTGCTGTGGTGTACTGGGAAAAGCTTTTGCCTGCAGTGCCAGCATCCCATATGGACACATGTTTGAGTCCCAGAGGCTCCTCTTCTGATCCAGCTCTCTGCTAATGGCCTGAGAAAGCAGTAGAAGATGGCCCAAGTCCTTGGGCCTCTGCATCCACATGGGAGATCCAAAAGAAGATCCTGGCTTCAGATTGACCCAATCCTACCATTGTGGCCATTCTGGAAGTAAACCAGGGGATGGAAGACACCTGTGTGTGTGTGTGTGTGTGTGTCCCTCTGCCTTTCAAATAAATAAATAAATCTTTTTTAAAAAAAAAAAAAAGTAAAGTGGAATATCCAGGATTTGAATTAGTGTCCATGTGGGATGCTGGTGCTACAGGCAATGGCTTAACTCAAGGTGCATATAGTATCAACTACATTATCCTGTATTTTGACCCATTATTGTTTAATGTAGAGAACACTTTTTTTCTGTATCTGGCTTATTTCAGTTGACTTAATGATCTCCAGTTCCATTCATTTTGCAGTAAACAATATTTCATTCTTTTATGACTGAATTATCTTGACTATTGTCAGCAGTGTTTAGTCAATACAGTAGTGCAGGTAATTCTTTGATATGCTGATTTCATTTCCTTTTTACCTGGGAATAGAGTAGTAGATTGATTTTTAGTTTTTTTTTTTTCTTTTATGAAGGACCATACTGTTTTCCATAATTCCTGTACTAATTTCCATTCCCATTAACAATATATAATGATTTTTAAAAATCTACATGATCACTAGACCCCCCCCCCTTTTTTTGTCTTTTTGGAGTAAGATGATATTCCAGTGTGTGTGTGTGTGTGTGTGTGTGTGTGAAGATTTTATTTATTTATTTGAGAGATGGAGTTTTAGAAAGAGAGAGGGAGAAACAGAGAGAAAGGTATTCTGTCCACTGGTTCACTCCCCAAATGGGCACAATGGCTGGAGCTGGGCTGATCTGAAGCCAGGAGCCATGTGCTACTTCCAGGTCTCCCACATGGGTGCAGGGGCCCAAGGTCTTAGGCCATCTCCCACTGCTTTTCCAAGCCATAGTTGAGAGCTGAATTGGAAGAGCAGCAGCCAGGACTAGAACCCATGCCCATCTGAGATGCTGGCACTGCAGATGGAGGCTTGGCCCACTACACCATGGCATCAACCCTCCCCCCTCAGTATGTTTTAATAGGCATTTCCTTTATGACTAGTGATACTGAGCATTTTTCAACATACTTGTTGACCATTTATTTGTATTTCTTCTTCTGAGAAATATCTATTCAAGCTGTTTCCTAACTCTTAACTGCATTTGGATGTTCTTAACTCTCCATATATTTTTCCCAGCAGGTTGTGGTGCAGACTATCCTAAAGTATATACTCAGGCAAATAATTTCATTCTACATTTGCACTTTAAGCTACTCAAAGTAGTCTTAATTCAATTATTTTTAAAGATTTGTTTATTTGAAAGGCAGAGTTACAGAGGGCAGAGATAGAGAGAGAGAGAGATCAAGAGAGAGATTGCGATTGATCTTTCATCCTAGTCCATTACCCAAATGGCTACAATGGCCAGAGCAGAGCTGATCCAAATCCAGGAGCCAGGAGCTTCCTGTGGGTCCCCCACATGGGTCCAGGGGCCCAAGGACTTGGACCACCCTCCTCTGCTTTCCCAGGCACATTACCAGTGAGCTTGATTGGAAGTGGAGCATCGAGGACTTGAACTGGTACCCATATGGGATGCCAGCACTGCAGGTGGTTGCTTTAATCCCTGAGCCACAGAGCTGACTCCTTAATTCAATTATTAAATGTATCAATACTGTCAAGTATAGTCTAAGCTGAAAACTATTCTCTAGACTTTGCCTTACTGAATCTTTACCACATTTTGAACTTACATATTTCAGAAGTAGAAAGATTGCAGCATTAGTAGAAACCTGGACTCAAGGGCCAGACCTGGAAATCAAATCAAGGCACTCTGTAATATGATTAAGTTATCTTGACTGGCATCATAAACAAAAGGCTAAATTCATGTCTGATTTAAACTGCTTTTCTGAACTGCTATACATGATCTTCTCCTGAAAATTGTTTTTTCTTTTTTTGAAAAGAGTTATTTTATTTGGCCGGTGCTGCGGCTCAATAGGCTAATCCTCCGCCTGTGGTGCCAGCACACCAGGTTCTAGCCCTGGTCAGGGCACCAGATTCTGTCCCAGTTGCTCCTCTTCCAGGCCAGCTCTCTGCTGGGCCCGGGAGTGCAGTGGAGGATGGCCCAAGTGCTTGGGCCCTGCATCCGCATGGGAGACCAGGAAAAGCACCTGGCTCCTGCCTTCGGATTAGCATGGTGCGCCAGCCGCAGCGTGCCGGCTGCAGTGGCCACTGGGGGGTAAACCAACGGCAAAGGAAGACCTGTCTCTCTGTCTCTCTCTCTCTCTCACTGTCCACTCTGCCTGTTAAAAAAAAAGATTTATTTTATTTACTTGAAAGAGTTACACAGAGAAGGAGAGTTCTTCCATCTGCTGGTTCACTCCCCAGATGGCCCCAAATGCTGGAGCTGCGCTGATCCGAAGCCAGGAGCCAGGAGGTTCTTCCGGGTCTCCCACATGGGTGCAGGGGCCCAAGGACTTGGGCCATCTTCCACTGCTATCCCAGGCCATAGCAGAGAGCTGGATCAGAGGAGGAGCAGCCAGGACTAGAACTGGCACCCATGTGGGATGCCAGCGCTTCATGCCAGGGTGTTAACCTGCTGCACCACAGCGCTGGCCCCGAAAATTTTTTCTTTGTCATGATACCACTGATGGTTTCTTTTTCTTGAATTCTTCTATTTCTCATCATCACTCATGCAAGTATCCCATGTGATCTCTCATTCATAAATTTCTGTAATTCTCCTTAACGAATCTGACCCTTTGTGCTCTGAAAATCCTGTTTCCCTACATCACGGGCCTCTTCCACAGCCTTCAGACTACAGTCTGTACTTCTTGTTGGATGTTTCTTTGTAGCTATGCAATTTTCAACTCAAGATCAACAAGTCTAAAATTAAAACTACATCATTAATTTCTCCATTTACTTGTTTAAGGGGTTATTATCAGCAAGCCTTGGCCAAATCACAAAATAGAATTTTTTTCCTAGTCTTCTGCAACTTTCTCATGTTTAATTTCATCTGTTGTCAAATATTGCTACTTTTGTTTCTGTTTCTGTTTTTCAATGTTTTATGCAGTGTGTAAAAGAAGAGGTGCTATTCATTAAAAACAAAGTCATTGAGGCTGGTGCTGTGGCATAGTAGGCTAAGCCTCCACCTGTGGCGCCGGCCTCCCATATGAGGGCTGGTTCATGTCCTGGCTGTGCCCTTTCTGATCCAACTCTCTGTGGTTTGGGAAAGCAGTGGAAGATGGACCAAGTGCTTGGACCCCTGCACCCATGTGGGAAACCTGGAAGAAGCTCCTGATCTGAGCTATGGCCACTGTGTCCACCTTTGAGGAGTAAACCAGTGGGTGGAAGGCCTTTCTCTGTCCTGTCTCTGTAATTCTACTTCACCTCTCAAATAAAATAAACTTAAACAAAAAATCATTTTTATATGAGAAATGTCACTCTTGAAAAAACTCTTTAAGAGAGTCTGTTAGATCAGTGATAAGCTTTTATCCCTCCTAAATTGTGACAGGCATAGGAGTATGAGAAAACACTCAGAAATTAAGAGCATATTTGTGAACCAGAGTCAAAGGAAAGCTACATGAAGAAAAAAGTCAGGCAACACAGATTTAATAATTTTTCTTGTGTTGAGTATTTGACACAGTGGCCAAAATGCCTCTTCATGGTTGGACCTTTGTATAAAAGCTGAGCTTGCTGCTTAGGATGCCTGCATTCCATATCAGAATACCTGATTTGGGTTCTCACTACTGTTTCTCATCATCCATCTTTGATGATTCCCTGCCACGCGCATGAGAGGCCAATCAAGGTCAACTCATGTCCCAGGTCTGGCTGAAGTGGGCATTTGGAAATTGAGTCAGAAGATATAAGATCTCTGTGTGTGTTTCTTTGCCTTTCAAATAAAATGAAAATAAATAACAATGTTGACAAATGCGCCTGCTGCCTCTCCTGAATCCCTTTTTGAGTGTGTGTGCTTGAGCCTTAATTCTACTTCTAATTTCAGCTTCCCGTGAGTAATGCTGACCATAGGAGACAGCAGGTGATGACTCAAATACCTGGATCCCTGCTACCCACGTGGGAGATGCATATTCAGTTCCAGGCACCTGGCTTTAGTCTGGTGCAGCCGTTCCCTTTCTGATGCAGGCATTTGGAGAGTGAACAAACTGAGAAATTCTGTGTCTATTCCTCTCGTTCTCATTCTCTGTGCCTTTCAAATAAAAGTAAACAATATTTCTAACTTTAGCTTGTAATAATACCAAAATGTATGTTTCTAGCCCCCCCAATTGTCATATTTTCAAACTCTCTTAACTGTTGTGTTATTTTGTGTACTCACTTCAAAATGAGTAATAAAAAATTGAAAAATAAAAAAATAAAAAATAATGGTTGCTCTATGAGATCGCAGTGGTTTGTTTTATAATCACAGTGTTGGCCTATAACATCAAACTGTTTTCATGACATCAAAATTGATAGACTTCACAAAGGTGGTTTATGACATCACAATGGTAGGTTGATAGCATACCAATGTTTTTATTCACAGTGGTTTTTAGACTTGTACATATCATTACAAAAATTATGACATCATTATAGTGCTGTATGTTACCACAATTCATTAAGACTAAATATTGACCTATGTCATCACAATGGATTTTATGACATCACAGTTGACATCAAATCCTTTTAATAACACTGAAATTATGATTTCACAAAGGTGGCTTATGACATCACATTGTTTTTTATGAGCCTAGCATGTTTTATCATATAAAATTATGACACAGTGAATGTTTTTATGATATAAAATTATAGCATCACAAAGACTGAATTATGATAAGAATGTTGTAGTTAATCACATCCAATGATTATGACATTGCAGTGCCTTTATGACAATAATTATGACATCACAAGGATGGTTTTTTTTTTCCACAGGTTTATGTCATAGAAATTATTATAACAAAATTGCTGGTTTATAATGTAACAATGATAAGTTCATGACATCTATAAAATATTAATGATACCACAATATTTCATGACCTAAGGTTTATTATGATATCACAATAAAATCTATAACACCATGAAGAAAGTGACATCACATGGTGGATTATGACATCTCAGTTTTTTGTTTTTTTTTTATTTTTTTTTTGACAGGCTGAGTTAGTGAGAGGGAGAGAGAGAGAGAAAGGTCTTCCTTTCCATTGGTTCACTCCCCAAATGGCTACTATGGCCAGCACCTGCACCAATCCAAAGCAGGAGCCAGGTGCTTCCTCCTGGTCTTCCATGTGGGTGCAGGGCCCAAGCACTTGGGTCATCCTCCACTGCCTTCCCGGGCCACAACAGAGAGCTGGACTGGAAGAGGAGCAACTGGGACAGAACCAGCACCCCAACCAGGACTAGAACCCTGGGGTACCGGCACCACAGGCCGAGGATTAGCCAAGTGAGCCATGGTGCCAGCCTGACATCTGTTTTTTATAACACCACATGGTAGGATTATGCTATCAAAATTTTGGCTTATCTCATCACCATAGATTATGATATCATCTGCATTTCTTTTACATCACAGTTGGTTATAATGTCACAAGTTAGGTTTATTGCTTCACATTGGGCTTTAGGGCATCAAAATTGTTTTTATAACAATTCATCTTAACATATCAATGGAACCTATGACATACCAATCAATTATAAAATCATAAATTTTATGATGCAATAAATTATGAATTCACATTGGTGGTTGATGAAACTATGATTGATTACTGCATCATAATCTTGGGTTTATGACATCACAATGATAGTGACACTAAAATTTATTGTGATATCACAATTTTTTTGTCACCACACTTTATTATACAATGCTGGTTTATGATATCACAATGGTATATAAAATGGGATTACAATGGATTTTATAAAACCACAATGGTATATTTTATCACATCTCAATGGTGATATCAACATTGATTATGATGTCAGTGCTACAATTATGACATCTAATAGTTTTTATTATTTTGCAAATGATTATGACCTCTATAAATCATATAAAATCACAATTTATTATGTGGGAACCTGTTACCTGTATTCAAGGTCAACCTACCTCTCATTCCATACCAGCATGCCACATTTCCATTTCTCCCCTACCCACATGAGCAGCTGATTCTCTTTCACACTGACACATTTATGGCTCCCACACTAAGGAGACTGATTCACACATACTACTCTATTATACTTAGGGACTCTACTTGCCCCATTGCACATATTCCAAGCAACCCATGTCAGGTTTGTACTTCTATCAAGGATAGGATCAAGGGCCCCAGGGTCTTATGTTGTAATGGACACCCACCCAATGGGTGCCTCATTTGCCTGCACAGGCACACATATTGCAATGGCAGACAAGGGCAACAACATGCCAGCAGTGCTCTCAGCCACCTAGGCAAGAATCCCAGCACCCAGTGGAAGCATCAAACCTGTTGACTAACTGCTGTCCAGTCTGGGGTTCTGTGAGATGGCACCAACCTTTGGGAATCTAGGTGTCTAGAAGGGGGACCCCCAACAGAAGAACCATTCCTTAGTTAAGATTTATTCCAGGCTCTAATTGAACTTCTGCAGACCTCAAAACTGTGGCAAGCTTTGGTCAACAGGCATTCCAGTCAGAGATGCAATGCCCTGCTTCATCAACTGCAAGGGGAGGTAGGGTGATCTATTAATATAGGGCACTGGGAAAAAGGAATATATCCAACTGTCCTGTCCATGCCATGCTGAGTTGGGGAAAAGCACTCAAGGCTTGGGCCACAAACAGTTGCCTTCAGAGTCCACAGTGGGTTTGGGTGGCTTTGAACATATGTAGGCATTACCTGGTCCCTGCCACACTGGCTGGCCTCCAGCATTCCAGGCCAGATCCCACAGAGAATGGACCCAGAGCCCAGTGGCTGACCTCAATACCAAAGAATGTTCAGCATTTCCTTCCCATAATCATACTCAACTAGGGGTTCTGTGGCCAGGTTGGCCTAGAACCAGCCTGGGGCCAGGGCTCTGGGTTGTCAGGATCCACAAGGGCACAGTGTTATTTCTTGGTATCCACGTGGCCTGCCTGGAGGGGCATGATCAAGGGGTCAATGCTAGTAGCTCACAAGAAGGGATGCATTACCACCCAGAGTATTGTCTATAAATGGGAGTAGGTGTCGGGCATGTGCTCAGGACTCACAATGCTTCTCATGGAAGGATCCAATGAACTTCTCATCCAGAACACTGTTGAGCCTTCCAGAATGGATTAACACCTTGCACAACCAAAGTGGACAAAATATGATGGGCAAGCATAATAGAGGTACCCCAGTGTGTCAGTGAAAAAAACCTGTCATGAACCAGTTGACCATAACTGCTTGCATCACACTTTGTGTGTTGACATGCATCCCTTTCCAGGAAGATGTCTTCCCATGTCATGTCAATGACATGTTACATGGAAGATTTGGTGGCATTCCAGCATCTGCATCTTCCCCATCCCCTTTTAGGATACACCCTGAGAACATCCTGGGTCCCACCATCAAGCTGCAGGAAGGCATGGTCACCACTGTTCCAGGGACTTTGGCGGGGAGAGGGGCAATGTGTAGGGTATTGGCAAGATGTCTCATTTCATCTGGGCTGGCAGCAAGTTCCCTGAGCCCATTGCCTGCACTTTTGTGTTCTCTTTCTGAGGGGGACAAGGTGAGACAGTGCATGCAGCCCCACCCCGGGGTCGTGCTAAACTTTGCAGGCTCCAATCTCTCATCAGCTCCTGGATTTTTGTCAGGCTGCATTTCATACAGAAGAGTTGAGAGTTGTAATGGTGTAAGCAGATGTGCGTTTGGGCTCAAGAAACTGGCCAAAGTAGTGTCAGAGATCCTGTGAAGGTTGGAAGCTTGTGTGTGAGGGAAAGGGGGGAGAGGTCTGTGTAGGGGAGGGGAACAACTTGGACAGGATTGGAGCCTTAGGTTTCTGAGGCCCAAGGAGTCAAAACTGGATGGAGTGGAGTTTAAGGTGTTGGGCCAGGGGAAGCTACACATGCTAGCCACCAAACAGGATATCTGGGATCTATGGGTACACAATGCAATGCCAAGATCTTCAGAAAGCCTGTGGGAAGACATACTTCCTTGGGGCCAGGAAGTCTTTTGCATAGAAGCCAGGGGAACCTTTTCCTGGGGCTAGTCAGCATGTGGACAATTGTCAGTGCCAATGCAAGCCACAGTTGCCTCTTGCAGGTGGATATCTAATGGGGTGAGACCCTCTGCCTGCAGCATATGTCCAGGTTGAAGTCCTTGGAGTTCTAGGGAAGAATCTCTCTGCACCCACCCCACCCCCAACTCTCACTGCAACCCCAGCCCCTCATCACCCATCTTCCAAGAACTCTGAGCTAAAGGCTACAACTCAGCTCAAAGCTTTTGTAGTCAGTTTTAGACCAACTGTGCTGTCCCATACTGGTGCCACCTAGTAACCACCTGCAAAAATCTGAAACCAGCATAGAGGTGAGACCCCATCCTCTGGGCCTGTGGGGCCAACTAAGCACTCAGTTCCCAGCCTTTTAATGGTAGGTGGTTTTGAGCTGCATGCTTCATACAATAATAGGTCCTGGTTGTTTACTGAGTCTCCCATCTGCTCCCTTCCAAACACTAACATTGACCTTGACCCTGGCACCTAACATGCTGGTCCACTGATTTCAAAAGCCCCCAGACCAAATAACCCATCCCTAGTGAATTAATTCTCCAAACAGGACCCTTGGTTCCCACCATGACAGGATTGTTGTTCTCCAGCTCATGCTCTCTCCAGCAATTCAGGGAGACAGCTTTACAGCTCCCCACCCAGGCTCAGTGGCATGGCTCATCCACACGTGCCACACTGCAAGTTTATTAAGCTCACTCAGTTGAAGTAGGTAAAGCTGCTCAGGCACGTCAGTCACAGTGCCTGACTCATGCATTCTCCACTGTTTAGGCTGACAAAATATCCTATGGCTTGAAGTGGGACTACTAGCCTACAGGCAATCTGGGTGAAGACCAGTCACCTTTTGTCATGTGATCACTTCTTCACAGGTCCTGTGGGACACAGCCAAACTCCTGCAGACTTTGCTATGGCATCCTTTCATTCCATGCACAGTTGTCCCTAGTTGTCTCTCCCACTTACCTTCTTGCCAATTGTCCTTCCATTTCCTATCTTTATTTCTACAATGTTCTGCAACACCAAATTGCTTTGACTTTACTGTCACCATGGAAGTTGTGCAGGTCCCTTGCTCCCACCCCACCCAACTCCCACCCTCACACACACACTGCATGCTGTGCAATAGCCTAGGCTTTTTCCTTCACCATCACTGCAGTGCCTTTTCTTTATTTAACATTTATTTTATGTGTTTGAGAGGCAGAGTTACAGAGAGAGGGAGAGAGACTCCCCATCTGTTGGCCCACTCCCAAATGGCTGAAATGGCTAGACCTGGGCCATTTCAAAGCCAGGAGTTTCTTCTGTGTCTTCTGTGTGGATGCAAGTGCCTAAGAATTTGGGCCATACCACAGTATTTCCTCAGATCATCAGCAGGGAGCTGGATTGGAAGTGGAGCAACTGGGACTCAAACTAATGCCCACATGGTATGCTGGCACCACAGAAAGATGCTTAAACTATTATGCCACAGCACCCACACCTCTATTGATTTTTAATGTGTACAGATGAAGTTAGTAAATAGCATATGCATATTTATATGTGCATATGCTATAGGCTTAAAATGTTTGCCATTCATGAGCCTAATCTGGAAAGCCTGAAAAGCTCTGGCCTTTCAAGAGTACATAGGACAAATTCAATTTGTTTGCCTCTAGCCCCCAAATGTAAAGAAAATAACTTCCTCAGCTCCAATGGCCTTACCTGATTCACCTTATCTCTAGACTTCCTCCACAGTCACACACATGTTAAGACTCTTTTAGAAATGACTTTGGTCTCCATTATTACAGTGTTGATTTTTTTAACATTTATTTTATTTATTTGAATGGTAGAATCATGAAGTGGATAGAAAGGAAATGAGAAAGAGATTTCCATCCACTGATTCTTTCCCAAAATGGTCGCAACAGCAGGGTTTGACCAGGCCAAAGCCAAGATCCTGGAACTCCATTCAGGTCTCTCCATTGGGAGCTATGGCCCAAGGATTAGGCCATATTTCACTGCTTTCTCCAACATTCACAGGAAGATGTATTGAAAGCAAAGCAGCCAGTGCTAACACTGGAACTATGACATGGGATGCCAGCACTGCAGATGGTGGCTTAACCTACTGCACTACACCACTGTCCCACGAAGCCTGTTTTTGTTGTCATCCTAAAACCTGAGCTGCTCCAGAAGACCACTATGGCTCATTTAACACTGCATTTCCCAGGCTGGGACAGCTTTAGGGACACATCTCTAATGGACATTTCTGTTCATTCTACCAGCCATAACTGAGCACATGCAAATGTGCCATACTCTGAGTTGGAGCTATAATTGAGCTAGTGGCTTGCTAGAGGAGACAGACATCACACAAATTACTGCATGAAAGAGTGTATAATTATTACTGTTTGGAAAAGAAGTCCAGGTTTTTTGAAAGAGTAAATCAAGGGGGCCCAGCGTGCTTCCAGGTTGGGAAGATTACATGTGTGATCTGCAAGTCTTTTAAGAAGAAGCAGTACTAATATCAAGCTCTGGGGTCTGTACTGTCTAAGGCAGAGTGAAGACTCAATGCACAAGTCCTGCCCCTCAATATGACGTAGAACAATACTTCAGATGGGGCTGGGGTGAGGCAAGAATGGAGGAAACTGAGGTGGACCATGACTGGATCTGACAACTTTACATGATCATATTAATTATTTGGATTTTGTCTTAAGACTGAAGAATAGAAAGTGTTTGATTAGGAAATTGCTATATTGTTTTAAAATGTTCATATGAGCTCTAGGACTCATCCGGGGTGGGAGGTGAGTGGCAGCCCCTAGAAAGAATAGGGGTTCTTTCTGAGCTGAGAGTGGGGTGGAAGCTCCTGGCTGGCTCCCTTCATCCCATGGAAGAGTTTAGAAGAAACAACAGATGGCACAACTACTTCCTTATCACATATAAACTTTCAAGGTGCATGTGTGTGTGTGTGTGCATGTGTGCATGTGTGCATGTGTGTCTCTTCCTACTCCTTTAACTGGTTCATTCACTCATTTATCAGGTAACTTTTGATGTGGCTTTACTTTGACAGCACTGTTCTATGAATGAGACAGACATAGATTGTGCTTGTGGGAGTTCATGGTCTAAAGGGGATAATTATTAAATAAGAACAGAATTCATTATTGTAATTGATCACAGAAGCATCTGGATCTCCTAACTGGATACCATGTGAAACCCTTTATAAAAATCTCCATGAGTCAGTTCTGGCTGTTATAACAAAATACCATAGACTGGGTGGCTTAAGAAATAGACAATTATCTCACAGCTGTGGAGACTGGGAAGTACAAGGTCATGATGTTGGCAGATTCTGTTCCTGATAAATTATTGCTCCCTGGCTTGCAGACAACTGCTTTCCATGTCCTCATGGGGTACAGAATAAACCATTGTCTCCATTGGCCTCTCACAAAACCATTAATTTCATCATGGAGCCTCCATGATTTCATCTAAAACTAATTATCTCCCCCGCAAAGGCCTCGATACCAAACAGCATCCCTGTTTAGGTTAGAAGTTTAACATGAATTTTGGTGGTAGGCAAAGTTGTATTTCACGGTAGTAGTACCTCATTTTATGTTCTTAACCACTGCATTATATTACTTTTGAATAATTCAAATAATACATAATTAAAAATCTAAAGAATGCTAAAAAGTATACAGAAACAACTAAAGCCCCCTCCCAAACTAGAAATCATCTAACTTCTGTCAAATTTTCAAGAGTTAAAATTCATAAAACTAAGATTTTAGAATCTTAAATTGTATCAAAATATATTTGAAAAAATACATGTTTTCTCATATGACAAACCAGCATATACTCTCAATGGATCAAAATATGGATGTAGAAATCATATCAGATAATTTCATTTTCAATGCCTAGTTGTAATCTCCTGCCATAACAGCATGACAGCAGGAAATATATGTTTGGGGCAACTGGGCAGAAAATTTCAAATCAGGTAATATAGCTTTTTTGGGTAATTCTGGGAAAACAGCTTCCTACTGCACAATGGGCTGGATTTCAGGCACAACTTGTCAGTACAGAACTGCAGAAGCTGTCAAATTTTGGGGCAGCTAATATATCTCTAATCTGTACAGGAAATAAGCTAAAGAGGGGGAAACATCAAAGATGAAAGCTTGAGTCCCTACAAGTCCATGATCAAGGGGTGGATGGGCATGGATCAGGTGAACTACATGAGGCTCAATGGAGTGAACTTATTGGGATGGAGGAGAACAGCTAGATTACAAGATATTTAGTTTAGGGATTATCTGAAGTCTAACCCAACAAAGACATTGTTAACATATTGTTAACACTAAAGGCATCTAAATGAGATCATGGAAGTTTTTATATTAGCAGTAAGCAGACTTATTTTATAACTTACTAAAATACTTTGGAAATCAACACTAAATAAGCCCAGATTTGTTCAGACAAGATGGCTTATAAGAACAAATGTAAACACAGGAGGCAAAGAAAGCTGTCTATTCCCTTTGGTTATGCTGGAGTAGCACTGACCAGCCTTCCCACTTAAAGCATATATAATCCTGGATTAATGGTATTAAATTGCCCTTTAAGGTATTAGATTTGTAACCTAGAAGAAACACACAAGTTCCTAGAAAAACTATGTGTTTCAACTCACACCAGAAAAAGTATGCATTCTGAATAGGCCTATATCTTAAAGGAAATGAATAAAGTGGTGTGTGTTTTGCATTGGTTAAAATGCCTACATCCTATATTGGAGGGGCTGGAATTCAATATATTGCTCCACTCCCAGTCATGGCTTCCTGACCTTTCCAAGTGTAGGTAGTAAACTGACAAAGGAGTGAATACAAAATAATGGATCAGAAATAATCTTGCTACAAACATTGACCGTATAATTCAATGAAAATCTATCCAAAAAAATAATTATGTAGAAAAATTTAGGTGTGATGTTGAGGTTTGATACAACACTGAAGGCATAATATATGAAATAAATTATTACTAACTGGACATTATGAAAATGAGAAACATCTCTTCTGACAGACAATGTCAAGGAAAAAGGGTCAAAACTGAAAGAAAATACTCACAAAAGTCATTTATGATAAAGAATATATGCATTATCCAAAATAAAAAAGCAACTTTTACAATCAATGAAGTGAAAATGTGCTGGTGCCATGGCTCACTAGGCTAATCCTCTGCCTGCGGCACCAGCACCCCAGGTTCTAGTCCCGGTTGCTCCTCTTCTAGTCCAGCTCTCTGCTGAGGCCCGGGAGGGCAGCAGAGGATGGCCCAAGTACTTGGGTCCCTGCACCCACATGGGAGACCGGGAGGAAGTACCCAGCTCCTGGCTTTAGATGGGTGCAGCACGCCATCCATAGTGGCCATTAGGGGAGTGAACCAATGGAAGAAAGACCTTCCTCTCTGTCTCTCTCTCACTGTCTATAACTCTCTCTCTGTTTCTCTCACTACTCTGCTTGGCAAAAATAAAAATAAAAAAAGAAATGAAAATGAAAATGAAGGCAGATTTAAATGTGCCCCCAAAAAGGAATTATGTGCACACTGAGTAGACCTGAGATGAGTAGGAGTACCCTGGAGTACTGTAGCTGAGAACTGGTCAGGACATGCATGGAAAATGACCACTGGATCCAGGCAGAGGAGTTGGCAGTGGAAAGAGTTCTAAAATTTTTGAATGGGGGGCATATTTATTTTCTCTTCACCCCTCAACCAGGTTATGCATCAGCTAGATGGGACAGCTCCATTTTACCAGAATAAGGCTGTAGCAGCCCAAGCATATCTGGTGAATTTTGTCAGAATGTGAAATCCATAATCCACACTGACTTTGAGTGCAGGAACACTAGCTGGCAGAGGGCAATGTGCCCACTTAACTCTGGGAACAGAGGCCATGTTGCTTCACTCCTGGATCAGGGACCTAGATCAGGTATGGGGTGGCTCTCTGGATGGGGAGGCTTGCAGGGCAGAGTGGATTCCATGAAGCCTGTGACTGCAGGAATACTGCACCCTGTGACTGTGGGAATGCTGTGACTGTGCAATAGGTGGGGGGATCAATAAGTTAACAGGGTGTGGCTGGGTCTTTGGGCAATTACCAAGTCCAATTTCAGAAGTTTAGAATTCACACAGTGCTGGGAATGGACAATGAAGATGGCTCAACGTTCACACTACAGAATGCACAGATTATGTAGTTCATGTGCCTTAGCGATGGGGGTGCAGGCACAAAGGGGTCACCTTGGCAAAGAGAAGGGCACAGGCATGATCACACAAGCCAGGGTAATGATCTCTTCAACCTCACTCGTTACAGAGAGCTATCACTGAATTCTGCCCCAACCACAAATGTTGGCCAGAGCTCCTGCTCCACCTAGTACACACTTCTAGATATCTCCCAAAGTTGCTGACATCCCACTATGCCTAGAGGAACATTTCCAAAAACAAAGAATTCACAGGAAATATCAACAACTGCTTATCCAGATTCATAAAAATTAGAATAGAAATATAAGAAACGTAAATAAGGAATACAATCTGGTTCCAAAAAGGAACATCATAAGACTTCAGTATTAGACTGTGAACATGAGGAAACTGATGAAATGCATGGAAATGGAGTCAAAAGATTGAAAGATAATTCAAAAACAGAGGAGAAATTACATCAGCTAAATCTGTGAATTATATGGATGAGGAATTCTGCTAATAAGATGTTAAAAATCTAACTGAAATATTAGAAATGAAGAATTCAACATGTCAAAGAGAAAACACAGGGAAAGCCTGAACAACAGACTCAGGCTGAAGAAGAGCTGAGCTGGAAGACAACATTTCTGAAATCTCTCAGACAATAAAGCACAAGAAAAAACTGGGGGAAAAAAGTGTTTGTGATTTATGGGGCACCATCAAGCAACAAAGTACACATTTCTTGGCCATTCCTGAAGGAGTGGACAGGCAGAATGACTCAGAAAACATATTTAGTGAAATAAAAGCAGAACATTTCAAAATTTCTGTAATTTGCACAATGACATGGACAACCAAGAACAGGAAGCACAGAATCCCATACATCCAGATCAGAGTAGATCTTCAACACTACACATTATATTCAAACTTTCAAAATTAAAACACAAAGAAACTGAATTGTCCTAACATGTGCTAGAGAACTGCCAGATTATCTTAATTTTTATAAACATTTATTTTATTTATTTTAAAGAGTTACAGAGAGAGGTAGAGATAGAGAAAGATGTCTTCTATCTGCTGGTTTAATGCCCAGATGGCTGCAACAGCCAGAGCTGCATCAATCCAAATCCAGGAGCCAGGAGCCTCCTCCAGGTCTCCCATGTGGGTGCAGGGGCCCAAGGACATGGGACATCTTCTACTGCTTTCCCAGGCCACAGCATAGAGCTGGACTGGAAGAAGAGCAAGCCGGGACCAGAACTGGCGCCCATACTGGATTCCAGCGCTTCAGGGCAGGGCTTTAACCCACTGCACCACAGTACCAGCAGATTATCTTTAAAGGATCTTTATTTAGATTGACAGTAGATTTCTCATCAATAATTGTACAGGTGAGAAGAGAATGGAGTGATAGTTCAAGTCTAAAAAAATAAGAAACTGTCAACCCAAAATGCTATACACAGAAAAGTTCTCATTTATAAATGAAGATGAAATAAAGACCTTCCAGAACAAACAAATTGAATTTGTCATGGTTGATCCAGACTTACAAATCATAGTTAAGGTTGTCTTACACACAGAAATAGATAAAGATAGTTTCTTGGAAGAATTTGAAGGTAGAAAAATCTAATAATAGTATAAAGGAGATCCAAAGTAGATAACATGAATATGTACAGAAAAATGACAAGACCAAATCACCACTTATCAATAATAACCTTGAATGTAAATGGACTGAATGCTCCATTTTAAATATAAAGACAGGGTGCTTGGATTAAAAAGCCAGATCCATTTATATGCTGCCTACAAGAAACATACCTCACAAACATACACATACTAAAAGTGAAAGGATGAGAAATGATGCTCCATGCAACTGTAAATCAAGAATGAGCAGGAGTAACTCTTTTAATATGAGACAAAATAGAATTTGAAACTAGAACTGTTAAAAGAGGGAAAGCAGCCATTATGTCATAATAGAAAGATCAACTCAACAGGAAGATGTGACTATACTAAGTGAATATCCACTCAATGCTAGAGCACCCAGTTACTTACAACAATGTTAATGGATTTAAGGGAAATAGAGGCTCCACGGTGATAATAATGGAGGGCTCCAACACCTGAGTTTCATCGTGCATAGATCAACAAAGTGAAAAATCAAAAAGCAAAGAGATCATCTACACTATAGACAAAATGGATCTGATATCTAGGATGTTTCATCCAACCGCCACAGAATACACAGTTTTCGTCTGTAAATTGAACATTCTATAGGATAAACTCTATACTAATAAATAACGCAAATCTCAATTTTTTTTGACAGGCAGAGTGGACAGTGAGAGAGAGAGACAAAGAGAAAGGTATTCCTTTTGTTGGTTCACCCTCCAATGGCAGGAGCCAGGTGCTTCTCCTGGTCTCCCATGGGGTACAGGGCCCAAGCACTTGGGCCATCCTCCACTGCACTCCCTGGCTACAGCAGAGAGCTGGCCTGGAAGAGGGGCAACCGAAACAGAATCCAGTACCCCGACCGGGACTAGAACCCGGTATGCCGGCACAGCAAAGCAGAGGATTAGCCTGTTAAGCCACGGCTCCAGCTGCAAATCTCAATTTTTTAAAATGAAGTCACATCATGTATAATTTCTTATCACAATAGAATGAAGCTGGAAAATACTAAAATAAGACACTCTAGAAAGTATAAAAACACTGGCCGGTGCCGCAGCTCAATAGGCTAATCCTCCACCTGTGGCACTGGCACCCTGGGTTCTAGTCCCGGTCAGGGCACCGGATTGTGTCCTGGTTACCCCTCTTCCAGGCCAGCTCTCTGCTGTGGCCCGGGAGTGCAGTGGAGGATGGCCCAAGTCCTTGGGCCCTGCACCCACATGGGAGACCAGGAGAAGCACCTGGCTCCTGGCTTCAGATCAGTGTGGTGTGCTGGCTGCAGTGCACCGGCTGTAGCGGCCATTGGAGGGTGAACCAACAGTAAAGGAAGACCTTTCTCTCTGTCTCTCTCTCTCTCACTGTCCACTCTGCCTGTCAAAAAATATGAAAAAAAAAAGAAAGTATAAAAACACATGAAGGCTGAACAGAAAGCTCCTGAATAAATAAAGGGTCATAGAAAAAAAAAAAAAACAAAGAGAGAAATTTTAAAATTCCTTGAAATGAATGTCAATAAAATAGCATAGCAAATATTTGTGATACAGCAAAAACAGTATTAAGGGAAAAGATTATAGCAATTACTATCCACATCAAGAATTTGGAAATACATCAAGTATTAACCTAAGAACAAATCTCATGGACATGGAAAAATAAGCACAAATCAGAAGAAAATAATAAAATTAGAGAAAATTTTTTAAAAAGTGAAAACCAAAAATGATGCAGAAGATCAGTGAAACAAAGAGTCTGTCCTCTGGAAAAAAATAAGCAAAATCAATAAAGCACTGGCCCAACTAATGAAAAATGGCAGAAGACCCAAATTAATAATAATAGAAATGTAAAAGAGTTCTTTTAACTGATGGTGCTGAAACAAAAAGAATCATTAAAATCATTACAAATAGCTACATGGCAGCAAATTGGAACACTTAGAAGAAATGGATAGATTTCTGGGTACATACAATCTACCAAAATTAAGGCATGAAGACACAGAAATTTTGAATAGACAAATGACCAAGATGGAGGCCGCATCAGTAATAAAGACCCTCCCAACAATGAAAAGCCCAGGACTGGATGGCTTCAGTGCTGAATTCTACCAAACTTTTAAAAAGCTAATTTAAATTCATCTTAAATTATTTAAAACAGTTTAAAAGGGAAGGAAACCTGCCAAACTACTATCAGGCCAGCATCATCATAATTCCAAAACTGGAAAAAGATACAATAAAAAGAGAACAATAAACTGATATGCCTGATGAACACTGGCACAAAGTTCCTCAACAAGATCCTAGCTAAAAAATCCAACAAGTCAAAAAGATCATCCACCCAGAGCAAGTGGAATTTATCCCAGAGAAACAAGTATATAACAATGGTTCATGACACAGAAATCAATAAGCATGATGCATCTCATTATCAAATTGATGAATAAGAACTGCAGGGTTATCTCAACACAGAGAAAAGCATTTGATAAAATACATCTTCCTTTCATGATAAAAAACCTTAAGCAAAATGAGTACAGAAGGAACAAAACAGCCTGCATCACATTGAACGGGAAATAATTGGAAGCATTTCCATTAATATCCAGAACCAGAAAAGTATGCCTATATCCACCAGTGCTATCCAATATAGTTTTGGATTTGGCTACATTGGAAAACAAAAACAAATAAAAGGGATACCATCTAATTATCCCCGTTTTGTTGTTGGGAAAACAAAAGAATCCACTAAGACAATTTTGTAACTCAGAGTGTGGTAAAGTTGCAAATTATAAAATCAATACTCAAAAATCAATAATATTTGTATAAACAAACAATGCCATTGCTGAGAAAGAACTTCTAAGATCAGTCCAACTCACAATAGAGATAAAAATTAAAATAGCTTGGTATAAATTTAACCAAGATGTGAAAGATCTCTACAATGAAAATTACAAAACATTAAGGAAAGAAATAAAAGACACAAAAAAATGAAAAGAATTTCTATGTGGATTGTAAGAATTCATATCATCAAAATGCCCATAATACCCAAAGCATTTTACAGATTTAATGTAATCCCAATTAACATACCAAGGGCATTCTTCATATATCTAGTTCAAAAATCCTAAAACTGATAGGGAAATATAAGAGGCTCCAAATAGCTAAAACAGGCCGGAGCCGTGGCTCAATTGGCTAATCCTCCACCTGTGGCACTGGCACCCTGGGTTCTAGTCCTGGTCCGGGCACCGGATTCTGTCCCGGTTGCCCCTCTTCCAGGCCAGCTCTCGGCTGTGGCCTGGGAGTGCAGTGGAGGATGGCCCAAGTGCTTGGCCCTGCACCCCATGGGAGACCAGGAGAAGCACCTGGCTCCTGCCTTTGGATCAGCGCGGTGCCCCGGCCGCCGAGCACCGGCCACGGTGGCCATTGGAGGGTGAACCAACGGCAAAAGGAAGACCTTTCTCTGTCTCTCTCTCACACTGTCCATTCTGCCTGTCAAAAAAAAAAAAAAAAAAAAAAGCTAAAACAATCTTAAACACTAAACAAAGCCAGAGGCAAAATATCAGACTTCAAGACATATAGGATGGTTTTAATGAGAACAGCCAGAGTGGTAGAAAATTTTTATTACTCATACATGTGAAGAAAGATTAACATCCATGATAAATAAGAAGCACAGGAAACTCAACAACAACAAAATAAACAACACAGGTAAGAAATGGGTGAGGGACATGAAAAGACATTTTTCAACAGATGAAATTCAAAAGGCCAACAGACTCATGAAATGTTCAGGATAGTTATGCAAATAAGACACAATTATGTATCATATCAACCTGATTAGAATGTCTATCTTCCACACAATCAAAAATTCTGGTGAGGATATGGGAATAAGTGGACTCTAATACCCTGTTGGTGGGCATGTAAACCATTATAGACGATATGAAGATTTCTAAGAAATCTACAGATGTACCATATAACACAGCCATCCCACTCCTGGGAATTTACCCAAACAAAATGACATTGGTATAAGAAAGGGCTTTCTGTACCCGATTTTTATAGCACTCTATTCACAATATCTAATATATGGAATCAATCTTCATGTTCATTAATGGATGACTGGATGAAGGTGGAATAGGGAATGATGTACCACACTTGATTAGGGATTAATAGTTAAAAAATAAAAGGGTAGGCAGTGCACTGTAAGGGCAGAATTAGAAACTGCAGGACTGGTACTGGCATCCCGTATAGGGAGCAAATGAATTCCTGGGTGCTCCACTTCTAATCCAGATTCCTGCTATTGACCCTAATAAAGTAGCAGCGAATGGCCCAAGTCATTGGTTCATTGCAACAATGTGGGAGACCTGGAAGAAGCTTCTGGCTCCTGGCCAGAAAGAGAGAGAGAGAGATGTACATTAAATATTGTCCTAAGTCTATAAGAAAAAGTGAAAAACTTGGTGGAGTAATAATAGAGAAATTAGCAAACATAAAGGTATTTGATGAAAAATAGTTCATTACAGCAAAGTTTAACATATTTTTTAGGGCCTGATGCTGTGGTGTAGTAGGCTAAGCCCTGCCTGTGGTATTGGCATTCCAGATGTGTGCTGGTTCATGTCCTGGCTGCTCCTCTTCCAATCCAGCCTTCTGCTATGGCCTGGGGATGCAGTAGAGAGAATGGGCCAAGTACTTAGGCCCCAAACCTGCTTGGGAGTCCCAGAAAATCTCTGCCCTTGGCTTTGGATTTGCCCTGCTCCAGCTGTAACAGCGATTTGGGAAGTGAACTAGTGGATTGAAAAACTTTATCTCTGTCTCTCCCTCTATCTGTATGTAACTAAAGCTACCTCTAAAATGAATGAAAATCTTTTAAAAATATTCTTAACTGGAGTCCCTTAAATCATGATGTTTCCATTTTACATGGAATGGTACAGGAATTATAGCAGTGTCTAAAATGCATGATAGAAAATTTCATACACAAGTGGTAAAGATCTGGAAAAGGTAAAATGTGCTAATTGGAAAGGAAGAATGAATACAACTGATCCAAGACTCTGAAGTATATACATGAAGTATTCCAGATCTTACAGAACTTTGAGCAATCTGATGAACTAGCAATGAAAATGTAAACCAAGATTGGCATGGGATCATAGTATCACCCCCGTCTTACTAGGATGTTAGTGATACACAGGTTATACATCTGTTATAAAAACATGTGTGTGATTACTGACAAAAATAAAAATGGACATACACATTATGAAATAAGATATGATTACTGTGAGAAGTAATAAGTCATTTGCAAGGGGAAATAATTGTTTGAAAAACAAAGTTTTTTTTATCAATAACAGAAGTTATTGATAAATAGTTCACAATTTCATTAATATTAAAAATATGAAAAAATCTCAGAAATTTAAATAATACAAAGATCATGTTATGTTCTATAATATATGTATGAAAGGACAGATTTACATATTTTGGATTATAGTGTGGAAGTTTTAAAAATCAAAGGCAAAATTGAGAGTTTCATAAATACGCAAAAAGTATAAAACATGTTACCTGCTAAATGAAATAACATGACTGTGAGAAACTGTGTACATGACAGTTTTCAGAAAACCTACAGATTTTGTGCTGATGCCTTCAAAAAAAGCTAACCAGGCTAAACACATAGTGTTGTGCTGGCTCAGACTAAGATATTAAAAATATACACTGGTGGGGCTGATTCTGTGGCATAGTGGTTAAAACTGCTGCCTACAGTGCTGCATTCCGTATGGGCGCTGGTTCATGTCCCAGCTGCTCCACTTCTATTTTTTTTATTTATTATTATTTATTTATTTATTTGACAGGCAGAGTGGGCAGTGAGAGAGAGAGACAGAGAGAAAGGTCTTCCTTTTCCACTGGTTCACCCCACAATAGCTGCTGCAATCAGCACACAGCGCTGATCTGAAGCCAGGAGCCAGGTGCTTCCTCCTGGTCTCCCATGTGGGTGCAGGGCCCAAAGACTTGGGCCATCCTCCACTGCACTCCAGGGCCACAGCAGAGAGCTGGACTGGAAGAGGAGCAACCAGGACAGAATCCAGTGCCCTGACCAGGACTAGAACCCAAGTGTGCTGGCACCACAGGTGGAGGATTAGCCTATTGAGCCATGGTACCAGCCCCAGCTGCTCCACTTCTGATCCAGCTCTCTGCTATGGCCTGGGAAAGCAACAGAAGTTGGCTCAAGTCCTTGGGTCCCTGCACCCATGTGGGAGACCAAGAAGAAGCTCCTGGCTCTTGGCTCCAGCAGTCACAGCCAATTGGAGACAATCAGTTGATGGAGGACCTCTCTCTCTCTCCTTCTCCCTCTCTGCCTCTCTTCTCTCTGTATAATTCTGATCTTCAAATAAATATGTGTGTGTATACACACACACACACACACACACACACACACTGGTAATAGATATAATTGAAAAAGTCAAGCAATTGTGAAAAGTCTATTATCACTGTAAGAAAAAATGAATGACTTGGGAGGAAAAATAAAAATAAGTTAATATAGACCAAATGACAGCACAGACCATTTCAACTGAATTGAAAAAATAATGTTAAAAAATCCAATATAGTTATAGCAAACATAGTACCATCTATCACAGAAGTAAAATTAGCAGCCCAAGAAGCAGAAGATTCTGGCCAGGGCCAGTGCAGAAGGTTCTAGAACCCAGGAAATGGGCATTCGAGTCTGACCATGTCTGACCACTGTGGATAACAGGACCGCCGGTGAAGACGTGTCTGGATCGGGTTATCAATTAGCTATGGCTGATTGGTCAGTGATTGTTTTTTGGTCCGTGATTAGTTCGTTATGGATCAGTGATTGGTTTTTTGTCCGTGATTGGTTAGTTATGGATCAGTGATGGGTTGGTGATCACTGAGTTATTGATCAGCCATTGCTTAGTTATTGGTTATTGGTCAGTTATTGGTTGGTTATTGATCAGCTATTCCTTATTGGTCAGCGATTGGTTTTTGATTAGCAGTTATCGGTTAGTTATTGATTAGTTATTGGTAAATTATTGTTTATTGATTAGCTATTGATTGCTTATTGATTAGTTATTAGCAAGTTATTGATCATTGTTTAGCTGTTGGTTAGCTATTGATTATTGGTTAGTTCTTATTGCTTAGTTCTTATTGCTTACTTATTGGGTATTGGCTAGTTGTTGATTAGTTATCGATTATTATTTAGTTGTTGATTAGCTATCGGTTATTGGTTAGCTCTTAGTTATCGCTGTTGGGCATTGACTGTTCATCAGTTATCAATTATAGATTAGTTATTATTGATTAGCTATTGGTTGGTGGCTGGTGCTTATCAGTCACTCATTGATCAGTTATTGGTTTCTGATATTGGTCTCTCACAGAAAAATGAATAAAATTTAAGCCTCAATTTCAGAGATCAATGAAAAATAAACTTAAAAATTAATCAATAACCAGTAATTAATCACCAATAATCAGCCAATGACCAATAACCGACAACCAATCAATAATCTATAACCAATCGATAGTCCATAGTTTATCAATAACCAATAATTGGTCATTAAACAATAAGCACTCAATAAGTAGTCCATAGCTACTCAGTGACCCGCCCATCACTGATGCAAGCCAGAAAGCCAATCAACTCAAAGCCCTGTCTCCTCCTGACAATCATTGGAATGGAGAGCCCGCCACTCAAGGCTGAGAGCCACGCCCTGTTTTATTGTAGTGAAAGTCATGGCGGAGAGCTTTGAAGAAGACAAGAGGGTGAGCCTTGAAACAGAGAGGGGCAGGGAGCCTTGACACCGCTGTCTCTCTGTGCTCCTCCTCCTCCTCTTCCTGGGTCCCAGCCAAGGCCACACCAACACTGCCACCACGGCCCCCAACAGCGTCCTGCTTCTGGCCAATGACCTCGGCATTGGTGACCTCGGCAGCTATGGCAACAGGACACTCAGGTCGGACATCCGGGTCTCTCGGGCAGCCATCTTGTGACACTGTCATCTGGGTCTCTCAGGCGGCCATCTTCTAGCCTCCAGGGCTCATCCAGGTCTCTTGGGTAGCCATTTTGTAGCCTCAGGGGCTCATCTGGGTCTCTCAGGTGGCCAGCTTGTACCTCCATGGCGGCCAGCTTGTAGCACAGTCATCCGGGTCCCTTAGCCATCTTGAAGCCTCCACAGCTCATCTGGGTCTCTTCCGCCCTCTAGAACCCTGAACATTGACCAGCTGGCACGTGATGGCGTGAAAACTGACCCAGCATTTGGCTGCAGCTCCACTGTGCACACCAGGCTCGCAGCCTGACTGGACACTACCCGGTGCGCTCAGGTCTGTGGTTCATGGGGGTGGGGCTGGGAAAATGTGGGGCTTGCCCTGGGGTGGGGGAAGGGCCGGGGAGGGTTGACCTTGTCCTCTGAGGTGGGGGCGTGGCAGGGGTATAGGAGGTGGGGCTTCATCTCTTCCCCACCCCCCAGGCATGGCTGCGCAGTCGCGGGTGGGTGTCTTCCTGTTCCCGGCTTCATCTGGGGGTCTCCCAGCCACCGAGGTCACGTTCGCTAGGCTGGCCAAAGCCCGCGGCTACACCACAGCGATTGTCGGTACAGAAGGTTCTGGAATGCCCAGGGCGGGGGCAGGACTTCCAGGGTGGGCAGAACTTCCGAAGTGGGACTTCTGGAGTGGGCGGGACTTCTGGTGTAGGCGGGAATTCCGTTTATAAAAAAGGTAGGCAAAATGCGGTCAAGTAGCAGCAACATGCAAGGATGGACCCCATCCAGGGGAAGGCAGCAGAAGGCATTCCGGTCACGTGACTGGAAGTTGGCCATCGGGGGTGGGCTTAGGCTGTCAATCACCGGCCCTCACCCCTGTCAAATGCAGACAGGGAAGGCAGGAGAAGGCACTTCCAGTCACGTGACAGGAAGTTGAGCCTCAGGGTGGGACCAGGCTGTCTGTCACCAATGAACTTCCCGTCCCAGGGAAGTGGCACCTGGGCCTGAGCTGCCGGCACCCGCGCGACTTCTGCCACCACCTGCAGGTCCACGGCTTCGACCAGTTCTTCGGGCTCCCAACCACCAACCTGCGGGACTGCAAGCTGGGGGCTGGCACAGTGTTTGAGGGCGCCGTGTGCTGGATCGTGGTGGTCCCCATGCAGGCCCTGGGTGCCGCTGCTCTGACCCTGGCCGCCCTGCGCTGCCTCGGCTTGGCCCGCTGCCGCCTGCTGCCTTCCTGGGCCTCCTGCTGCCCGTGGTCATCTTGCTGGGTGGCCATTTCCTGTTCCGACGCTACTTCTGGCCACTCCACTGCTTCCTCATGTGCAACTTCGAAGTGGCCCAGCAGCCTCTGGACTATGGGAACCTCACGCAGAGGCTCACGGAGGAGGCCACGGGGTTCATACGGTGGTGAGTCCGCGGTGGCCATTTTGAGTGGATCTGCATGCTGTATGCCCACTTCCGGTGACCATTTTGGATCAGCTCTGAGCTTCTTTACCCAATTCCGGTGGCCATTTTGAATTAGCTCAGAGTGCTTTTCAGCTCACTTTCAGAGGCCATTTTGGGTCGGGTCTGAGGGCTTTTACACCCACTTCAGGTGGCCATTTTGGGTAGGGTCTGAGCGTTTTATGCCTACTTCCAGTGCCCACTTTGGATCGGCTCTAAACGCTTTTTCATCTACTTCCAGTGGCCATTCCAGATTGGCTGTGAATGTTTTATACCCATTTCCTGCAGCCATTTTAGATATACTCTGAACCCCTCTTGCCTATTTCCGGTGTCTATTTTGCATTGCCTTCTATGAACCAAAAAATTACCTGTTCAAGTATTTTGCCCTTTTTTTTTTTTTTTTTTGCCCACCTCCCTCCAGGAACTCCCAGAAGCCCTTTCTGCTGCTGCTGTCCTATATCCATGTGCACACAGCCCTGTTCGCCTCCCCAGAGTTTGCCCACAGAAGCTGGCATGGGGCTTATGGCGACACAGTGGAGGAGTTAGACTGGAGCGTGGGTATGCGCATGTGTCTCTGGCGCTGAATCTCATATTGCAACGTGAATTTGGCGCCACAGGGGGCCAAATCTCAAATTGCAATGTGAATTTGTCCCTGTAGGCCATCTTGGTCCCCGAGCTGGTTGGCACCGGATAATTTGTTTTTTTTTCTGGTCCAGGCAGGATCCTGCAGGTCCTGGACAAGCTGGGCCTGGCTGGCTGCACCCTCGTCTACTTCTCATCTGACCAGGGCGCCCACGTGGAGGAGGTGATGGCCACAGGCGAGGTCCACAGGGGCAGTAATGGCATCTACAGGGGTCAGCAGGGGTACAGACCAGTCTCAGGGTCACAGTGTCACAATAAGAGTCCCCCAAGGCCCAGGGGGAGGCATCAGGTGCATCCTGGAGGGGACCGTGTCACAATAAAAGCCCCCATGGTCAAAATGGAGACATCTGGGGCATCCTGGAGGGGACGCTGTCATAATAAGTGTCTCTGCCAGAGCAGGCCCCGTTATAATAAAAGTCCCTCACGGTCAAAATGGAGGCATCTGGTTTGTCCTGGAGAGGACCGTGTCATAATAACAGTCCCTCCTAGAGCAGATCCTGTGATAAAATTCCCCCATGGTCCAGCTCAAACCTATGATGTCATGAAAAGGACACTATTATAATAAGAGTCCCCGGTGGTTGAAGTACAGGCATCTGGGTAGTCATGCCACAATAAAAGTTTCCCCTAGAGCTGATCCTATCACAATAAAAGTCCCTCCTGGTCAATATTGAACCTAAGATGTTATGGAGAGGGCCGTGTCATAATAAAAGTCCCCAGGGTCGAGCTGCAGGCTTCTGGGTCATCATGGAGGGGTCTGTGTCATAATAAGAGTACCTCCTAGAGCAAACTGTCAATATAAAAGTCCCCCATGGTCCAGATAGCATCTATGAGGTCAGAGAGGGAACTCTGTCATAATAAGAGTCCGTCATGTTCAACATAGAATCATTGAACCTATAGGATGGAACCAGACCATGTCATAATGAGACCCCATGGATAAGGCTGATCCAGCAGCTGCCTTCTCCCCCATCTGTCCCCTGCAGGTGGCAAAGCCAACAACTGGGAGGGCGGCATCTGGGTGCTGGGCATTCTGTGCTGGCCTGGGGTCATCCCTGCCGGATGCGAGGTGGATGCGGCCACAAGCAACATGGACATCTTCCCCACCGTGGCTGAGCTCACAGGGGCGCTGCTGCCCCACAACAGGTGATTGCCAGATGCAGGCTCTGCCCCAGGGTGATTGACAGATGGGACATGGGACCCCCAAAGTCAATCTCACACAAGCCTTCCTCTCAGGGTGATTGACAGATGCAAGCCCTGCCCCCAGGGTGGTTGACATATGGGACCTGGGATTCAAGGAAGACTCCCCCAGGGACCCCAAAGTCAGTCACGCACAAGCCCCCACTCCCCCAGGGTGATTGATGGGTGGGACCTGATGCTCCTCCTCTGGGGGCAGAGCCAGCGGTTGGCCCATGAGTTCCTGTTCCACTACTGCAACGCCTACCTGCAGGCCGTGCGCTGGCTGCCATACAACAGTGAGTGTGCATCCCAGGGCATGCTGGGAAGGGCGGTCATGGACCCTGGGGCATGCTGGATAGAGGTAGATGTCAGCCCCGTGATTTATTGATTGACAGGTCATCCCCATGATTGACAGGTCATCCATAGTTGATTGACAGGTCCTCCATGACTGATAGTCCTGGCCCAGCCCTTCCCTGTGACTGACAGACCTGGCCCCACCCGCAACCCTGACAGCCCAGCCCCATCCCTCCCCATGACTGACAGCCTGGATCCGCCCCCAGGCTCAGCCGTGTTCAAGGCCTTCTTCACGCCCAAGTTCCGCCCAGCTGGTGCCAACAGCTGCTTCCCCACCCACGTGTGCCTGTGCCAGGGTCCCACCCACATGACGAGCTATGACCCACCCCTGCTCTTCAACCTGGCCCGTGACCCTGGCGAGGCTGCGCCCCTCACACCACACACCGAGCCGCACCACCAGGCAATCCTAGGGGCCATCCTAGAGGTGGTGGCAGAGCACCGGGGCTCTGTGTCCAATGTCCCCAACCAGCTGGCCCCACATGGTCTGGAAGCCATGGCTGAAGCTCTGGGCGGCTGGGGCCTCAGGGCCGTAGCCATGCACCTGCTGGGCAGCTGGGGCCACTCCCAACATGGCTGTTGGCCATCTTTGTCACACACACAAATCTGGCTCCATCCGTGGCTGTTGGCCATCTTTATCTTGGACATGGTCCTGGGGCCACGTGTGGCTCGGTCGGCCATCTTTATCCTGGACATGAACCTGTGGCTCCATCCATGGATCAGTCGGCCATCTTTGACACAGACATGAACCTGGGCTCAGGGTCCACAATGACTCCCATAAAGTGTTCATCACAAACGAAGCAACAGGTGTTCCTTATAGATGCAGATGAACCAACTGGGAACCTGTCCGTCTGCCTCAGAGCCTGCCCCCGACTGTACCAGGAACCTGTCACTCACCCTCAGAGCCCGCCCCTGACTGGACTGGGAAACCGTCAATCCAGCCCTGGTTGTGCAGAATGGAGCAGGGATCAGGGGTGGCCCTCAGAGGATCTTCAGGGGCCCAGGTGGAGACCCCAGGTCTCTTGGAGCAGCTGTCAGTCACAGAGAAGCCATGCTGTCAGTCACTGCACAGCAGAGTCAGTCCCTGGCACTGAGCACTTTCTGCTGAGTCACCACAAGAGCTGATAGCTGCATGACTTGGCAGGTGTAAAACCATGACTCAGCAGGTGTAGAAACATGACAGCATGTATGGAAAGCATGACTCAGCAGGCATGGAAGGGTGATTCAGCAAGTATATGACTCAGCAGATATGGAAACATGACTCAGCATGACAGCAGATATAGAAATCATGACTTGGCAGGTATGAAACCATGACTTAGCAGGTATAGAAACATGACTTGGCAAGTATGGAGCAGCAGCTCAGAACCAGTAACCCCAGTCTAGGGGCCCAAGGGTGAACTCCAGGAAACTGAAGGTTCCACCCACCCCCGGATTTGATGGATGGGGCAGCCCGGACCCTCAGGACAACATGGCCACCGCACAGAAAGACCCCCAAAACCCCTGACCACGTTTATTTCAGTCAATAAATAACCGGGTGACAGGAAAGCCATCTTGCAATTTTCCACATGGCCCAACTGGGAGGGATGAGAATTAAATAAAAAAAGTCACATGGTCATGCAGCCGCCTGTCCATCAAAGGTTGTGACCCCGGACCTGCATGTGGCTGCCGTGTGGGTGCACACGTATGTAGCCAGGCTCGCACATGCATGTTCATGGGTGTGGCAGTCATGCGTGTGTGAGTTGGAACTGTGTACCAATTGACAGGAGCCTCGACCGCAAAGGCTTCTGGGAAGTCTATTAGGCACACAGATGACACATGACTGATAGGAGCACTTGCTGCAAAGGCTTCTAGGAAGTCCTCTTGGCGTTTCCATGATGACGTATGATTGACAGGAGCCCCAACTGCAAAGGCTTCTGGGAAGTCCGTTCAAAATGCTGATGATCCATGATTGACAGGAGCGCTCACTGCAAAGGCTCCTGGGAAGTCCAAGTGATGCTGACTCTGTCAATGCCTTGCACTGGAGCTGGGGCCCTATGGGAACAATACATCTGTGAAGGTAATAGACACATGTCAATCAGAGTGACATTCACATCTGACGACAGCTCTAAAAGAGTCAGGAGGTGTCACAGGGACTTCCAGTGTGCGGAAGTGAGTGGGTGGGACTTCCAGTGTCCGGACCGTCACTGACCGTGAGCGGGAGTGGGCGGGACTACTGCAGAAAACGTCACTCACCGTAAGCAGAAGTACGTGGACAGGATTTCTGGTGTCCAGAAATGCCACTCACCGTGAGCGGGAGTGGGCAGGACTTCCGGTGTCCGGAAAGGTCACTCACCACCGGCGGCCGTGAAGTGCAGGGCAGCTTTGGGGCCCCGCAGCCGCGTCGGCCCCCAGTGGCTCACAGCCTGCAGCTGCACGGTGTAGACGCTACTGGGGCGCAGGCGCTGCAGGGTCACTGAACTCTGGCGCTGCGGAATGGGGGGGAGGTCCCTCAGATCCCAGGGGTCCCTCAGATTACATGAATCCCTCAGTGGGATCCGTCCGAATACTGGGATTCCTTAGAGATTCCTTAGATTACCTGGGATCCCAGTGATCTCTGAGATCCCTGAGATCACTGGGATCCCTCGGGTTACCGGGACCCCTGCGAGGGGGCCGCAGCCCCGCCCCCACCACGCTCACCCTGTCCACCGTCTTCCTCCGCCACTGCCCCTCGGTCGCGTGGCCCCAGGAGACCCTGTAGTGGTGCACAGGGACGTCGGGGTCCTCGGGGGGCTCCCAGATCACGGTGGCGGCCACGGTCCCGTCGGCATCGCGCACGGTGGAGTTCAGCACACGCAGGTCGGCCGGGGCCGGTGGGGCCGACGGAGCTGCAACCCAGTGGAGAGGGGCCTGTGAGGCATGACAAAGCCACCCGGGGGCTGGTCTGAGCGTGGGCATGGGCCATGGAGCCATGGCCACAGGGACCGGATGTGGGGGAGCCACGGCCACAGGAGCCTCCGGTGGACCGGGTTTGGGGGCCCATGGCCCCCATGGGAGCCAGGGTCATGGAGCGGGCCACGGACAACAGGAGCTTCATGGACCAGGTGTGGGGAGCCACAGGGGCCAAGGCCACGGAGCCACGGCTGGGGAAGCCACAGCCACGGAGCCCCCGATCGACCAGGCACGGAGGAGCCTGGAGGGGTGGGGCCCTTCACTGACCTCTGGATGACTGGAAGTGCCTGCCAGGAGTGGTGAAGCCCCGGGTACCGTGCACGTTGACGGCGGCCACTCGGAACTGGTACCAGCGGCCGGGCCGGACATCGGGCAGCCAGACTCGCTGGTCTGTGGTCTGGAACAGAGGATACAGAAAATGGCCCAGATGTGAACCGGAAATTAAAAATGATGGATGGGGACCCAAGATGGCCACCAGGCCCCTCCCACCAATCTAAATATTTCAATAACTGACCTGGGCCACTGTCTCCCATGCAGTGGCCCCACGCTCACTGGGCGCCATCCCATAATTCCACCGGCGCTGCACCACGTACACCACGGGCTCCAGGGAAACGTTGAACCTGGACGACCACCGGACCTCCAGGGGCCCTGACCCCAGCTCCCTGAGCCGTAGCTGCCTCCGGGGTTTTAGGGGGACCCCTAGGGTGGAGGAGCCCGGGTCAGGGAGACCCCAGGGGACCCCTGGGAGTCACAGAGACCCCCAAGGACCCCTGAGACCCCTGGAGCTCACAGAGACCCCTGAGAACTCCTGGGACCCTCGGAGACCCCTAGGGATCCCTTAGAACCCCTGGGACCCTTGCAGACCCCCAGAGACCCCTGGGAGTCAGAGAGACCCTCAGAGAACCCCAGGGACCCCCAGAGACCCCCTGGGACCATCACAGACCCCTGGGAGTCACAGAGACCCCTGGAGACCCCTGAGACCCCTGGAGCTCACAGCAACCCCGCCCCGCCCCCACCGTGATTGACAGCCCTGCTGACCTCGGAAGGCCCCCCGGGGCGCCTGGCAGGTGCGCCCACAGCCGTTGGGGCAGCACTTCCGGCCCCCGGGGCACTCGGCATCGGCCTCACAGCTGACCACGCAGGCCGCGGCAAAGCCGCTGGCTTGGGTAGGGGCCGGACACGTCCCCTGCTTGGCCGCCAGCGCCGAGCGGACGAAGGTGCAGCTGCTCAGGCACTCGTGGCTCCACACAGGGAACAGCGGCTGGGGGGAGGGGAGAAAGACGGCGGGCCTTGAAACCGGCAGAGCTGGCCATGAGAGGCTTTGAAACCCGCAGTCAGCCGCTGGGGGGGGGGGGGGGGTAGAAACCGACATACTCACCTCACAGAAACTCTGACATGGCTGTGTCTCCAGTTCCCCTGGGTGCTTGCAGGGCTCCAGACACTGTTGGGAGAGAAGAAGGAGGTTAATCAGATGGCAACAGGAGTCCATCTGGGGCTCAGCAGGTGCACCAGGAGTACCATCCGGCGCTCAGCAGGTGTACAGTGTCCCCAGAACTCCATCCGGGTCTCCAGCAGGTGCACGGGGTCCATAGCCTGCACCAGGAGCTCATCCGGGTCTCCAGCAGGTGCACGGGGCCATGAGCCTACACCAGGAGCTCCATCCGGGTCTCCAGCAGGTGCACAGATCCCCAAGAGCTCCATCCGGGTCTCCAGCAGGTTCACGGGACCCTGTCCCTGCAGCAGGAGCTCCATCCCAGTCTCCAGCAGGTGCACGGAGCCCCCAGGAGCTCCGTCAGGTCTCTAGCAGGTACACAGGGCCCTGAGCCTGCGCCAGGAACTCCATCTGGGTCTCCCAGGAGCCCCATCCTGGTCTCCAGCAGGTCCACGGGGTCCCCGGGGACTCCATTTGCGTCTTCAGCAGGTGCACGGGGTCCCCGAGTCAATGACAAGAGCCTGGGCTGATCCCTGACATTGTACATAGGAATGTCTATCAATAACCTGGGCAACTGTGCACCTGCTCCCTGTGGAGTTCCCGTGTCCAACACGTGTGTTTCATACATGGATTGCATCCACGTCTAGGAATCCTACCGTCGAACACTGCTTGTCATTCTGGCACCAAACCAGGGAACCGTTGTTCTGCGGGAGGGAAGAAAAAAAAAAAAAAAACAGGCACACATTCACACCCCCCATCCCCAGGCACAGCACCCCACAGTGATTTTTTTCCAAGTTTCAGGACCCCATTAAGTATTAACCAATAGACACACACATTCACATCCCCCAGGCACAGCACCCTACAGTGATTTTTTTCCTTTATTTTCTACCCGCCCCCCCATCTCCTTAGGACCCTAGGGGGGTTCTCAAGTCTCCTCTAGTCAGAGCCTCCCCATGCCCCTTGTCCCCAGCCCCCACAGAAAGGTCTGGAACCCTGGAGACTCTGGGGGCCCTGCGTGGGGGGCAGCGATGGCCGAGGCCCAGGCACTTTTTCAAAGCTGCTGCTGCCCAGGGGTCTCAGGGGTCGCTGGGGGGTCTCTGTGGAGCCTTGGGGGTCTGGAGGAGCCCAGCAATAGCCTTTAGGGCAGATTTTCACCTCCAGTACACCTCTAAGGGGATACCAAGGGCCAATGTCAGGGCACTTTTGCAACGACGCAGGTTTACTGGAGTCTTGGGGATCCGTGGGGGTCCCTGAGGACCTAGAGGGTTCCAGGCGCAGGGGGAGCCCCGCAATCACTTCCTGGCCTGATTTCCATGTCGGGATCCCCCCCTTGGTGAAAGCCAGTCTTCTCTAGGGGGACACCAAGGCCGACGCCCGGGCACCTTTGCAACACCGCCGGTTTACTGAGACCCATGGGGATCTCCGGGGATCCGTGGAGGTCTCGGAGGCCTCTGGGCGTCTGGGGGCACCAGGGGAACCCAAGACCGAGTCCTGGCCCGATTTCTGCCTCTGGAATCCCCTGGTTGGGGGCCAGGGCTCCTCTGAGGGGGACACCGATGGCCGATGCCAGGACACTTTTGCAACGCCGCTGGTTTAAGGAAACCCGCGGGGGTCCCTGAGGGTTTCTGGGTTCCGTGGGGGGTCTGGGGCGCTGGAGGAGTCCCGCGATCGCGTCCCGGGAGGATTTTCGCGTTGGGAATCCCCTGGTTGGGGGCTGAGACTCCTCTGAGTTGACACAGATGGCCGACGGCCGACACCCGGGCACTTTTGCAACGCCGCTGGTTGAAGAAGACCCACGGGGGTCCCTGGGGGTCTGGGGGCGCTGGAGGAGCCCCGAGATCGAGTCCCTGGCGCATTTTCGCGTCTGGAAGCCTCCAGGTTGGGGGCCGGGGCTCCTCTAAGGGGACACCGACGGCCCACGGCCGGGCACGTTTGGAACGCCGCTGGTTGAGAGACCCGCGGGGGTCCCTGGGGGTCTGGGGGCGCCGGGGGAGCCCCGCGATCGCGTTCCGGGCGGATTTCCGCGTCGCGCACCCCCCTGGCGGGGCCCCGCGTACCTGCAACAGCCGCAGACTCAGGCACCGGGCCGCGCAGCGCGAGCCCTGGACGCCCCCGGCCCGCAGCGACCCCGCGCCTACCGCCCCGGGACCCGCGCCGGCGGCCAGCACCGCATACATCGCCAGCACCGCGCTGGCAGCCATGATGGGCACGGTGGTCCGTCTGCGCTGGGGGCGGGCCCGCGCCAGGGTTCCGGGACATTGGCTGGAGGGGCTGTCAATCTAATTCCTGGGCGGGACCAGCGTAAGCTCCGCAGCATTGACTGGAGATACTTGAATGACATCAGGGGCGGGAAAAGAATACAGGGGCCAAGGCATTGGCCAGAGGGGCTTGAGTGACAGCCGAAGGCGGGACAAACGCGCAGGGGCATTGTCTGGAGAAGCTTGATTGACAGGCAGGGGCTGGCGCAGGGAGTGTGAGTGACAGACGGCTGTGCCATTGGCTGGAGGGACTTGAGTGACAGGGAAGAGGTGGGGACAGTGCGCAGGCCCCGGGGGTATCGGTCGGAGGGGCTGGATGGGTCAGGGGGCGGGCGCAGCGGCTGGGAATGACTGACGGCTACACTATCGCCTGGAGGGGCTTGAGTGACAGTTCTGGAGGCGGGCGCTGGGAGTGTGAGTGACAGGCAGCTGTGCCATTGGCTGCAGAGATTTGAGTGACAGGTTCAGGGGCGGGGCCGGCGCCCAGAGGAGGCCGCGCCATTGGATGCAGGGACTAAATTAATTTAAATTCTTCCCAAGCTATTCAAAACAATTGAAAGGGTGGCAATCCTCCCAAACTGCTTCTACAAAGCCTGCATTATCCTAATACTTAACCTGGAAACTATATGCAACAAAGAGAACTATAGAACAATTTCTCTCATGAACGTAGACACAAAACTCCTCAACAAAATATTAGCTAGTCGAACCCAGCAACACATCACAAAGATAATGCACCCTGACCCCATGGGATTTGTCCCCGGAAGGCAGCGATAGTTCAATATTCACAAATCAATCAATGTGATAAACCACATTCACAAATAATAAGAATAAAAATCATATGATAATATCAATAGTTTCAGAGAAAGCGTTTGATAAAATACAACATCTTTTATGATTGAAAACCTCAAGAACAATGGGTATAGAAGGAACCTTTTTCAGCACAATCAAGGCAACATAAGACAAACCCATGGCAAGCATCCTATTGAATGGAGAAAAACTGTCAACATCCCACCCCCCAGAACTGACACCAGAAAAGGATGTCGACTCTTTTTTTTTTTTTTTTTTTTTTTTTTTGCAGGCAGAGTAAGTGAGAGAGACAGAGAGACAGAGAGAAAGGTCTTCCTTTCCTTGGTTCACCCCCCAGTGGCCACTGTGGCCAGTGCACCACGCTGATCTGAAGCCAGGAGCAGGTGCTTCTCCTGGTCTCCCATGCAGGTGCAGGGCCCAAGCACTTGGGCCATCCTCCACTGCACTCCCGGGTCACAGTAGAGAGCTGGACTGGAAGAAGAGCAACCAGGACAGAATCTGGTGCCCCAACCGGGACTAGAACCCAGGGAGCCAGAGCTGCACGTGGGGGATTAGCCTAGTGAGCCACTGCGCCGGCCTGGCCTTCACTATTGTTATTTAATATAGTTCTGGAGGTTTTAATTAGAGCCATCAGACAAGAAAAAAAATCAAAAGGGTAGAAATTAGAAAAGAGGAACTCAAGTTATTCTTATTTTATTCTTATTTGCAGATGACATGATCCTATACTTAGAAGATCCAAAAATCTTCACTCAGACTATTGGAACTCATAAAAGAGTTGGTAAAGCGGTGCTATATGAAATCAACACAGAAAAATCAAGAGCCTTTGTATGCACAGACAATGCCATGGCTGAAAAAGAACTTATGAGATCAGTGCCATTCACAGTAGCTCCATAAAGAATCAAATTTATCAAATATCTTGGAATAAACTTAACCAAGGAATTCAAAGATTACTATGATGAAAATTATAAAACACTAAAGAAAGAAATAGAAGAAGACATTAAAAATGGAAAAATCTCCCATATTCATGGATTGGAAGAATCAACATCACCAAAATATCCATACTTACAAAATCAATTTAGAGATTCAATAAGATATCAATCAAAATTTCAATGACATTCTTTTCAGATCCAGAAAAAAAATGATGCTAGAATTCATATGGAAACACAAGAGAACCTGGATAGCTAAAGCAATCTTGTACAACAAAAACAAAGCTAGAGACCTCACAATTCTAGATTTCAAAACAAACTACAGGATAATCAATATAGCCTGGTACTGGGAGAAAAACAGAAGTATAGATTAATGGGACAGAATAGAAACTCCCAAATTCAATCCATGTGTCTACAGAAAGCTGTGATGTTATTAGGTTTAATAAAATAGCAAAATCAATCCATGTACAGGGACAGTCTCTTTAACAAATGATGCTGGAAAAACTGGACCTCCAAGTGCAGAAGTAGGAAATTGGACTCCTAATTTATGCCCTACACAAAAATCCACTCAAAATGGATAAAGGAATTAAATCTATGACCCAATAGCATCAAATTATTATTGAGCAGTGAGGAAACTCTGCAAATCATTGGCATAGGCAAAGACTTCTTGGATAGACCCCAGACGCACAGGCAATCAAAACCAAAATCAACAAATAGGATTAATCTAGCTGAAAAGCTTCTGCTCTGCAAAGGAGCACTCAGCAAAATGAAGAGGCAGTTGACAGAATGGGAGAAAATATTTGCAAACTGTGCAACTGATAAAGGGTAACATCCAGATTATATAAAGAGCTCAAGGAATTCAACAACAACACAATAAACAATCCAATAAAGAAATGGGCAAGGAACATACACAGGTGTTTTTCAAGAGAGGAAATTTATATGGGAGACACTTGGGAAAATGCTCAGGTTCACAACCATCAGGGAAATGCAAATCAAAAGCACAATGAAGTTGGTCTCACTCCAGTTAGAATGCCTCTCATACAGAAAACAATAATCAACAAATGCTGGCAAGGATGTGGCAAAAAAAGGTACTCTGATCCACTGCTCATGGGAATGTAAACTGGTGCAACCACTGTGGAAGACAGTATGGAGATAACTCAGAAACCTGAGTATAGACCTTCCGTATTATCCTGCCATTTCATGCCTGAAATTTAACCAAATCAAAAGATTAGTACATGAAAGAGATACCTGTACCCCCAAGTTCATTGCAGACCAATTTACAATAGCTAAGATGTGGAATCAACCCAGCTGTCCATATACATATATTGTATATATGCACTATGGAGTACTACTGAGCTGTAAAAGCAAACAAAAAAATGAAATCCTTTATTTTGCAACAAGATGATCACCACTTATACCATTATACTTAGTGAAATGTGCAAGTCCCCCCAAAAAAGAAATTCCATATGTTTTCCCTGATCTGATGCAACTAACAGAATACCTGAAATGTAATGTATTCAAGCAGGATAGTCATTTGGAGAATGGGTGATTGTTTATAGCCCTGGTTTCTTCCATTTATGAACAATCTTCAGTTTTGCTTTATTTTGTTTTGTTTTCTTTATCTTTACACTATTTGCTGAAATACTCTACTTAGAGTAAGGCTAACTATAAGATCACTAGGTGAATTGATAATAGGTCATCATAAAAAGGCCATAGTCAAGGTGGAAATTCTCTCCTCCCTTCAGAGAAAGGTACCTCCTTCTTTGATGGCCCATTCTTTCCACTGGGATCTCACAGAGATCTTTAATTTAGGTGTTTTTTTTGTTGTTGTTGTTGTTGTTGTTTTGCCTGAGTGTCTTGGCTTTTCATGCCTAAAATACTCTCATGGGCTCTTCAGCCAGATACGAATGCATCAAGGCCCGATTCTGAGGCCAGAGTGCTGTTTAGGACATCTGCCATTCTATGAGTCTGCTGTGTATCCCGCTTCCCATGTTGGATCGTTCTCTCCCTTTTTTATTCTATCAGTTAGTATTAGCAGACACTAGTCTTGTTTGTGTGACCCTTTGACTCTTAGGCCTATCATTATGATCAATTGTGAACTGAAATTGATCACTTGGACTAGTGAGGTGGCATTGGTACATGCCACCTTGATGGGATTGAATTGGAATCCCCTGTCATATTTCTAACTCCACCACTTGAGACAAGTCAGATTGAGCATGTCCCAAATTGTAGATCCCCACTCTCTCTTTTTCCCACTCTTATATTTAACAGAGATCACTTTTCAGTTAAATTTCAATACTTAAGAATAATTGTGTGTTAATTACATGGCTCAACCAATGGTATTAAGTAGAACAAACAAAAATACTAAAAGGGATATAGTATTAAGTTGTAGATCAACAGTGATGATAAGGGCTGATCAAGTCATTGTTTCTCATAGTGTCCATTTCACTTTATCAGGTTTCCTTTTTGATGCTCAGTTAGTTGTCACCAATCAGGGCAAACATATGATATTTGTCCCTTTGGGACTGGCTTAATTCACTCAGCATGATGTTTTCCAGGTTCCTCCATTTTGTTTCAAATGACCAGATTTCATTGTTTTTGATGGCTGTATAGTATTCAATAGAGTACATGTCCCATTTCTTTATCCAGTCTACTGCTGATGGGCATTTGGGTTGGTTCCAGGTCTTAGCTATTGTGAATTGAGCTGCAATAAACATTAAGGTGCAGACAGCTTGTTTGTTTGCTCATTTAATTTCCTTTGGGTAAATTCCAAGGAGTGGGATGGCTGGGTTGTATGGTAGGGTTATATTCAGGTTTCTGAGGAATCTCCAGACTGACTTCCATAGTGGCTTAACCAGTTTGTATTCCCACCAACAGTGGGTTAGTATCCCTTTTTCACCACAGAGGTAGTTTTATAATATCACAAAGATCATTGTGACAACACAAAAGTTATTCATGACATCACAATTTATTACTATACCACAGTGGTAGGTTTATGACACCACAATTATTTTAACAGCTTTGCGATAGATTATGACCTCACAATAGTAGTCTTCTAGTCATTGTTTTTGTGATCACAATGATGGTGTATGGCATCACAATTGATTTTGACTCCATTATGCTTGTTTATAATGCTGTAGTGTTTTTTTAAAGATTTATTTTATTTATTTGACAGAGAGTTACAGAGAGAGGTAGAGAGAGAGGTCTTCCATCTGCTGGTTCACTCTCCAGATAGCCGCAATGGCCAGAGCTGAGCTGATCTGAAGCCAGGAGCAGGGAGTTCCTTCCTATCTCCCATGTGCTTGCAGGGGCCCAAGGACTTGGGCCATCTTCCACTGCTATCCAAGGCCATAGCAGAGAGCTGGATTGCAAGAGGAGCAGGTAGGACTAGAAACGGCACCCATATGGGATGCTGTGTGCTTCAGGTCAGGGCTTTAACTCACTGCACCACAGCACCGGCCCCTATAATGTTTTTTATAATTTCATAAATGATCGTGACATCACAATGATAGTTTTATGGCACAATCATGATTTATAACATCTCAGCTGATTTTTCAACCTCACAATTGATTAATAAATAAGAATGGTGACTTGATTTTATGTCATAATACTGGTTTATAAAATCATGATGGGGGCTGGCTCCACTGCTCAATAGGCTAATCCTCTGCCTATGGCGCTGGCACACCAGGTTCTAGTCCTGGTCAGGGCACTGGATTCTGTCCCGGTTGCCCCTCTTCCAGGCCAGCTCTCTGCTGTGGCCAGGGAGTGCAGTGGAGGATGGTCCAAGTCCAAGGTAAAAGGACTGTTATGGAATGAAAGTCTGCACAATTCCTTGGAGCAGTTAAAATCTGCTATATGCAACTCAGGCTATAAAGCACTCAAGACTTGGTAGCTTTTCTGCATTTGAGTCCCCATCCCATTTCTAATGAAAATTAACATTTACAGAGTGCATTTACATACACTATAATACAGGAGTGATGTCCCTTTGCCAGAAGGTAAAATTGTACATTCCTTTGCTATTTTTTGGTTCCAACTTGATAATATCTTATGATTTAAGTTATAGAGTACTCAGCTAAAATATTTCTTCATAAATAGTTACAAAACCTGCCAAAACACAAATGGGAAAATATTTTAATTCAAATAAATGACACCTGAATGTCACACAACACAGGAAACAATGCTTAGAGACCAGAAGAGAGTGGGCAGTGAACTACTTAGCTGAAGACAAAAGACTACCCTTCCCCAGGACCACAGTACACAAAAAGAAAAATCTCAAACAACAGTACCTCAAAGCAAAATAAAGGTCTGAGGATGAAGCCAGCTCACTTGCAATCCTGTTAAAGAATGAGAGTCATCATTTAGATCCAATGTACTGGAAAGCATTTGCTAGCACAGAATGCTATATTCGTATAATTTGCTAAGAATTCAACCACAGATGCCAAAGGCATTCATCAGCAGAGGCTTGCTTTTCTGGAACCATTTCTAACATCGGGATCAGGAAATCTGTGAACTGTGCAGCATCTTCATGGTGCCAGCCATACCCTTCCACAAGTACATCAAACAGGCTCCAGGGCTTCAGCCTGGTGAAGTGCCACAGTTCTCCATGCATACTGTACTCCAAATGTCAGCAAGTGTACTGTAACCTGTGCCTATCAAAACCTCTATGGACCTATACTACCATGTCTAGATGTCTTCTACGAAGTGTTTATACACCCAACAAGCATTTCCTAGATTAACAGCTTTCCAAGGATCCAGCTTTCCAAGGATCCAGAGGTTCACCAACAAGTCAGCTGCCTGAGTTTTTGGTTTTGGCAAATCCCCAGTACTGGAGGCTGAAACAGTCCTGTTTCTGTCATGGGATGGACTGCTTTCCTCTTGCTTGGCCAGTGGTGATACCTCTGTCAGGACAGAGCCACAGACCTCAGGTTCTTAGTACCTTGAGAACAGCGAAGTAGAAAACTCAGGAAGCTGTGACTCGGGAATTTTATATCATCCATTTGGCAATTCACCATTGAACTGTTTGTGAGAGCTGCTATATGTGCATATGTGTAATCGTTTTTTGCATTTGGCTTATCAGGGTTATACTCCTTGAGATTTGGGCAGTCATCTTCATCACCTTCCTCCTCCTCCAGCTGCTGCTCCAGTGAGAGGGTCCATACAGTTGGTTTCCAGGGACTCTATCCATGTGGGATCTAGGTTTGCAAGTTCCTGTTCGACATCTTCATCTTTCTCAATGTTTCCTTTTTTGGTGTCTTCTTTCTTGCTTTGGTCCTCAGCTTTACCACTGTCCTTCGCAGTCTCCTCCTCAGCAGCCTCCTCCAATTCTGCCACTTTTAGTTGCACTTCTGGGTAGTATTCACTATCTTGCTCATTGGAAGATACAGCTGAGGTGATGTTTTCTTCTATTATTTTCCTTTCAGCTCCGCGCTCCAATTCTTCTATCTCCTTCAGGCGTTTCTCCAATAATTCTGCCTGCCTCTCCTGCTTCTTTTTAAGCTTTTTCTTTTTGTTTAGTTATTTTTCCTATAGGTTTTTGCTGTGGAGACGTACTTACTGTAGACCCTGAAGGAGGAGGAGTATCTGCTTTCCACCATTCAGTGGACTCAGCAGCCATTATTCTCACATAGGAATCATCCACACACATCAGTATGTTTTTCGGCTTTATGTCAGTGTGAATGATCTTGCATTTACTGTGCAGATAAACTAACCCTTGAAGGACCTGTCAAATGATACTCTTCACACAGCACACTGGGAGGCCTTGATAGTTGGACTTGGTGATCTACTCAAGGAGATGGTGGCCAAGCACTTCAAATACTATGCAGATATGCATTCCATTCATTCCTGAAATCTTTAAGTCGTTGATGAGCTGGGCCACCATGTCTGTGGGTCACTGAAAATACTTTCTCAAACACATTTGAACAATTTTATTTCACTCAAAGCTGTTTCTGTATAATGCTGGGCACCTTTTACAACTTTCATAACAATAGATCTTTTCCCCTGCGTCTCCCAACACAACCACACAGTAGAGAAGTGCCTCCATCCAGGCTTCCTAATAACATGAGAGCAGCCATTGAAGAGGTCTCCAATTTTCACTGAATGATAGGCACCTTTTCATCAGTCCTTGGGGTCCTCTTGCTTCTCATCCTCTGATCCCAGGATCTCTTCCTCTGGCTCTGGGGGTGTGGGGTCTGGCAGATGTGGGGAAGGTGGTGGCGATGGCAGCCAAGCTAAGAGTAGAGTATGTCACTCTCCCTCTTCGTGGAGGAACGACACAAGACCCTGCACTGTTCTTTTCGTCTGCTCGGCCCTCCCCGGGTTTGCTGCTGGTTCTTCCCGGGTTGGCTACTATCCCTTCCACCTCCGTGGAAGGGCAGTTCCCCCTGGCCACATTCCCCACTTCCGCAGGGGAGCGGCACACCGCCGGCCGGCTCTTCTCGGGGGCTGCACAGGTGTTCCCTTAGATGTTCCCCTTAGATGTTCCTGGTGCATGCCGTCTCTCTCCTCCTTTATAGTCCTCCGCCAATCCCAACTCGGCTGCCCACACGCCGAGTACGCTGCTCTCCTCCAATCAGGAGCAAGTCCTACAGTTTATTGGTTGAACTGGAGGCAGCTGTGCAGAAGCTGTTTACTTCTCTCCCAGCGCCATATTGTGGGAGAGCAGATGCATAGAATAAGTCTTAATTCCAGTAACTCAGTCTAGTCCGGATTGCTCCCCACAAGAGTACTCATTTCTGCATGTCTCCCAGGTACAGAGCTTGTGCACATGAAGAATTTCCAATGAACTTTTCAATGCCTTTCTTCACCCTCTTGCCAGCATCCTTTAGCATGATCTTTAGGAAAGAACCTCAGTTGAAGACAGTGAGTTCTGTAAGCACAATGCCTGGAAGATGGAGGGAACACTAGCTTCATTGGAAGAAGCGTTTCTCATTCTGACTTCAGGAAACCATGTTTCCATTTAAGTATGTCTCTCCTTTTTAGGCTAAAATGTTAGTCCAGAACTCTGAAGAGACCAGGAAAGTATTGAAAACAAATATCAGGTTACAGCTTTCTCTCCCAGCCAGAAAATAAAGCAAAGAGAGTAAAGATGCTTGGCTTTGTCAATTTATGGATACCTTGCCAGTAAAATAGGGCAAAAAGAAGTGAATTCACAGAGTTTAGGCCATTTTATTTATTTTTATTTGATTTCTTCTTCATTACTATTTCTTTTATTATTTTTAAAATTTTATTTAAGCTACAGAAATTTGATGTATTTCATATATACAGATTTAGGAACATAGTGATAGTTCCTTCATTCCCACCCATGCTCCAACTGTTCTTCCTCCTACCTCTAACATTCCCAATCTTAATTTTTACAAAGATCTACTTTCCTTTTTTTTAACAGGCAGAGTGGACAGTGAGAGAGAGAGAGACAGAGAGAAAGGTCTTCCATTGCCATTGGTTCACCCTCCAATGGCCACCACGGCCGGTGCGCTGCAGCCAGCGCACCACGCTGATCCGAAGGCAGGAGCCAGGTGCTTCTCCTGGTCTCCCATGGGGTGCAGGGCCCAAGCGCTTGGGCCATCCTCCACTGCACTCCCGGGCCACAGCAGAGAGCTGGCCTGGAAGAGGGGCAACCGGGACAGAATCCGGTGCCCCGACCGGGACTAGAACCCGGTGTGCCGGCGCTGCAAGGTGGAGGATTAGCCTGTTGAGCCGCGGCGCCAGCCTACTTTCAATTTACTTAATTACCATAAGGTTAACCCTACTCTAAGTAAAAGAGTTTAACAAATAGTATGAAGAAAAAAACACTTCCTCAACAGAAGAGACCAGGACTGTAAACAATCATCAAATCTGAAAATGTCAGTTTCGGTTCTATACATTACCATTTAGGTAATCTATTAGCTACCCTTGATCATGGAATATATGATATCTTTCTTTTGGGGGCTGGCTTATTTCACTAAGTATAATGGTTTCTAGTTGCATCCATTTTATTGCAAAGACAGGATTTCATTTGTTTGCAGCTGAGTAGTACTCCATTAGTGTATATATACCACAATTTTTTATCCAGTCTTCAGTTGATGGACATATGTTAGCTATTATGAATTGAGCTGCAATGAACTTGGGGGTATAATTAGCTCTTTCAAATGATGATTTCTTTCTTTTGCTTTGGATAATTCTCAGGAGTGGGATGGACAGAGCAAATGGTAGGTCTATGTTCAGATTTCTATAATATCTCCATATGGTCTTCTACAGTGGCTGCATCAATTTACATTAACACCAGCAGTGAATTAGGATACCTTTTCTTCACATCCACAGAAGCATTTGATGTTACTGATTTCTGTAAAGGAGTCATTCTAATTGGGGTGAGTTGAAACTGCATTGTCATTTTGATTTGCATTTCCATAATGGCTAGTGATCCTGAACATTTTTTCAAGTATCTGTTGGCCATTTGGTATTCGCTCTTGAAAAATACCTGTTCAAGTCCTTTGCCCATTTCTTAACTGGATTCTTTGTTTTGTTTTTGTAGAATTTCTTGAGCTACTTATAGATTCTGGATATTAACCCTTTATCAGATACATAGTTTACTAATATTTCTCCCATTCTGTCAGTTGTCTCTTCACTTTG